>NC_072496.1:5000-305000 GCF_027574615.1 Eptesicus fuscus
ACCCTAACCCTAACCCTAACCCTAACCCTAACCCTAACCCTAACCCTAACCCTAACCCTAACCCTAACCCTAACCCTAACCCTAACCCTAACCCTAACCCTAACCCTAACCCTAACCCTAACCCTAACCCTAACCCTAACCCTAACCCTAACCCTAACCCTAACCCTAACCCTAACCCTAACCCTAACCCTAACCCTAACCCTAACCCTAACCCTAACCCTAACCCTAACCCTAACCCTAACCCTAACCCTAACCCTAACCCTAACCCTAACCCTAACCCTAACCCTAACCCTAACCCTAACCCTAACCCTAACCCTAACCCTAACCCTAACCCTAACCCTAACCCTAACCCTAACCCTAACCCTAACCCTAACCCTAACCCTAACCCTAACCCTAACCCTAACCCTAACCCTAACCCTAACCCTAACCCTAACCCTAACCCTAACCCTAACCCTAACCCTAACCCTAACCCTAACCCTAACCCTAACCCTAACCCTAACCCAACCCTAACCCTAACCCTAACCCTAACCCTAACCCTAACCCTAACCCTAACCCTAACCCTAACCCTAACCCTAACCCTAACCCTAACCCTAACCCTAACCCTAACCCTAACCCTAACCCTAACCCTAACCCTAACCCTAACCCTAACCCTAACCCTAACCCTAACCCTAACCCTAACCCTAACCCTAACCCTAACCCTAACCCTAACCCTAACCCTAACCCTAACCCTAACCCTAACCCTAACCCTAACCCTAACCCTAACCCTAACCCTAACCCTAACCCTAACCCTAACCCTAACCCTAACCCTAACCCTAACCCTAACCCTAACCCTAACCCTAACCCTAACCCTAACCCTAACCCTAACCCTAACCCTAACCCTAACCCTAACCCTAACCCTAACCCTAACCCTAACCCTAACCCTAACCCTAACCCTAACCCTAACCCTAACCCTAACCCTAACCCTAACCCTAACCCTAACCCTAACCCTAACCCTAACCCTACCCTAACCCTAACCCTAACCCTAACCCTAACCCTAACCCTAACCCTAACCCTAACCCTAACCCTAACCCTAACCCTAACCCTAACCCTAACCCTAACCCTAACCCTAACCCTAACCCTAACCCTAACCCTAACCCTAACCCTAACCCTAACCCTAACCCTAACCCTAACCCTAACCCTAACCCTAACCCTAACCCTAACCCTAACCCTAACCCTAACCCTAACCCTAACCCTAACCCTAACCCTAACCCTAACCCTAACCCTAACCCTAACCCTAACCCTAACCCTAACCCTAACCCTAACCCTAACCCTAACCCTAACCCTAACCCTAACCCTAACCCTAACCCTAACCCTAACCCTAACCCTAACCCTAACCCTAACCCTAACCCTAACCCTAACCCTAACCCTAACCCTAACCCTAACCCTAACCCTAACCCTAACCCTAACCCTAACCCTAACCCTAACCCTAACCCTAACCCTAACCCTAACCCTAACCCTAACCCTAACCCTAACCCTAACCCTAACCCTAACCCTAACCCTAACCCTAACCCTAACCCTAACCCTAACCCTAACCCTAACCCTAACCCTAACCCTAACCCTAACCCTAACCCTAACCCTAACCCTAACCCTAACCCTAACCCTAACCCTAACCCTAACCCTAACCCTAACCCTAACCCTAACCCTAACCCTAACCCTAACCCTAACCCTAACCCTAACCCTAACCCTAACCCTAACCCTAACCCTAACCCTAACCCTAACCCTACCCTAACCCTAACCCTAACCCTAACCCTAACCCTAACCCTAACCCTAACCCTAACCCTAACCCTAACCCTAACCCTAACCCTAACCCTAACCCTAACCCTAACCCTAACCCTAACCCTAACCCTAACCCTAACCCTAACCCTAACCCTAACCCTAACCCTAACCCTAACCCTAACCCTAACCCTAACCCTAACCCTAACCCTAACCCTAACCCTAACCCTAACCCTAACCCTAACCCTAACCCTAACCCTAACCCTAACCCTAACCCTAACCCTAACCCTAACCCTAACCCTAACCCTAACCCTAACCCTAACCCTAACCCTAACCCTAACCCTAACCCTAACCCTAACCCTAACCCTAACCCTAACCCTAACCCTAACCCTAACCCTAACCCTAACCCTAACCCTAACCCTAACCCTAACCCTAACCCTAACCCTAACCCTAACCCTAACCCTAACCCTAACCCTAACCCTAACCCTAACCCTAACCCTAACCCTAACCCTAACCCTAACCCTAACCCTAACCCTAACCCTAACCCTAACCCTAACCCTAACCCTAACCCTAACCCTAACCCTAACCCTAACCCTAACCCTAACCCTAACCCTAACCCTAACCCTAACCCTAACCCTAACCCTAACCCTAACCCTAACCCTAACCCTAACCCTAACCCTAACCCTAACCCTAACCCTAACCCTAACCCTAACCCTAACCCTAACCCTAACCCTAACCCTAACCCTAACCCTAACCCTAACCCTAACCCTAACCCTAACCCTAACCCTAACCCTAACCCTAACCCTAACCCTAACCCTAACCCTAACCCTAACCCTAACCCTAACCCTAACCCTAACCCTAACCCTAACCCTAACCCTAACCCTAACCCTAACCCTAACCCTAACCCTAACCCTAACCCTAACCCTAACCCTAACCCTAACCCTAACCCTAACCCTAACCCTAACCCTAACCCTAACCCTAACCCTAACCCTAACCCTAACCCTAACCCTAACCCTAACCCTAACCCTAACCCTAACCCTAACCCTAACCCTAACCCTAACCCTAACCCTAACCCTAACCCTAACCCTAACCCTAACCCTAACCCTAACCCTAACCCTAACCCTAACCCTAACCCTAACCCTAACCCTAACCCTAACCCTAACCCTAACCCTAACCCTAACCCTAACCCTAACCCTAACCCTAACCCTAACCCTAACCCTAACCCTAACCCTAACCCTAACCCTAACCCTACCCTAACCCTAACCCTAACCCTAACCCTAACCCTAACCCTAACCCTAACCCTAACCCTAACCCTAACCCTAACCCTAACCCTAACCCTAACCCTAACCCTAACCCTAACCCTAACCCTAACCCTAACCCTAACCCTAACCCTAACCCTAACCCTAACCCTAACCCTAACCCTAACCCTAACCCTAACCCTAACCCTAACCCTAACCCTAACCCTAACCCTAACCCTAACCCTAACCCTAACCCTAACCCTAACCCTAACCCTAACCCTAACCCTAACCCTAACCCTAACCCTAACCCTAACCCTAACCCTAACCCTAACCCTAACCCTAACCCTAACCCTAACCCTAACCCTAACCCTAACCCTAACCCTAACCCTAACCCTAACCCTAACCCTAACCCTAACCCTAACCCTAACCCTAACCCTAACCCTAACCCTAACCCTAACCCTAACCCTAACCCTAACCCTAACCCTAACCCTAACCCTAACCCTAACCCTAACCCAACCCTAACCCTAACCCTAACCCTAACCCTAACCCTAACCCTAACCCTAACCCTAACCCTAACCCTAACCCTAACCCTAACCCTAACCCTAACCCTAACCCTAACCCTAACCCTAACCCTAACCCTAACCCTAACCCTAACCCTAACCCTAACCCTAACCCTAACCCTAACCCTAACCCTAACCCTAACCCTAACCCTAACCCTAACCCTAACCCTAACCCTAACCCTAACCCTAACCCTAACCCTAACCCTAACCCTAACCCTAACCCTAACCCTAACCCTAACCCTAACCCTAACCCTAACCCTAACCCTAACCCTAACCCTAACCCTAACCCTAACCCTAACCCTAACCCTAACCCTAACCCTAACCCTAACCCTAACCCTAACCCTAACCCTAACCCTAACCCTAACCCTAACCCTAACCCTAACCCTAACCCTAACCCTAACCCTAACCCTAACCCTAACCCTAACCCTAACCCTAACCCTAACCCTAACCCTAACCCTAACCCTAACCCTAACCCTAACCCTAACCCTAACCCTAACCCTAACCCTAACCCTAACCCTAACCCTAACCCTAACCCTAACCCTAACCCTAACCCTAACCCTAACCCTAACCCTAACCCTAACCCTAACCCTAACCCTAACCCTAACCCTAACCCTAACCCTAACCCTAACCCTAACCCTAACCCTAACCCTAACCCTAACCCTAACCCTAACCCTAACCCTAACCCTAACCCTAACCCTAACCCTAACCCTAACCCTAACCCTAACCCTAACCCTAACCCTAACCCTAACCCTAACCCTAACCCTAACCCTAACCCTAACCCTAACCCTAACCCTAACCCTAACCCTAACCCTAACCCTAACCCTAACCCTAACCCTAACCCTAACCCTAACCCTAACCCTAACCCTAACCCTAACCCTAACCCTAACCCTAACCCTAACCCTAACCCTAACCCTAACCCTAACCCTAACCCTAACCCTAACCCTAACCCTAACCCTAACCCTAACCCTAACCCTAACCCTAACCCTAACCCTAACCCTAACCCTAACCCTAACCCTAACCCTAACCCTAACCCTAACCCTAACCCTAACCCTAACCCTAACCCTAACCCTAACCCTAACCCTAACCCTAACCCTAACCCTAACCCTAACCCTAACCCTAACCCTAACCCTAACCCTAACCCTAACCCTAACCCTAACCCTAACCCTAACCCTAACCCTAACCCTAACCCTAACCCTAACCCTAACCCTAACCCTAACCCTAACCCTAACCCTAACCCTAACCCTAACCCTAACCCTAACCCTAACCCTAACCCTAACCCTAACCCTAACCCTAACCCTAACCCTAACCCTAACCCTAACCCTAACCCTAACCCTAACCCTAACCCTAACCCTAACCCTAACCCTAACCCTAACCCTAACCCTAACCCTAACCCTAACCCTAACCCTAACCCTAACCCTAACCCTAACCCTAACCCTAACCCTAACCCAACCCTAACCCTAACCCTAACCCTAACCCTAACCCTAACCCTAACCCTAACCCTAACCCTAACCCTAACCCTAACCCTAACCCTAACCCTAACCCTAACCCTAACCCTAACCCTAACCCTAACCCTAACCCTAACCCTAACCCTAACCCTAACCCTAACCCTAACCCTAACCCTAACCCTAACCCTAACCCTAACCCTAACCCTAACCCTAACCCTAACCCTAACCCTAACCCTAACCCTAACCCTAACCCTAACCCTAACCCTAACCCTAACCCTAACCCTAACCCTAACCCTAACCCTAACCCTAACCCTAACCCTAACCCTAACCCTAACCCTAACCCTAACCCTAACCCTAACCCTAACCCTAACCCTAACCCTAACCCTAACCCTAACCCTAACCCTAACCCTAACCCTAACCCTAACCCTAACCCTAACCCTAACCCTAACCCTAACCCTAACCCTAACCCTAACCCTAACCCTAACCCTAACCCTAACCCTAACCCTAACCCTAACCCTAACCCTAACCCTAACCCTAACCCTAACCCTAACCCTAACCCTAACCCTAACCCTAACCCTAACCCTAACCCTAACCCTAACCCTAACCCTAACCCTAACCCTAACCCTAACCCTAACCCTAACCCTAACCCTAACCCTAACCCTAACCCTAACCCTAACCCTAACCCTAACCCTAACCCTAACCCTAACCCTAACCCTAACCCTAACCCTAACCCTAACCCTAACCCTAACCCTAACCCTAACCCTAACCCTAACCCTAACCCTAACCCTAACCCTAACCCTAACCCTAACCCTAACCCTAACCCTAACCCTAACCCTAACCCTAACCCTAACCCTAACCCTAACCCTAACCCTAACCCTAACCCTAACCCTAACCCTAACCCTAACCCTAACCCTAACCCTAACCCTAACCCTAACCCTAACCCTAACCCTAACCCTAACCCTAACCCTAACCCTAACCCTAACCCTAACCCTAACCCTAACCCTAACCCTAACCCTAACCCTAACCCTAACCCTAACCCTAACCCTAACCCTAACCCTAACCCTAACCCTAACCCTAACCCTAACCCTAACCCTAACCCTAACCCTAACCCTAACCCTAACCCTAACCCTAACCCTAACCCTAACCCTAACCCTAACCCTAACCCTAACCCTAACCCTAACCCTAACCCTAACCCTAACCCTAACCCTAACCCTAACCCTAACCCTAACCCTAACCCTAACCCTAACCCTAACCCTAACCCTAACCCTAACCCTAACCCTAACCCTAACCCTAACCCTAACCCTAACCCTAACCCTAACCCTAACCCTAACCCTAACCCTAACCCTAACCCTAACCCTAACCCTAACCCTAACCCTAACCCTAACCCTAACCCTAACCCTAACCCTAACCCTAACCCTAACCCTAACCCTAACCCTAACCCTAACCCTAACCCTAACCCTAACCCTAACCCTAACCCTAACCCTAACCCTAACCCTAACCCAACCCTAACCCTAACCCTAACCCTAACCCTAACCCTAACCCTAACCCTAACCCTAACCCTAACCCTAACCCTAACCCTAACCCTAACCCTAACCCTAACCCTAACCCTAACCCTAACCCTAACCCTAACCCTAACCCTAACCCTAACCCTAACCCTAACCCTAACCCTAACCCTAACCCTAACCCTAACCCTAACCCTAACCCTAACCCTAACCCTAACCCTAACCCTAACCCTAACCCTAACCCTAACCCTAACCCTAACCCTAACCCTAACCCTAACCCTAACCCTAACCCTAACCCTAACCCTAACCCTAACCCTAACCCTAACCCTAACCCTAACCCTAACCCTAACCCTAACCCTAACCCTAACCCTAACCCTAACCCTAACCCTAACCCTAACCCTAACCCTAACCCTAACCCTAACCCTAACCCTAACCCTAACCCTAACCCTAACCCTAACCCTAACCCTAACCCTAACCCTAACCCTAACCCTAACCCTAACCCTAACCCTAACCCTAACCCTAACCCTAACCCTAACCCTAACCCTAACCCTAACCCTAACCCTAACCCTAACCCTAACCCTAACCCTAACCCTAACCCTAACCCTAACCCTAACCCTAACCCTAACCCTAACCCTAACCCTAACCCTAACCCTAACCCTAACCCTAACCCTAACCCTAACCCTAACCCTAACCCTAACCCTAACCCTAACCCTAACCCTAACCCTAACCCTAACCCTAACCCTAACCCTAACCCTAACCCTAACCCTAACCCTAACCCTAACCCTAACCCTAACCCTAACCCTAACCCTAACCCTAACCCTAACCCTAACCCTAACCCTAACCCTAACCCTAACCCTAACCCTAACCCTAACCCTAACCCTAACCCTAACCCTAACCCTAACCCTAACCCTAACCCTAACCCTAACCCTAACCCTAACCCTAACCCTAACCCTAACCCTAACCCTAACCCTAACCCTAACCCTAACCCTAACCCTAACCCTAACCCTAACCCTAACCCTAACCCTAACCCTAACCCTAACCCTAACCCTAACCCTAACCCTAACCCTAACCCTAACCCTAACCCTAACCCTAACCCTAACCCTAACCCTAACCCTAACCCTAACCCTAACCCTAACCCTAACCCTAACCCTAACCCTAACCCTAACCCTAACCCTAACCCTAACCCTAACCCTAACCCTAACCCTAACCCTAACCCTAACCCTAACCCTAACCCTAACCCTAACCCTAACCCTAACCCTAACCCTAACCCTAACCCTAACCCTAACCCTAACCCTAACCCTAACCCTAACCCTAACCCTAACCCTAACCCTAACCCTAACCCTAACCCTAACCCTAACCCTAACCCTAACCCTAACCCTAACCCTAACCCTAACCCTAACCCTAACCCTAACCCTAACCCTAACCCTAACCCTAACCCTAACCCTAACCCTAACCCTAACCCTAACCCTAACCCTAACCCTAACCCTAACCCTAACCCTAACCCTAACCCTAACCCTAACCCTAACCCTAACCCTAACCCTAACCCTAACCCTAACCCTAACCCTAACCCTAACCCTAACCCTAACCCTAACCCTAACCCTAACCCTAACCCTAACCCTAACCCTAACCCTAACCCTAACCCTAACCCTAACCCTAACCCTAACCCTAACCCTAACCCTAACCCTAACCCTAACCCTAACCCTAACCCTAACCCTAACCCTAACCCTAACCCTAACCCTAACCCTAACCCTAACCCTAACCCTAACCCTAACCCTAACCCTAACCCTAACCCTAACCCTAACCCTAACCCTAACCCTAACCCTAACCCTAACCCTAACCCTAACCCTAACCCTAACCCTAACCCTAACCCTAACCCTAACCCTAACCCTAACCCTAACCCTAACCCTAACCCTAACCCTAACCCTAACCCTAACCCTAACCCTAACCCTAACCCTAACCCTAACCCTAACCCTAACCCTAACCCTAACCCTAACCCTAACCCTAACCCTAACCCTAACCCTAACCCTAACCCTAACCCTAACCCTAACCCTAACCCTAACCCTAACCCTAACCCTAACCCTAACCCTAACCCTAACCCTAACCCTAACCCTAACCCTAACCCTAACCCTAACCCTAACCCTAACCCTAACCCTAACCCTAACCCTAACCCTAACCCTAACCCTAACCCTAACCCTAACCCTAACCCTAACCCTAACCCTAACCCTAACCCTCTGGGGATTTTTATCAGAAGGTGACCATTAGGAAAAAACCCAGGGGGAATAATCTGCAGGGCATAGTGGGAGCCTGGAGCCGATGCCCTTAGAGCTAATATAAAGTAATAGCAAGTACTTAGCAGTAAGTATGTAGCAGCAACCACTTGCACAGTTAGCGATAACTACTAACCTCATTGGTGTGAACTGTTAACAAGCCAAGTACCACGTTGCAGCTGTCAATGTACATACCAGGTAGTACCTGCTATTAACCTGGCAAATACTAAGAAATACTGACAGCAAACATTGCAAATAGGAAACCCAACAAAGTTGTGGATCGCACAGTTACTATGTAATATTGGCCTGATTTATACCTATACTTAGCCACCTATTTACCATAAAGTTTTCAACAGAAAACTGGTAACTGGCAACCTATTAGCTGTAAAACACCAAGCGTTCCCCTACAGCAACGTACTCCTCCCTCACTTCCTTCCTTCCTTCCTTCCTTCCTTCCTACCTTCCTACCTTCCTTCCTTCCTTCCTTCCTTCCCTCCCTCTTTCCCTCACTCCCACTTTGTACCCTCTATCTGGTCTATGACTAAGATCAAACTAACCTAAAAGGGGATCAAAAAGATTAGCACAGAATGCAACAAATCATGAAAGCACAGCAATCAGCACTTGAAAATAGGACCCCCGGTCCTAGCTATCAGCAGTAGTCAACATGATAGAAATGATACGTGCAGAAACATAGTAAAACACAAGCAACCACACCGTGAACCAGCAAAATCCACCGATGAAAAATGCAAGTGATGTGAGGAAAGAGCAAAGGCAAATGACACTCACCTTCAACCCATCCAACCAGGAAACAACACACAATGGCGAAGCTGACATGCATCGCCAAAGAAAAGAAAAGAAATATCAAACCGGAGGACCAATGAGAACAAATCTTCCATAAGCAAATAGATCCTAATCTGCAAACAACATCCTATCCAATAACTGACTCACATGCAAGGCCACAAGGGCACAAACTAGTACTTAGGGAAGGCAAACAAACTCCAACACAAATGGCGGCTCGCAGCCAAAGAGCTGGAAGAGCAGGAGGCTGTGGTTACCCAGGCAATGGAAAAAGGCAACCTTACGCAGGCCTCGCTGGCATGAGCCTCCACTTGGGCTACAAAGCTGGTGCAGTGAGCAATTCCATTACAATTCAATAACCAAGCACTTAAACAACCATGGAGAGGTCCCAGATTAGAGAGGGTACAGGCTGGGCTGTAGGAACACCCAACCCCCCCCCCAGCAACCCCATGAAGAAATTTCATTCCCTGAGCCTGTAGCTCTTAATATGTTGTGACCTCCCCACTGTCCATGGGAAGGACAAAAATGAGGGCAGATGCCCATTATTAAAAATAAATTGAAATGTTCTTTTTGGGGATGAATCATATTCTTATTTAGGTCAAAGAAGAAGGGAGGGGGAGGGAGGGAGGGAGGGAGGGAGGGAGGGAGGGAGGGGGGGAGGGAGGGAGGGGGAGGGAGGGGGGGGAGGGAGGGAGGAGGAGGGAGGGGGGAGGGAGGGGGGAGGGAGGGAGGGAGGAGGGAGGAGGGAGGGTGGAGGGAGGTGGGGGGGTAGGAGGGAAGAAGGAATGAAGGTAGTGAGGATGCTTGAGAGGCCAGTGAAGAGGGGAGGGTACAGGAGAAGGGAGAGGGAAGGAGAGGAGGACAGAAGAGAAGAGGGGGAGGGGGAGACAGAGAGACACAAAGGAAAACAAATAGGAAAACAGACAGAAAGGGAGAGAGACAGAGACAGATGAGAAGAGATAAAGAAAAACAGGATGACACAAAGACAAACAGAGACACATAGAGACAAAGAGAGAGACACAAATAGACAACAGAGAGAGAGAGAGAGAGACAAGAGACAGAAAGACAGAGAGACAGAGACAAGAAGAGAAACTGAGAGAGACAGAGAGAGACACAAGAAGAGAAACAGAGAGAGACAGAGAGAGAGAGAGAGAGAGAGAGGGGAAACAGAGACAGAGAGAGAGACAGAGAGAGAGAGAGAGGGAAAGAGAGAAACAGAGACAGAGAGAGAGACAGAGAGAGAGAGAGACAGAGGGAGAGAGAGGGAAACAGAGACAGAGAGAGAGAGACAGAAGGAGAGAGAGAGGGAAACAGAGACAGAGAGAGAGAGAGAGACAGACGGAGAGAGAGGGAAACAGAGACAGAGAGAGAGAGAGAGAGGGAGAGAGAGGGAGAGAGAGAAAGGAGAGAGAGAGGGAAACAGAGACAGAGAGAGAGAGAGGGAGAGAGAGGGAGAGAGAGACAGAGAGAGAGAGAAACAGAGACAGAGAGAGAGAGAGGGAGAGAGAGAGAAAGAGAAAGGGAGAGAGAGGGAAACAGAGACAGAGAGAGAGAGAGAGAGAGAGAGAAGGAAACAGAGGGAAACATCAATGATAACAGTCACAGATGAGCTACCTCCTCCATGAGACCCGGTGGATATGGAGCCCACAACGCAGCCATGTGCCCTTGACTTGAGTCAAACCCAACCTGGGACCCCTCACTTCCCAAGGCAACACCCTGTGCACTGGGCCAAGGCAAGCATGAGTTGCCAGCCCTTTAAAAGGCACCATTGTAGGGGAGGTGTCCTTGGAATGTTTCAAGGGAGCATTGTTCAACTCTCAAGTGTGCGCTTTGGCATGCTAATATGTTGCAGAGATCATGTACAGAGATCAGGGACATTCTCTGTCAAGCAAGACCTTGAGCAAAGACAACAGAAAGGAAATCGATACAGTCTGAACCTGCAAAGACAGGGTCTGCGCTGTCAAAGCCAGCCACTCGCAATCGTCCAAGGTAAAAGAAGGCACGTACGTTTGATTCGTCATGTTGGGCAATAACACTTGGAGTCTGACATGTCCAATTCCACATTCCGAGGACCTCCCACTTTTGTAAAATGCAACACAACCACCACGAGCACCGCGCACTCTCACCAGCGATGAGCTCGACACAACGACAACGCATGAAAAGACAATAGAGGAAAGAGCATTCATCAATAGCAGAGGAAATAACTATGGACTGTACAACGTGGACCCTGCAGTGGAACACAAAGCAATCCAAGGACCACACCACTAGCACCAAGACTAACACTGCAATCGACTGCCCTGAAACAAGCACTCAATGCATCACAGGAGCCATAAATCAGAAGGCACATACTGACAGCAGATTCTTCTGGCCACAGCGCATACAACACAGTGTGAATGCATACATGCACTCGGACCCCACACACAACGCAGCATACAAAGCGACTAACAAAGAAGGCAAAAACACCCAAGCACACAAGACACATACCTCACACGAAACCACACACCATACACGTCTACAAGAGGTCTCTGACTGAGACGCCACAGGCACAATGCAGCTGTGCACACAAATAGCAGACTGCAGTTGCCAGACGCAAAAAATGAAGCAGATGCACACACCGCACACAAACCCTGCACTCCATCAAGACAAGCGATGGCGGTGGTATAAATGCAAGCATCTACTGTGACCAATACTCACCAATACTATGTCTTCCTACCAATATCAATGTTGAATAGAAGAAATAAATAGAGAATTCCAAATATGAGCAAACCCTGCAGGGCCACACACATCCAGATGACAGAATAAGAGTCATAACACTTACAGTTTGTGGCAGATGTCCATTATGTGTCTGCTGAATGAACAATGACAACCAGCCATGTCCTAGACGATCATTTGTCAAAGGCAGCTCTTGCAAACTGTAGGAGATGTAGAAAGCAGCAATGTAACTCATCCAATGTAAGAAATGACAAATAATCAAGTGCACCATACCTCCGATACACTAAGAAGCCACCCCCACAAGCCACGCCCACCATCCGATCATAGAAAGTATGCAAAATAACCCGAAACAAGATGGCTACAGACCCACAAAGCAAGGTTTCCTAGGTAACAAAGGAAGCCAAACTGACTGCCTGCCACTGCCAGGGGTAAGCGTCCACTCAAGTTACAAACGTTCAATGATGAAAGGGAGGGAAACAAATTCAACCACATGGCGGCAGAATGGAGCTTTAAAGAGCACCCCAGGGTTCATTTCCGCCGCCGTCAAGAGGAACAGCTCAACCATGACAAATGTACCTATCAGAAGACATTTCAACAGAGCTGCTGCAGCTGTTTACCTCTGTGGAGTCATGAATCAGCAAAACACTGCCCTAACTGGGGTGTCACAGTGGAGACACCGCCAGCCTGTATACTGCAGAATACCAACCACAATTCGATTGAAAAACATGTACCTTTTGTTAAGGCACAAAACCAATAGAAGGCATGCAGAAGGTAGGTACTCAATGTTTCCTTCTCAGGGATGCCTGTAAGTACACATAATTGCCCGTGCCTCCATATCAAAATTCACAAAAAACACCCTTGTAAACAACCACGCAACTCAATAAACAAACCAACCAACAAACAAAGAAATTTGTGGATGAACAAGCGAAAAGGAAAAATCCTGCAAATAAGCCACAAAGACGTAAAAGCTGATGACACAGAGAAGAAGCTCCAGCCACAGACCAACAGAAATGCACATGGCAATGTGGCATCATGATAACATTTCCCTAAAAGAGTGGGAGAATGCCAATGTCACTGTACATCCTGCTCTAGACATTGCAGGAAAATAAAATTATCTCCCTCATAAATACCAGGAAAGGTGAAAAGTGCCTGAAACACAGGGGCACAGAGAGATCCAAGTAACGGAATGTAAAAAGACATATTACGAAAACATAACGACATGAAGATAACACACCTAAGACAAATCAAATAACAACGGCAGGACAGCACATGAAGAAGAGCACTGCACACCAATGGCTTCATGTGTCAATCAAAACTTAATAAACGAATAATAAAATAACATCATAAATTATTAGATAAATAGATAAATAAATGAGCTAAAGAAAGGAATAAATTATGGTTAATAAATACTCAAAGAAGTAAGTAAATGATGGACTAAGTAATCAAAGAAATTGCTAACAAAGCAATCAAATAATGGATTGCACAATTAAATAACTTATGTAATAAATGATTAAATAAATAATTGGATAAATTATTAAGTAAACAATTACATTATACGGTAACTCATTAAATTATAAAATGACTGAGTAGTTCATAAAATGAATAAACAAGTAAGTAAATAAGTACATGAATTAGTAAATAAGTAACTACATAAGTAATTACATAAGTAAGTAAATCACTAAGCACATAACTAAGCAAACAAAAACCTCAACAAGTAAAAAAATACATAAATGTATAAACAAATACATAAGAGAGAAAGTAAATGAGAAGCAAACAAAGGAGGGAATAAATGAATTAAAGAGTACATACATGAATACATACAAATGAAAGAACTTACAAAGTAAATCCTAGGAAAATAAATTAAGTAAATCAATCAACACCAAATCAAATAATGAAAGAGTAACTAATGAAATGAAGGAAATATTAATTATTAGTATATATGCAAAAACACCCTTAAGTAAATAGTAAGTAAGCAAACATAATTAACCACTAAGCAGGCAGGCAAGTAGTAAAAAATAAACACTTACTGAAAACATAAGCAATAAGATAGCATTGAAAATATAAACAATAATTAAAGGAATAATTGAAGGAAGGAATGAAGAAAGAAAGAAAGAAAGAAAGAAAGAAAGAAAGAAAGAAAGAAAGAAAGAACGAAACACGGAAATGAATATTCGAAGAAATGAGACCAACCAATTACAAATATAAATCATGAATAACCAGGAATTAATAAATGATAAGTTGTATCTATCCCATAACAAAAAAAAAACAGAAATCCATACAAAATAAAAATCAATGATACATAACAAATAAGTAGCACATAAGTAAAAATAAACATTAAATAACCACAAATGAAACACATTAAATCCGAAGTAAATAATACAAAAAAAGTAAAGAAAAAGTAAACACTAATTAATAAAAAAAAAGTGAAACATTAGTAACTACATTCAAAAAAGGCAATAAATGACAAACACACATTATAGATAAAAAAATCCATAAATTTCAAATTATTAGGCAAATAAATAAATAATTGAGTACATACACCAGTAAATGAAAAGTACCTGAAAAGACATTTTAATAACTGAATAAGGAAATCATAAGTAATGAGTTAATAATGAACAAACAAATAACAACCACATCACCGAATAATACATAAACAACAATTAAGTAAGAAAGTGATCACTAACAACTAAATAATAAATATAAAGTAAGTGACAACCAACAAATATAAAGAAATGAAATGATAATACATACTTAATATGTAAATAAGCAATAAGCAATGAACAAATGGGGGAAAAATTATAAACAAGTAAGTAAACAATGAGCAATAAACAAGTAAATATGAAATGAGAAAAATTGGGGAAAAGTACTACAGAAGTAAATAGCAAACAAATGAAAACTGTAAGGGAACAAGAAATATGTAAATGCAAAAGTAATGACATTAACTACAAGTATGTGAATTTTTAAATAAATAGCTAAACAAATAATCACATGAAATAAAGGAATATGCAAGCAAAGAAGGGAATACGTAAATAAGCAAGTAAGCATCTGAGTAAGAAAAATAAATAAGAAACTACATAAATAACTACATAAATAAAAAGTACATACGTAGCAAAGTAAGCAAAGAAATAAGTTACTACATAAATCAACGAAAAGAATCAGTTATTAACTAAGTAAGTAAGTAACTTAGTAAATAAATAAAAAATTCAGTAAAGAATCCAATAACCAAATACATAAACAAACACATAAATAACTAAGTAGCTAAGTAAATAACTGACTAAGTAAATGACTAACAACATACAGAAGTAGATAGATAGATAGATAGATAGATACATAGATAGATAGATAGATACATAGATAGATAGATAGATAGATAGATAGACAGATAGGCAGATAGATAGATGATAGATAGATACATAGATAGATAGATAGATAGATAGCCAGACATATAGATACATACATACATAGATATATAGGCAGATAGACAGATACATACATACATACATACATACATATATAGATAGATACATGGATAGATAGTTAGATAGACAGATAGATAGATAGATAGATAGATAGATAGATAGATAGATAGTTAGATAGATAGATAGATAGATGGATAGATAGATAGATAGATAGATAGATAGATAGATAGATAGATAGATAGATAAAAAAGCAATCAACAAAGTGCAAACATAGCTAGGTAAGTAAGTAAATAAATTGATAACTAAGCAAACAAATAAAGTAACTAATTAATCAATAGGTAAGCAAATAACAACAACAGAAACCACTCTCATAATGAGTAATTGGGAAAAACTAAGTTAATTAACTAATAACAAATCAAGTAAGTAAGTAAGTAAGTAAGTAAGTAAGTAAGTAAGTAAGTAAATAAAGAACTTCATAAATAAGCAAAGAAATGGAAACCCAAGGAAACAAACAATTACTGGAAATAACAACATGAAAAAATAAATAATCAAGGAAATGAGTACATACAAAGCAAATAAGTATTCAAGCAAATAAGTAAACAAGCAAGTAAACAGGAAACATAAAAAGGTAATAAGCATGTAAATGAATAAGTAACTACAAAAACCCAGTCAGCATACAGTGAAATAGGAAAAAAAGAAAATTTATAAACCAAAAAAGAAAATAAAAAACTACGGACGGAAAAGAGGAAGTGAGCAAATGACAAAATAAATAAATAAAGGAGTAATTACACTCCACTAACATTAGGAAATTAAGCAAAAAAATAAAATGAAAATGTCGAAGAGGTGAATGAATAAGTAAATAAAAAGTAATTTATGAAAGTACCTTCAAAAGAAAATGAGTCAGTAAATCATTACGGAAGGAAGGAAGGAAGGAAGGAAGGAAGGAAGGAAGGAAGGAAGGAAGGAAGGAAGGAAGGAAGGAAGGAAGGGAAAAGTAATAAGTAAAAGGAGCCATTAAGCACATAAAGGAGAAGGAACATACGAGAAATACCTAATAAATAGTTAAGCAATTGGAAAACCTAATAAGTGGGCATGAAAATAAGGAAACAAAAACATAACAAAAGCACAGAAAGAAGCAAGGACATAAGGAACACCAGAAGCCAAAGAGTAAATGTTAAAGAACTACACAAACACATAAGAAAAGAGAATAATAAAGGAACAAATAGGCAGCTAAACAAGCAAGCCAACGGGAATCCTGACTAAAACCCCGCCAAAGCAGAAGCTGACATAGCAGACCTCAAAGAACAGTCAAAAGCAGCAAAGAAAATGAAAATGTGAAATGCTGGAAATACCTCCGAAAGAAAGTGGGGAAATATCAAAGCCACTAGAGACCGTACAGGAATAATGCAGGGCGCAAAAACATGGAAGCGAAATCACTTAGTTTCACTGGGGAATGCCAGTAAAACTGAAACGCACCGAAAACAACGGCACACGGAGATCAAAGTGAGAGAATTGGACAACTGTACATGAAGCAGGCACAAGCAAATGAGGAGAACAGCACACAAAACAAGGGGGGAAAAAGGCCACACTGCAAAGAAACGTCAGTGCAGCACATCTATGAGCTCCTGTGTAGGTGACGATGCACAGGACAGTTGAGGTCTGCATGAAAACTCAAAACAATAGGACACGTAAGTAGGGAAGCAGCAGGCTCCTCTCTGCAGGCTGAAGGACTGAAGCACATGCTGTAATGCCAAAGCTGCACAGAGAGCACACAAAAAGTGCGGAGCGTTGTGCAAAAACCAGCGTAACAGCAACACAGAAAATCACAGAAGCCTGGCACTCTGTACTTCCACCTCCACACGGAAAAAGAAAAGGTTTACAAGCATGACTGAATTGTGTAAAATGAAACCATGGATGGTTTTCCCCTTTTCAAGGTCACGGACCTCAGAAGATGCAGAGGTGACACACTAGGCCGGACACACAACGAGGTAGTTCCAAAGCCACAGCATGCTTACCTGCCAGAACTACCGTGGCAGGGCGCCATGGCAGTGACGCTGAAGGAAAATGCCCTTCCTCACAGAACATCCATGAAAGCGGCACCGAGAAAGCAACAGGAGCCTCTAGGAGGGGCCTGTGGCTCCCATGACAGAAGTGCCAGCAACAGCGTGGAACCGAGCATGAGCATGAGCAGCCGCAGCTGGTTTCCCCACCAATGTGTCGCCTCTCACCTCACACCCCACTGTCAACGCCTCGCGCCATGCGCCTCACACATCGCGGCTCACGCCGCGCACCTCACGCCGCGCGCCTCACGCCTCGCGCATGCGCTGCACGCCCCACTCTGCGCGCCTCACGCCTCGCGCATGCGCTCCACGCTCGCCACACACCTCACCCAACAATGTACAGTCACGACCACCACGGGGCTGACCTCAGCCTCAGCCTCAGCCTCAGCCTCAGCCTCAACCTCAGCCTCAGCCTCAGGCTAGCATCCACTGCCTCTCCCTGAGGAGACGGCCTTACACCAGAGGCCACAGGCACGCTGCTCACAGGTCACCACTCGCCTCAGACCCGCCCGCCATTGCCTGCCTCCTCCCTGAACCCCCGGAGGCTGTACTTAGGCCACGCCCTCTGCGCAGCTCCGCACCTTTGTTCCCTCACGCTCAACAGGGCTATCACCGCAGTCCGTGCTGTGGCAAGAACGCATAACACACAACTATTAGGTTTGCAACACACAGGGAAACCGCGCCCATCAATGCCAGGGCAACTCCAGCATGGAATCTAGCCCAGGAAATCCTGCCAAGCTGTCCAACAGCCTCCATCATGGAAAAGCTGTGAGTCTTAGACTTTGTGTCAGATGTGCACGCACGCTCACAGATTATTTTTATAACGGACGTCTGCTAACACAAAAAGGATTGAAACCTGTAAAGAATTTTAGTGAGTGTATTTGAGCCAAACTGTCGACATATGCCGGGAAGCAGAACCTCAATGAATTGAAATACCGCTCCAAGAAATGGCAGGCTACATCTGCATTCATACATTGCCATCAAAGGAGGGACAAAGGTGGGTTACATGAAATTCATTGGTGACGGATGAAGGAGGTGGGATAAAGCCAAACAGTGGGAAAGCCCTGGGATTGGATAACAAATGAAATGATGGACACATACCTAGGTGGGTACAGGAACAATTGACATGATAATGAAGGAATTGGAAGTATCTGTCCTGGCGCCCACCACATTTGGTGGTGCCCCAGGGGCTCCAGCAAAAGAAGGAAGTTGCAAGTTACCTAGACATCTCACAGACACCTCACAGATATGTTATCTTAGAAGCAAAAAGGCAAATGGGCTTACTAAAGAAGATCTAACTAGTTATTTGTCAGGGAAGGTAACGGACTGGGACATGAATACCCACTATAACCTATTTGTAGGTAAACATTTAATCTTACAACCATCCTTTGTGGTCATTTCAGGTCTCAGTTTGCAAGACTGCCAGGCAGGCCTCCCCTGAGCTAGTCAGGTTAGCATGTGGCTCCTTTCGTTCACATTAGGCACTGGAAACCACAACCGAAAACATGACTCCAGCCATCTCCTCGGCCCTTGCCTACCCCAAGACAACCTCACCACGCAAATCCAAATCCGTTAGCACACACCGGGCATGACAGTGACCATCCAAGCAAGTACTGTGAAAGCCTCCTGGGAAGTAACTGCAGTCACACCTGCCAGGAAAACACACCCTCAGGTTCACTTCTGCACACGGGCCTGTCATGCAAACCTTACATGGGAAAAACAAGGGAAGTATACTGTCGCACAACACCCACCGATAATTGTAGACCAGCACAGGAGCAGAACACAATGCACACACTGAAGCACAACGCAGCTGAATGGCACAACATGAAAGAAAAATCACTCATGGCATCCTGACCACAAAACTTACCCAACCGCTAAGAAGGACTCCGGGCACCTCAGAGATCAACGCAAGACCCGTCAGACACACACACCAGACAGTGGAAGCACATTCTGGACCCCAGAGAAAGGAACCGAACACAGCACACACACCCGATAAGGAACCAACCGCAACCAGGACACCTGAAGCCGTAACGTGGACCATAAGCAACAAACAGCTGGCAAAAGAGAAGGACACAGGAAAGTTGACATAAGGACCTAAACCCACAGCTGCACATGGACAACATGCAAGAAAAAAACAGAGGAAACAAGGCACACGCAATCATACCCCGGAAAACAGACCAAGCCACACCTTTGCACAAGTCACACGGACACCACAGACACCACAATCGAAACTGAAATCTGCATACATGGACTCAGGTACCTAGTCAGGCAATTCACAACAGAGGTGAAGTGTGGCAGCAACCATACTTAGGCAAAAACTGCTGCTTGAATGTCACCCCTGCTAATCTGGCTTCTGGAGACAGTTGCTTGCTTGGACAATAGGGTGGTTACCTCAGCTTCCAGTCTGAGACCTGGAGACTCACAGAGGTAATTTTCCTCTGCCTGAAGACCAAGACTAGACGAGATTAATTAACAGTGACTCAGTACCTCCAGAAGCACAAACTCTAGATGACCCTTCGAAATTACGCACTCGGCTTCCGCCTACTTCTGTAATCACCTGCGTTCCCAACATAGATAGGGCCACATTCCAATAATGTCCAGCAGGGGCTGAGAACCCCCCTGCAGTCTGTTACCAAACTTTAGAATTTGGAATGTAGAACAAAGGAAATTTTTTTTGATTTGGACCTTCGAAAGGACTGCCTGCACCTGGGACGGTGCGGGCGTGAGGGTAGCCACCTACGTGTGGTGCCCTCGCGGCCATCCTGGACAGTGCAATAAAGCCTTGCCTGCTCTTTGGCAATCAATTAGCAGCCTCCGGTAGCCTTATTTTTCATTCCAGGGTTACTATCAAATAGCACACACAGGAAGTCCACAACATGCCCTGACACAGTGTGAATGCCACCAACACCCAATTTACCCAAACCCCTAACACCTCAAATTCGAACCGTGCCACCTGACAATCCTGTACAGACGACACTGACAGTAAATGGAAAACATAAAGGAGCAGCAACATCAAAGAGTGGACAGGACAGAAATGAGCAGGATGTCCCCGGAGCAAAATAGACACATTGGCAGCATGATGGGACAAAAAATGTTCATGACACGAGCTCTGATTAACCACACAAAACAAAACAGAACCGGCTCCCACCTGCCAGTTTGAAAAAGCAGTGTTCCTGCCTCGTTGCAGAATTCCGAGTTCCAAATCAGAGTATTGGTATGGGAAAGGCAGTGCACGCCAACGTGATTACAGGAAACAACACCTAAGCACAGGCACACTTCCTGGGTGAAAAGGTGTGCCATCCCAAATGTAGCCGCAAGATGGCAGCAAAGGATCAAAGATCACACGAAGACGCTGCAAAGCTGGAAAAACAGGAGCAAGAATCGCAGCAGCAGCCACAAGGTGGCAGCATAACATAACACATGACATGGACAGGACCAAAGCGAAAAGAGACGGGAACATCTGTAAAAGAAATGGCCTATGAAGGGAACGCACAAAACTTACAAAGAAAAGTGGTCATGCAAGCCTAACTAAGTGAGGACCCCTGATGGGGCAAACGGCAGCGCTGCCCGAGCACAGAAATAGCACACTCCACCGCACTCCAAGGGAAAAAATGAAACTGAAAATAAAAATTAAAAAAACACAGCCAAAAGAAATTCCAAGAACACATGCCGTGGCAGCGCTCACAACCGCAACAAGGAGTCTGAAGGAGGCGACTGTCCCATGTTTGTCTCTCATCGATTTGACAAAGTATGTAACCCTCTCCCTGTCCTCTGTCAAAAATACATCACATAAATCTTTTCTTAAAAGAAGGAAAAATGAGGCGCACCCAAAACAGCGCAAAATGTGGCTAAGGCAGTCAACGCGAGACACACACTTGCAGTCAAACCCAACCCGCAGTTGGCCACGGCACTCCCCATGTTCCGTACCCGTCTCACCTCAGGACTCAGGAAGGCCAGCGCGATGCCTAGACCCTGCGCGTGAATGCACGAAAGGCGATTCCCCAGGAAGCTTCCATGTCCTCAAGCGCCGCACGAAGTAATCATACCGGAAACAGGGCGACAACAGGCAATCAGCACACGGGCCTTCCTGGAGAGTTTGGAATCCGAACCGCAAAGGTAACCTTCAGTGAGCACTACCGGTTTCCCAGCAGGGTTCAGGAACCTCAAAGCTATCCGCGCAACTCCTGCCTTCCCTCCTTGAAATGCCCTGCGGGAGGAATGCTTGAAATCTGCATCTACACAAAGAGCTGAGCCCAGCAATTGTCTTCTGCCAGCAGAAACCTTACATTTCCAAGATGTGCTGGCAAGGAGTGACTTCCCTCTTTCCTAGCCCCTGAGGCTGGAGCTCTTTGTCAGGACCATCAAGCTAATAGCCGACGATCAGGGAGCTCAAGCACGCGCCGCCCCTCCCTGCAAGAGAAGCGAATGCCCATCACCCACCCCGCTGCGGACCCCATCGCCGCGCTTTCCGAGCGGAGCCCTGCCCCACACACACAATGCGGCACCCAATGAATGCCGTGGGAAACAGTGACGCAGGCTCATTTGGAGTAGAAGATATAAATGAGGCGCGCGAAATTCCCTTTCTCTCCCAGTGCCACAAATCCTGCAGCCACGCTGGGTAAAGATGTTCACAGAACCATTGCGAAGCACTCACTCAGGGATGTACCACAGGAAGAGCAGCAAACACCTGCAGTCCGCCAGACTCTTCAGAGCAGAGGGAGGATTCCGCAGCAGCTCACCCGGGAACATCGTGCGGAGCGGGACTCGGTGCTCGGATCCAGCAAGGGGCCCGTTGCGCCCCGCCGTCTGCCCGTCGGCCGCCTGCGATGCACCTGGGTGAGTTGTTGTGGGAGGCACGACATTCCCTTCTTTCGGTCGAATGTCGGCATTCCTTATAGTCAGCATCAATGAGAAATGATGACCCGGGGCAGCAGTAAGAGGAAGAGGCAGGGGAAACCAGAGCAAGGCCAATGTGGACGAGACGTGGGTGGCTGTGATTGAATGGGAGCATGGAAATGGGAATGAAGCGGTGATGGTGGGAGCAGGGAAAGTAGGGAGGGCCCGAAAAATAAGGGCTGAACGAGGTCCACTCCGTAGAAGGGAGGACCACATCTTCCCTCCTGGGCGACTCGCGCGTGCCCTGGGGGAAGAAGGAACCTCTGGGAGGGAGGGAGTGAAGGGGCAGGCCTAAAGCAGGACGCACATGGTCCTGTCCTGGGATTAACCTTGTGGTGAGGCATTGGTGACCATGAGGAGCGCAAATAAGGCCCATGAGGCCAGCTCCAGCAGACAGGGTGGCCGAGAACACAAGGCACGTACCAGGGCTGAATGGCGACGTGCGGGGCAAAAGCCTCCCGGAGCTCAACCCTGAAGCAGCACACTGTTGATAGCAAGCCATCGCAACCCTTGGAAATATAGAATGAATGCAGTGAACCCTGGCAAAAAGCAATAGCAATGAGGTTAGCAATAATAGCACAGAGGAAATTTGAAAGACCTTTCATATTACCCCAGAAATGATACCCGGTGATCAATTCCCAAGGTAGACACCCTTGAAAGTGCAGCAGTGAAAAGGCAGGACACACATGAAATCAAAGTGCTATGTGAAAGGCAGGGAGTTTTTCAGGAACACAAAAGCGTTCCTGGCTGAAGCGAACAAATTGGAGCCTCCAGCTTTTTGGGAAGCAGGCCTGAAGAAAACTGAGAAGATGCACGGGAGTGTTTGACACCCACCAACGACAGACTTCGGAAACGAGTAAGTAAAAAGGAACCCCAGGCCCACTCCTTGAGCTCTCCCTCTGCACTCTCTACTGACAAAAAATCCTTATGCTTTCTCCAACTCACTGCACCCATCCCCCTAATTCAATACGCCCTCAATGCACGCTCTATCTAGTGATGCACCCTAATGGTGTAACGGTAAACGGGGAGACTAAGTCTGGGAAATGTAAGTGTGGAAGCGCGGCAGCTGCAGTGGAGACACAGCCTTTACTCAGAGACGGGAGGCAAGAATAGGACATGTCCCTAGTGCAGGACCATAGCTTGGAGTGGCAAGTGCAGACAATCCGTCCTTTGACCTATAACTAAGCAGGGAAATTGCAAAGCCATTCCTTGCAGAGACGCATGGACCATGATGCCTTTTTGTTTTCGCAGACTGATGTCACCAGGAACAGCAGGAAAGACATGTCCACGGCGCACATGGAATGCCTTCCCTGGCAATACTATCTGCAGAGTCTGCAGAAGGTGAAGACCCCCTGCAGCAAACAGGAGCTGCAGCACTAAGAGGTGAGTGCCTCTGCGGGAACACAAAAGAACATGTGCCCAGGTCTGCCTGCGGGTGTGGGAGGGTAGCCAACTCTAAGGACAGAGCGGAAGCATCCCCTCAGGGCAGGAGACAAACAAAGACCTCTGCTCCTAGGTGGGGGGAGGGTGGGGCTGAAAGCATCCAGGTGCACTGCTGGGGGCGCCAGGCAAAAAAAGCAGACAGGTGGACCAAGACAGTCCATCCAAAAGACAAATACCCCCTCTCTCTCTCCCCCTGGGGACAAAGAAAGCAAAGATGGTGAAGGGAACGCAGAGTGTGGGTGAGATGAAGGGGAGCCCCTCAGAGAAAACCTGAGTGGCATGGGCGCAAAACACTGACATTCATAAAACGCTCACCCACTGCACAGGGAAAAGAAAGACAACAGAAGCTGCTGCTGCTGCTACTGCTGGGGACATGACTGGAGGACGGGCTATAAAGGCGCACCTTGCTCAGTCACCACACCCATCACGGCCAACCAACCGGACTGTTCAGCGGCATGCACACAAACAGCGCCACGCATCACCATCCAACTGAAGAGACGGAATCCAAGGAGCTCATGCGCAATGCCCGCTCAACAGCTCAGGAAAACACATGGACAAAGAAGCACCCATTCACCCTGACTGGACTCACCACAATCCCTAGCCCTGCATAACCCTAACCCTCCCACCCACCCACCCACCCACCCCTCACACCACGTTGCGCCACAAGTGCTCGCTCTTCTGTCCCCCTGTCCCCGACCCCAGCACCCTGGTGTGGTGAGTGTCAATGATTTCTTGGTGTATGAGCGACTCCGACCACCATGGCGAGGGGAGGGGGACATGACATATGACAGGGTGGACACTGGGAGGAACCAGGGCCCTACTGCAGCCAAAAAAGTGAGGGAATGCAGTGCGTGTTTTGGGGGTAGGCAGGGGCACACGCGGTGAGTGTAAAAAGGTATCAGACAAAAGCAATGGGACTTCGGCAACACCCATTAAAACAGTAGTTGGCAAAAGGGTTGATAAAAGGTTCATAACACAGGAAACAAGACACAGTGTCCAGGCCATGCAAAATGGGGAAGGTTTAAATCTTGAGCTCCTGGCCAAAACTCACTAGTCCGAGAGTGGGCCAGGGTAGCTCGCACCAAAAAGGGGACCTAGGCAATTGCTTTCTACAGCTGTTTAGTGAGGGGAGGGTGGAGGTCATGAGAGGTGTGGAATTCCTGCCTCAGGAATAGGTCTGGGAAGGCTGGCAAGGCTGTGGGAAGGCGCCAGTTATCTTTCACCACCAGTTGTCTTTATCACCATCTACCTGGCTGTAGTCTCCCCCCTGCCTGGACCTAACAGTTGGATCATAACAAAAAGGTGGCAGCTCTCTGCTGGCCAAAAAGAACACTCCTGAATGACACACAGCAACAGGCACCCTAGGGGGAGTGGAACACCAACCCTATCCTCAATGAGAACATCTCGGTGGGTTTATGGCACGGCGGGAAGAATCCTTGGGACTCTATAATGGGAAGCACTGCAGACACAAAGGCAAACAGCTGGAAAGCTCAAGAATTATGGCAGGAAAATCAAAGACAATCATGTGGAGGGCAAAATAACAAGGAACCCAGGAATACAGGATGCACGATGAAAAAAAGGTGCCTGCTTTCTCCCCACCCACACTCTCTAGACAGCTGTGAGGTAAAGATTGAGGACACAGACAGTACTGTGGCAAATAACCTTGCACACATGCATTCCCAACTTTATTTGAATTAACAGACCTGACACAAGCCATAAACAAGGATATGCACACACAACTCCATAAGGGATTGAGGAGAAAAGATGCACTCAGGGGATGAATTGCAGGATACATCAGGAGAGGAGGGGAGAATGACAGAAATCATTCCTGCAAAGATGGTTACACATGATCCTGCAAAATAACCCCTCTTCTGCAAACCCAGCCAACACTGCATATGAAAAAGAAGGCTACAACAGTTCCAGCACTTTTCACAGCAAGCAGTGCTCTTGGAACTGGCTCCTTTTCCCGGGGGAGGACAGCACACATGAAGACACAGTCACAGTGTACAGGTTACTAGACATGACAGATCAATGAAATAGCATCAACCTACCTAACAAATCAGGCACACAGCAACACAGGTATATTGCACGGTTCCCACAGCTGAGACCGTGGGAGGCAACACTGCCAGCAAAGACAGGTGCACAGTGGGGTGGGGTGGGGTGGGGTGGCACTGTGCAACAGTACTGCTGGAAGCATGCTTGCATCGAGGAGGTCTGGCTTTACTGCCATAACATGCATGAAGCACTCACACGGCCTCTGCACGCCTTGGGCGGAAAGGTGGGGTACTTGAAACAAAGGGTACATGGGCGGGGGGCAATTGAACAAAGCAGTGCCAGTATTTTAGCTACTACACAGCGGCAAGGGCAGCCATCAAGCATTTAATCAAATTGGTGCCCCTACTGTGCAAACAAAATGCACTCATCAGCCACAGACTTCATGCATCTGCCCAGGTCTGAGGAGCCCATGAAAATAGATATCAACAGAAGCAGGTTGCTATGGCCACAGGAGTGCTGGCAAGACCTTATCAAAGCAAGCAGGGAGAAGGGGCTACATGGGAGCACCCGGGGAAAGGAACAGAAGGAACACAGGTGCACTTAAGGGTGCAGGTTGGAGCCGTGAGCACACATACATGAGGCGGGCAGACAAGGAATAGAAACAGGAAAGCACACCACTCGCAACAGCAAGCATCAGCTGGACATAGTGACCCTTACAAATCCCCAGCTCTATAAAAGATAACCCATAGGGAGCACACAGGAGTGCCATGGACTCAATACGGCTAACAAAGGGGTGAAGGAATACATGGTGGGTGGTAAAAAGCAGGTCTCCCAGAGTTGGATTTTACTCCAAAATTCAAAACACAAACCCCAAAGAGAAACCTAAACAGTATTGGGGAACACAAGAAAACAATGACAGCAGCAAGACTTCCAACACAAAAATGACCGCTTCAATTATGACCTTTGTGTGTGCATCAAGTGGTTGAAAATGAAAATATGGGATCACAGCATATGGAATCCCAAGGAGACATAAAGGCGGCTCACAAGATGCACACATGGCCAAAATGTGCACAAAGGAATGGGACACACTATGCAACAGCCCTTTTAGGCACCTCTGCTTGCTCAAACTGCAAGGAAAGTTGGTGCAGATGAGGGAGGAAAAAACTAATGTTGCCACTAGCCAATTTCACAGGTGGGAATGACAGGGGCACAGTGATCCTCAGTACACATCGTGATGCAGATTCAGAGTTCATTCTGCTGTGCGCAATGCAGTACCAGCAGGTCCCCCTGGGAGAAACCACAATGGCAGATCACTTGAAATATGAAAAGCAGTCCAAACATAAGGCCTGCAAAACTCAGGACAAGGAAACCAGTGATCGCTCAAGACTATGAACATAACTTGGGTGGGGGCGGGCATGCACTTTGCTGCACTGAGGAAGCACACAAGCTGAATTTACTCTCCAAAGCTTCCCTTGCAAGTGCACTGCACAGCAAGCAGAAGCCCATGAGGATGCACCATCTGCATGTAATGGGCAAGCACACATTCGGCAAGCATACCTACCATTCAACTCACTCAGCAGCATGGAAAGGGGCACAGCAGCTCAGATGGTTACTGGAGGTGGCACATGAAAACTAGGCTATGACAAGATAGGGGAGTGACACACCACAGGTGGAATAGCAGTGCAACTGCACCACGCATAAAATAACACCTGTGCCAGCCAACAAAAAAAAAAAAAAAAACAGGCACACAACCTACATAGATAGTCCAATCCGTTCAATTAACATACAGAAAGCAACAAGACAGGCATGATGGCATAACAGGAAGAGACCACCACTTAGAAGTGAAGACTCAGGTGGGAGATGAATGAGCAACAAAGGAACACTTGCAGCATGGGAGAAGTATTGCATACAGGATGACACACCACACATAATGAATCACAACATAAATGTCCAGGACCATAAACTGATTTGTGGAACAGCATCCTTTTAGTGGAACGTGGGGACTGGCAGGGAAGCAGGGTCACTCAAAATTAATTTCCATGAGTAAGCTCTGCTGAGAAAGTGGAGCACAAAGTCTTCCTGTATAGGTGTCATACAACTACATTAGGGACAAAAGTATGGGACAACATCATGTGGGTCACAAAGAGCACTATGGGCACTAACAAAGGCACTACTGTCAGAAACGTCATTGAGGGAGAGGGGTTTAAAGAATGCTGAGACATCAGCCAAAACCTACTTCAGACTGATGCTGCATGTCTTCCTCCACAACATGTGCCAATTCTCATCCCATCATCCAGTGCCTGGCACTCCCACAGTACCGTGTAGTAGGGGGTTGAGGGATGCTGGGTGATGGGGACTGAGTGACTGTTGAAGTGCAGCAGGAATGCTTCCAATACCAGGCCAATGTGCAAATTGATTGCAACAGCAATAGGGGGACAAATGGAGAGCATGCTAAAGCAAGCAAACATAACACACACTAATGCGGCATCTGCACAACACATCCGCCATGAGGATGGAGAAAGTAAAGCAGCGGGTTACCCTACCCTACCCACAGGGGTACTCCCACAATCTTCAAAGAGCACACAAAAGGGGGGATAGTACATATCGTGGGAGGACTTGGGGAAGGTCACACAAGGGAAGGGCCAGGAAAAATATTCATAAAAAGTTCCATAGGCTATAGGCTTGAAGGGGGGGGGCCTTTGATAGCACACATGCCTCCTCAGCCAACCATGTGCAAACACTGGGCAAGCACAGAATGGAAAAAAAATATTGAAATGGCATGACCCACCTTGAAAGGAGAGTCAGAACTCCCAGATTCTCAGCTCACACAAAATAAATGCCACTGAGCAAGCAGGGGTATGATGCAGTCAATTACATGTAAAGAAGGAGGGAGAGAAATGCACGTGGGGAGGAGGAGGTTAGGCTGTGACTCCACGTATCAAGCACACAGACTGCCACAAATCCATACACTTCCTTAGCTGCAACACCCCAAATCCTGAAAAGACTGCAAGTTGCATATCTTCATCACAGACCATGAGTAATGCTTCATGGTCTGCAGTGTTGACCAGCTCAGCCATGGTAAAGAAAGGATGACAGAAAGGCACAAGATTCCCCAGGGCAGGTGAAGGTGGCTCAAAAGATGCACACATCACCAGGCTGCACAAAAATGCTAGAGAATATAACATATCCTGCAAACAACATTTTAGAGAATTGGGGCAGGTGGTGGCCAGGCAGGCAAGCAGGCAACTGCAGGTGAGGACAAACACACCACAGATGCTGTGGGAATACAGCTAGTGGGGAGGAAGAGGCTGCTGCCAGTACAAGCACAGCACTGCAGGTCTAATTGCAGTTTCTCGGCTGCTTCCGATTTTGGATTCCATACTGAAATAGCAGCAGGCAGGTCCCCATGAGAAAAACCACAGACCATGGGGAGATATCTTGAGGGAGAAAAACAAGCACAAATACCCTTCTTTCACAACATGGGCCAAGGGGGGGGGCAGTGAGTGAGCAATGTTAGCTAACGACAGGAAAATTGGAAGGGGAGGAATGGCTTACTCCAGCTATGAAGGGGACCAGCTGCAGAGCAACTAGCAGCCCCTAAAGATGTACACCATTTGTGTGCTCAGGCAGAAGACAGGCAACAAACTGCTGCCACAGACATTGGCCATGTTACGCTTGGCTCAATTAGGATAAAGCCAATGCAGCAGGAGCAACAACTGAAGACTCAGGAACATAGCTGACCAACACGATACTTGCGGCATGCACACAAAGTCTCAGATACAAGGTTTAAGCTCATACACTGGATGCAAAAAGAAATTGGTAACATGCACAACCACACAAGTTGGGCAAGCAATGCTTTCTGGAGTGGGGTCCTTTCATTGGATGATGGGGACAGGCATCAGAGAAAATAGGTCAGGATCAAAATTCATTACCAACAAAAAGTGATGACATATATACATAGAGGGACTACAAAGTGGTTACAAACAAGTCACATGATACAAGTGTCCACCAACAGCATTGCTGCATGGGGGGAGAGTTGATGATGCAGGCAAGGATGAGGACACTGCAGATGCTTCTGGTTTCCAACTCTTGAGGGAGGGGAGGAAGAGACTGCTGCCACTACAGAATACAGCTAAAGCAGAGCACATGTAATGCCAGATTCCACTCTCATTCCAGCCTGCATAGTACAATAGCCGCCAAAAGCTTCCCATGACAACACAGACCATGGCAGGATACCTGAGGGATGAAAAGAACACATAAGATCAATCTTGCGCATGACTCACAGGACAGGGGCAACAGTGCTGCATAAATGGCAGAATGGTAGTGGTGGAGGGGAGTGTGCTCTTACACACACACACACACACACACACACACACACACACCTAAAAAGGGCACAATATGCACTTCATAGACCAGGGTTTCCACAAAGCTAAACAACACCACACAGCCCATGTCGTGCACCTTGTGCATCTGGGTGCAAGAGGAGCCAGCCATGCCAGGTGCAGGCAAAGCAGCAGAGTAGTCCAGAGCTTCGGTTGGCATTTGAGGATGTGTTTGTCGGGAGTAACCTCATTTGACAAAGTCCTGAGAGGGCAGGTTCCACAAAGTGGACTGAATGTTCCCAATGTTAGTCATACATCCTGCCCCCTCTTAGGCTTAGAGACCCATAAGCACAATAGTTAGTAATGACACATTCAGCCCCCTAAAGCTTAGTTAACCTTTAAGCACAGTTAATGTATAAGCATAATTACCCTTCAGCAAGAAGCATGGCTAGACTATATGATGGTAAGGAATTTAGGTGGTGTCGGGGGTGTATGCATAGGTATAGCCATTAGGATATTAGACAAGATAAGGAGCTTTGTGTAAAGGACACTAAGAAACCTTTAACAAAGGGGTATAATCACGCTTACCACATTATAATAATGATGTAATAAAATAAACTCAGAATAGCAAGCGGGAAGTGCTTCCATCCTCCCAATCCCATCCTATTCTGTCATTTCTCATCCTGACCCCCATTGCAGTTACTGTTCAACTGATGCCAGCAGGTTCTGGCAGGAGTTCAAGCAGGAAATTGGGATACAGCATCCCGCTTTCACGCCCCATATTAGATTGCACAGCAGATGCAACACACACACACTAACAACTGGGACTGACCAACAACATAAGCATTGACCCAAAAATACCTCCATGTTCCTACATTCAATTAGGATACAGAAAATACACAAAAGCATAATGGGAAAGCAGAAACACAGCACCACTTAGAATATTCAAACAAAAAAAAATAAGTAAATACCCAAGCAGCAGATGGATAAAAAAAATTAAAAATGCAGCAGGGAAAAGAGTGCAGGTAGTCTGTACACAAATTACAATAACACACTGGATACAGAATCATACCGAGAAGACCCTGAATCATGCAACTAGAACTAGCAATACTTTTAGGATGGTCTACATCCTTTTGCAAGATCATAGTGAGTGCAGACGCTCTGGATGCTGATGGACAATCAGGGACACAATCTGAGGTGAATCACCCTGGGGGGGAAAAGACAATGAAAAGGTGGAGGGACTGTGAGGCTGCTAAAACACAACAGCATTTGGGGATGTGGGGGGGGGGCATGACAGTGCAGGTGAGAAACTAGACATCACAGATGCTGCAGTGCAGGCATACAGCTACTAGGAAGACACTGCTGCCAGCCAGTACGACCACTGCAACGACACAGAAAGGCAGGTCTAACTGAAGTTTCTGGGCTGCTTCTGCTTTGGGACTGCATACTGACATAGCAGCAGGTCCCCATGAGAGAAACTGCAGAATGTGGCAAGATACTTTAAGGAATGAAAAGAAGCCCAAATACACTTCTCTCAAAACCCAGGGAGGGCGGGGTGTGAGTCACCAATGGCAGCTAACGACTGAGGAAAATTAGCAGTGGGGGGCTACTTAGTCCACCTATGAAGGGGACCAACTACACAGCAACTAGCAGCCCTTAAAGATGTAGACCATTTGTGTGCTGGTGCAACAGACAGGCATAGTCTGCCAATCATCTCAGCTGCAAGGGAAGGAACACAGCAGCCCAGAGGCTACAAGGGGGATGGGAATTAAGCTGGAACACGGTATAGCTCTGACACACCACAGGCACAAAAAAACTATTACACCAAGCATATGATGACACCAATGAACAGCCAACAAAAAGCAACAAACTGCTGCCACAGACATTATACATATTGCACTTAGCTCAATTGGAATAAACAACAACTAAAGACTCAGGAACATAGGTGAGCAACAAAACAATATTTGTAGCATGCATACAAAGTCTTAGATACAAGGTTTAGGCTCATACACTGTGAATGCAAAAAGCAATTGTTAATATCCAAAACCACAGAACTTGAGCAAGCAATGCTTTCTGGAATGGTGTCCTTTCATTGGATGATGGGGACTGGCATCAATGAAAAGGGGTTAGAATCTTCATTCCGTACCAGGCAACAGTGATGACACAAAATTGGAGGGAGGGACTGCAAAGTGGCTACAAACAAGTGACATGATACAGGAGTCCAGCAACAGCATTGCTGAAGTGGGGAGACACATGATGATGCAGGCAAGGATGAGGACATTGCAGAAGCTTCCGGAATCCAAATCTTCAGGAAGGGGAGCAAAAAACTGCTGCCACAACGAGAAACTGCCACAGCAGAGCACATCCAATGCCACATTCTGCCCTCATTGCAGCCTGCATAGGACAACAGCAGCGGAAGCTCCACAGGACAGCCCTGACCATGCTGGATACCTGAAATAAGAAAAGAATACATAAGACAAATCTTCCATGACTCACAGGGCAAGGGCAGCAGTGACAGGTGAATGGGGAAAATTCTGGTACTAGAGGGGAGGGGGTTGTGCTCTTAAACACACCTAGGAAGGGAGGGTACAATATACACCTAATACCATAGGCTTTCCACACAGCTCCAGAACACTACACAGCCCATGGTGTGCATCTGGGCGCTAGGCAAAGCAGCGAAGCAGTCCAGGCCTTGGGTTGGAGTTTAAAGAGGAAGTCAAGCAGTACATTGGGATACGGCATCCAACTTGCACTCCCCAGATTGGATCGCACAGCAAATGCACCACACGCATACTAACGACTGGAGCTGACCAACAACTTAAGCAATGACCCAAAAAGAAGAGCTCCACGTTCCTAAATTCAATGATGATACATAAAATACAAACAAGCATAATGGGAAAGCCACAGCACACCACCACTTACAATGTAAATGGAAGAAACTAAGAGAATACTCAAGCAGGACATGGATAAGAAAAATAAAAATGTAGCAGGGAATGAAAGGGGAGGTTCTGACAACAATTAGGATAAGACACTGGATGCAGAATCAGAAGACCCTGCATCATGCAACTACACCTAGCAATTCCTTTAAGATGGTCTACATCCATTTGCAAGATGATAGTGAGTACAGAGCCTCTGGCTACTGATGGAGAGGCTGGGACACAATCAGAGATGAGTGACCCTGGGGGTGAGAGACAATGGAAAAGTGAGGATGAGGACACCACAGATACTGCAGGCATACAGCTGTGAGGGAGAACGACGCTACTGCCAGCACAGCTACTGCAACGACATGGGAATACACATCTAAATGCAGTTTCTGGGCTGCTTCTGATTTCGGTCTACGTGCCCCAAGAGCAGCAGGTACCCAGGGAAGAAACAGAACACTGTGAAGGGACAATTGAGGGATAAAAAGCAGTCCAAAGACCAGATTCCCAAGAGTCACTAAACAGGGGTACAGGGACACTAAAATACTAGGAAAATGGTGTTGCTGAATCGCAGCACACTTTGACACACAAACTGCACTTCATATCACAAGCTTCTGCTACTGAAACTACACAGCAACAATAAGCCCATGCGCATACACATGTGCCATCTCTTGGTGATGCAGAAGAAGCCACAAGCACCCCCCCCCCCCCCCCCCCCCGTTTGCTCATCCTGAGTCCCTGATTGGTTCCTTCTTGAACAGAGGCCAGAGAAGGCAAGATCAGCTACAAGGCCTCTGGGAGGCTGGAGAGCTCCAGTAAGAGGGGGCGGGACACTCCCCATCCACAGCCTGAGAAGATATGCCTGCTAAAAAAGGACTCAAGCCATCTTCCCCTCATCCTTCAACTGGGAGCCCTCCTCTCTCAGCTACCTGGTAGCTAAGCCCTTGGTGCTACACAAGCAGCCACTCATCTCATCTTCCGGAAAAGGGTAGCCCACAGGTTGCAGTGGGGGGGGGGGGGACTAGCCTAACGTACGGCAGCACACTAACAACACAGAGGTAGAAGAGGACAGCACCGGCACCAAGTATACACTCACACCTGAGGCTATCAAATAAAATACACAACTACACCCACACACATACATGCTACGCTGAGCACTCAGATGGAACATGGCTCAGGTATAAAAGAATGCTTCTAACAAAATGTGACTTGCTCTGTACAAAATTTAGGGTTACTCACTGGTGATGTGCAATCATAGCACAATAATCCAGGCACATATAAATATAAAAACCAGTGCTTTTAAAAGAATATTAGCCTTTCACTGCAAAAAAGGTACTGGTAGCAGAGGTGAATGGACATGACCAGAAGTCAGGAACAACGGGGCAATGGCAAAATTGAACTACAAGGCTGCTGCAAAAAAGTCACATGATGCAGGTGTCCTACAACAACAGGGTTGGGACAAGACAAGGTAAGTACACATGAAGACACAGCCAAGGATGAGAACACAACAGATGATGGTATGCGAGTCTCATGGAGGGAGCAAGAGGCTCCTGCCATCACAAATTCTGCTACAATGTGGCACGGCATATCCAACTCCAGATTATGGAATGGTTCCGATCTGCATACTCAAGGAGAAAAAGGTCCCCATCTTACAAACTGGACTGGGAAGATACTTCCAGGGATGAAAAGCAGCACAACAATCGGGCTTGCGGGACTCACAAGGCAGGAGCAGGAGTGATAGCTCATAACAATGAAAATGGTGAGGAGGGGTGCTATTGCACACACCTATGAAATACACAAACTACACTCAGTGCCACAGGCTTTCCATGCAGCTGCATAACTAGCACTACATACCACATGGTACTGTGGCATCCGGTTGGTTGCTAGGACAGCAGCTGGAAGACAAGCATACTTGCCACTCATATCAGATGCAGAGAAAGCAGCACAGCAGTCCAGAACTCGGGGTTACAGGGCTGGGCATGGAAATGGGACACAGCATCACACTACCATGCCCCCGATTGGATCTCACAGCAAATGAACCATGCAGGTGATAACAGCTAGGGCTAACCAAAAAACTAAACACTGACAGACAAAAAAAACAACAGCTCCACAGTACACTTCATTCACTTACTACAAAGAAAACAGGCAAGCATCATGTGAAAGCAGGAACAGAACACCACTTAGAGTATTGAAGGAAAAAGGGAGGACTCAGGTGGGACCTGGGTAAGAAAAATGAAAATTAACCAGGCATGCAGAAAACACTGAGATGGGGGAATTCTATACAAGAATAAGGATCTACCAAAGCCAGTTTGGCTCAGTCAGTGGATGAAGCGTCAGTCTGCGGACTGGGAGGGGTCCCAGGTTCAAACCCAGACAGGGACATGTGCAGTACTTATACGCACATCCCACCGTGGGGAGTGAGCAGGAGGCAGCTACCCAATGTTTCTCATCGATGTTTCTAGCTCTCTGTCCCTCTCCTTTCCTCTCTATTAAAAACAAATAAAATATATATTTTTTAAAAAAAGACTAAGGATCACACAATGGGTGCAGAATCATGGTGGAAACTTCCTGTATCGTGCAACCAGAACTATCAGTGATTTGAGAATGGTCCCATCCTTTTGGAAAGATCATCGCGATGGGGAAAGCTCTGGCCGCTGGTAAGAGACATGCAAGAAAACAATCAGAAGTCAGTCATTCTCCCCTGAGATAAGGGATGCTGAGAAACTAGAGGGACTTCAAGGTTGTTCAAAGTAAGCTGCAGGGTACAGGGGGCAAACAACAGGGTTTGTTTAGGGGAGGGAGGGGGAGCCCATGATACCACAAGTGAGGATGAGGACACCAAACATGCGGCTGGGATCCAGCTCTTCAGAGACAGGAGGAAGAGGTGGCTGCCATGCCCATAGTCCAGGAAAATCTCCACAGGAGACAGTGCACTCCATGGCAAGATACCTGAGGTCTGAAAATCAACAAAATTGTCAGGCTTGCGGCACTAACAAAGAGGGGCAGCAGGGACAGCTCCCCACCAGGATATTACTATGAGGGGGGTCATTCACATACATACAGCTATAAAGAGGACAAGTTTCACATCATACGAAAACCTTTCCATGCAGCTGCACAGCAGGAAACAGCACATGAAAATGTAGCATATTTTCCACTCCTCTACACTGGAGGGAAAGGGGCAAAGCACTTGGGAATTTGGGATAGGCGGCACACCAGTAAGTTGGGAAGCACTGGCACACCCTAGCTATGATAGCACATAGTAACACCTAGACATGCAAAAAATTCCAAAATTGCTGCCACACTTCATATTTCACTACAGTTAATAGAGGGAGAGAGATAACAATACCCCAGGAATGAAAGAAGAACAGGAGAAAATCACCAGAAAGAACTTTAAAGGGAGAAAGTACACAAACTCTCAGATGGTACATGGGTGAGAAATAGAAGAATGAAGCAGAGACAGAGGGGGTTGGCAATTCTGTATGTACGACTTTCCGTGGTTGTACAATAGTCACACCCTTGTGAAACATCATAGTGACTGGGGATGCTCAGCCTACTAGACTAGTGCATATGCAAAAACAGACGTCATTCCCCTTAGGGTGAGGGATGGGGAGAAACTGGACAGACTACAAGGCAGAGAAAAATAGGTCACATAGATTTTTCTGTTGGGGGGGGGGGGGGCGGGGGAACATGATCATGCAACAAAGGATGGATGGACACCAACACCAGCAATCCAGCAAAAAGACACTACTGCCAGCAGAAGTACTGCTAGGAGCTTGCACTGCACATCTAACTACACATTATGGTCTGCATAGTCCAATACCTACAGGTCACCATTAGAGAAAATAGAATACTTGAATGATGAAAATCACTCACTCCTCAGAACCAGCCTTACAATACTCACAGGACAGAAGCAGCAGTGATAGCTCAATACTAGAAAAAGAGTCATACACAGGAGATACTCTCTGGTACAACTAAGAATGGGACAACCTGCACGTACAACTGCAACCTTTCAGAACAGCTATACAGAAGAAAGAAGCCCATAAATATTCACCATCTTTAAAAAATCAACAAGCGGCCAGAAGGCAAGCACACTTGTCACTGTTCTCAACTGCATACAAAGGCTTACAGAAATCCAGAGGATTGCAGTGGGGATGGGAAACTACACTAGGAGACGGTAGCACACACACAGACACACAGAACCGCATAGCAAATACACCAAGCATGCACTAACAACACAGGCTGGACACCTAACTGAACAATTAAATATTACCACACACGCTACATAGCACACTTCATTCGATTGGGATGCAAGCCAAAAGTGATAGCAGAACAAAAACAGTCCACCAATTAGCAGAAAAGACAATAGAAGAAAACAATAAGGTGGGAGATGGCAAAACAACAAAAGATTGCTTTCAGCATGGGATAGAAACTACTGTATAAAACATTTAGGCTTACACACTTTACAAGATGTATCATACTGGAAATTTCCAAGACCATAAACTCATTTGTACAATGGCATGCTTTCACTGCATTATGGTGACTACCATTAAAGACCTGCCTTTCAAATAACAAGTAAATACCAGGGGGATGGGCAATAGCAGAAAACTGGAAGGAATGCACACACACCTGTTAAAATCACTCATGGACTCCAGGTGTCCCACAACCGTGCTGTGAGCAGGGGCAGTGACATAATGTGAGTGGCACACAAAAGCCTATGGCTGCATCCAAAGGTAGTAAAGTGTGAGAAATCACACAGGTGACATGGAGGCAGAGTGGAGGCACGCGACACCAAAACATGAGCCAAAACCTGGTGCGGCCATGCTGATGATCCATGTCTTACTCCACAATGGATGCTGACTGTCATCCAAGCGTGACTTGATACTCCAGAGAGCAAACATGAACCATGCAATAGGAGGTGGGTGTGCAGTGTAATATAGACTGACTATTGACTGCCAGGGAGACTTTCAGAACTCAGAAGACCAAACCAGTTGCAATGCTGCTCACGGCATCACTGGGAGGGAAAAATGGAGGGCAAGGTCAGCCATGCCAAGATGACACTCACACACTGCTCCAACATTTGCACAACACAGGCCATGAAGACAGACATCGGCAACACCACCTTGTGCTACCAACAAACGTGCTCAAGCAACCTTTGACGAGCAGCAAGGAGGAGCGGGGCTGTGACACGGTCAGAGAGCACCAGAGTAAGAGAAGAAGAGGACAGGGAGGGAAAACTGCACAGCATAAACACAGACTGGAGGGGGAATCAGGGCTGCTTGTTGTTAGCACACATGTCTGAGGAACACATGCATGAAAAAAGAAAATGGGCAACCACAGACTGCACAAAGAAAACCACACCGCCTCCAAGGACATGCATCACCCTTACATGGTCATCAGTACTCACAAATTCACGGCTCACCCACCAAAAAACTACCAATACTGAGAAGACAGACGTATGATGGGGTCAACTAGGGCTGAAGAAGGGGTGCAGGAATACAGATGGGGACGACCACCATGTCAACAGAATGGACTCTATTCCACAGCTCAGCATCAAAAACTCACTCCCAAGAAAAATCGATACTTGATTAACAGGAACACCCAAAAGCAAGAAAATCCAAACAGTAGCATGGCTTGCCATAACAAACATGTGAATGAAAACATGAGAGGTTCCATCACAACCTCCTGTGTGCATCAGATGCTGAAATACGGAAGGATGGGGTCACGGCACATGGAATCACAAGGGAAGGTAAAGGTGGCTCACAAGATGCACACGTGTCCACGATGCGCACAAAGGAATGGAACGTACTATGCAACGGCCCTTTTGGATACCTCTGCTTGCTCACACTAAACATGCCAAGTGGGTGGGTGCAGATGAGGACAAAACAAAGGCTACCGCTAGCCAATTCTACAGGTGGGGAGCTACAATGATCTTGCACGACACATCGTACTGCACATTCAGGATGGATTCTATTCTACAGAATGCAGTAGCAGCAATCCCCCTTGGAGAAACTGCAAGGTCAGGATACCTGACAGATGAGTGTCAAAAAATTCCCCTGCTACTACACACACAAAAGAAGCCCATAAACATGCACCATCTGCAGGTAATGGCCAAACAGACAGTAGGCAAGCATACCTGGCATTCCAATCAGCAGCATCAACCACAAAAGTTACGGGGGGGGGGGGGGGTTGGCATGGAAACTAGGCCAGGACACAGTAGGGGAATGACACGCCATACCTTGGTTGGATAGCACAACTGCACCAAGCATACCGTAACACCTGTATGAGCCGACCAAAAACAAAAACTGCCACACAACCTACATACACGAATCAACTCAATTAAAATACAGAAAGCCACAAACCAGGCATGATGGCAGAACAGGAACAGACCGACACTTGGAAGTGAAGACTCAGTTGGGAGATGAATGATCAACAAAGGAACACTTGCACCATGGGAGAAGCATTGCATAGAGAATGACACACTACACATACAGAATCATGGCAGAAACATCCAATTAGGAGAACAGCATCCTTTCAGTGGAACTGCATTAGGGACAAGAGTATGGGGACATCATGTGGGTCACAAAGGACACTGGGCACTACCAAAGGTACTACTGTCAGAAACCTCATTGGGGGAGAGGGGTTTAAAGAATGCTGAGACATCAGCCAAAACCTACTTCAGACTGATGCTGCATGTCTTCCTCCACGACATGTGCCAATTCTCATCCCATCATCCAGTGCCTGGCACTCCCACAGTACCATGTAGTAGGGGGTTGAGGGATGCTGGGTAATGGGTACTGAGTGTTGAAGAGTGGCAGGAAGGCTTCCAAGCAGGACTCAGAATACCGGGCCAATGTTCATAGTGATTGCAACAGCAATTGGGGGACAAATGGAGAGCATGCTAAAGCAGCCATACATAACACACACTACTGCAGCATCTGCACAACACATACGCCATGAGGATGGATAAAATCAATTTAAGGGCACCCAGAAGGGGGTGATACCACATATAGTGGGAGGACTTGGGGAAGGTCACACAAGGGAAGGGCCAGGAAAAATATTCATAAAAAGTTCCATAGGATATAGGCTGGAATGGGGGAGAGGGTACTTTGATAGCACACATGCCTCAGCCATCCATCCATGCGCAAACACAGCAGGCAAGCACGGAATGGGAAAAATAATTGAAATGGCATGACCCACCTTGAAAGAAGAGTCAAAACTCAGATTCTCAGCTCACACACAAAATAACTGCAACTGAGCAAGCAGGGGTATGATGCAGTCAAATCCATGTAAAGAAGGAGTGAGGGACAAATGCACGTGGGGAGGAGGAGGTTAGGCTGTGACTCCACAGATCGGGCACACAAACTGCCACAAATCCATACACCTGCTTAGCTGCAACACATCAAATACTGAAAATACTGCAAGTCACACATCTTCCTCACAGACCATGAGTACTGCTCCAAACATGGTCGACGATGTTGACCAGCTCAGCCATGGTAAAGAAAGGATGACGGCAAGTCACCAAATTCCCCAAGGCAGGTGAACGTAGCTCAGACGATGCACACATCCCCAGAATACACACAAATTCTAAGGAACATGACGTATCCTGCAAACAACATTTTAGGGAATTATATTTAGAAATGCACAGTGGGCAGGTAGGTAGGCAGGCAGGCAGGCAACTGCAGGTGAGGATGAAGACACCACAGATGCTGTGGGCATACAGCTAGTAGGGAAGAAGAGGCTGCTGCCAGTACAAACACGGTAATGCAGGTCTCGTTGCAGTTTCTGGGCTGCTTCAGATTTCGGATTCCAGATTGCATACTGCAATAGCAGCAGGAATACAAATTAGCATGCAAAATAAACATGATTTTTAGGGTATTTTACTTCAGTTGGTCTACCTACATGTCATGAAACACAAAAAAAACATTGCAGGATAGCAACAGCAAGAATGTTACCTACCTTAAAACTTACCACTGTTCAAAAATGTCTTCTTCATCAATCACAGTGAACAAAACATAACAACTACCCTACTGACACTCAGAAACAACAGGAAATGAGGTACACACAAGTACAATTAATGTAAAATTACATGATTGCAGGCTGACAAACAAAGGGGGGATTGGTACAAAGAATACAATGACTAACAAAACGTTGGGTACTCTACAGTTTCCACATCACTATTCAAAGATACAGCAACATTTCTTTGGGGACACAGAGCTATGACACTTACCCCACACACTGAGGGAGGCAGTTCAAGACACCCACCCACCCACCCACCCACCCACCCACCCATCACAAAGACACAACCACCAGGGCTTCACAGAGATCAGCACACACATTCACAATGTACACAAGGAATGTCTTTTCAAGAAGCAACACCATAACATCTGCATATGACGTGACACACATGTAGCAAACTTAGTTCCATATACAGGAGGTCACTACAGAGAGAAAACTGGAATGCACACATCCCTCCAGGACAGCACCTTCAGGAATAAGCACATACACAACAGGAGAAACAAAAACCTATAAAAAAAAAAAGGGGGGGGTTAGTGGCATCCATGACAAACAGGATGACAAGACTTGAGTCACTATCAACCCATAAATGAGCCATCCAGACACCCACCCACCCACACACCCACCCATCCATCCATCCATCCATCCATCCATCCATCCATCCATCCAACCACATCACACGTTGACTTCAGGATGCTATATAGAGAAATAACACTTACACACAAGGCTCACAACAACTCTACAAGACTACAAGTACATAAATCACACAAATATTTACTTCACATTTCACAGCAACACTTAGAAGTGCATCACATCCCTTGGAGCTAAAAGGAAATGAGGTCATCCCTTGGAAAATCACTATGGCTACAAAGATGACCTTACACACCTCGCACCTACGCTGCCTTGCATTATATGACCCTCACTTTCAAGGAATGCACAACGGTATAGGAGGCTGCTCTCACCTACAAATACAACCAAGTACCCATGTAGGCTGCTTAGGAAACAAACACTCAAATCATAAACCAGAACACAACACATGGACTGGCTCATCCAGAAAAGCCACAATCCATACCACACATGACCTGCACACAGCTACCCCTACAACCTTGCCCGGCATCCCACTGACACTGAGGACTAACATCCTAATGGACTCGACCTCCTTCACACTCAAACAGACACCTCCTGAACTGTACAGGGCCCCCTGGGAACACACAGAGACATTCTTCACATTCTTGTGAACTGAGCCCAAAGCATTACCAGAGTCTTGGCTGGGCTACACTCCCCACAAAAATGCAGGAGTGTTATCACTTCCTAACTTACCTTTGTCCGGGTACCAGGAGAGGGGCTTTCACATGCAAATCCAGTCTAGCACTGGGAAAGAGGGAATCAATACGACTGGGGCCCTCCCAAGCTCCTTGGATACAAAGTTTTCGTGAAACACCCTTGGATATTGCTAAATAAATAAATATGCTGCGTGGCTCAGGGCACTCGTCTGTCTCTCCAGCACAAGAGGTCAGCGACCCACCCGGGACCCAGCTGGAATCTATTCCTGTGTCCACTCTCTTTATTTCATTGTTTCTCCAAGAACCCATGTCATCTCTCTCCATGCTGGACACGGAAAAGGGAGATCCCCGCTGCATCAGGCCCCAGCACAGAACCACTTTCCTTGGAAAAAGGCAACTCTCTGCACTAAGAGACACCCACACAAAACATATCCTTATTGTGTCCCAAGGGATACCATGAAACAGGAGCTGCCACTGATGGAATAACAACGGTACAGAGGGGCGTGCGAAAAAAAACCACTCACAATCCACAAACTGTGCACCAGCAGCCTTCCTCAACACTAAACAGCAGGCCTACTACAATCTCACGTGGACTATCCAAACGCCTACCACAGCTGCCTCATGCACTATCAAACCTTCACAGCACTGTGCCTACTGACAAGCTCAACGGGCCCCTGCCACCCAACAAAAGAGGCATGTCCTAGGAGGCGCTGACAATTCTGACCTAAATGACAGATGCATGCCTGCATTGACAATAAATAAAACAAGTCACACGGGGGGGGGGGGGGGGTGCTCCTGTGCCTTGCAAGGGAATGGGGAAGGGCCCCAGGAAGAAGGACACCATCCAAACATTAAAATGGAAGACAATCACCGATGGAGTGCAACTCACAGGCCCTCAGGAGGACACATTGCAAAACAAGGTTGCAACAGCACCGTCAACAGGCACTGATAACCACACACTCACTCAAGAAATGCACCCATTTTGGAAAATTGCTTGGCAACTCCCAAGCTTGAACCAAAACCTTAAAAAAGACTCAATGATTCAAACTCGGGAGATACAACTCAGCCGAGAAACACGGTCAGGCCACCATCACAAGACCATCTATACAAGGAGAATAACACACTAACGGACAGCCTACCAAATGCAATGCACCTCACGAGACTGATTTCCCACAGGGAACATCGTCACAGAAACAGAAAAACATCATGCGTGGCACTTCCACACCTGGGGGGAATAGTCCAAGAACCATGCATGGGATGACCCGTCGTACTGGACAGATGCCTTGTAATTACATCACATACACTTCTGTGCCCTCCCTAAGAGGACGATGACATGACAATTCCTTGACATACAAAACTCCTATCACTTCACCTGTCACTGTGGACAAAGGTACCCAACCTGCACCACAAGGCAGGGGTGCATAAACCGTCACGTCTTAGGGATCCCTATTTCACACAGAATCACGGGACACGCCTACGTGGACACTCTTCACGTTACCTGATGCTCGTGCTCTGAGTCGTGCTCTACAGACAAACGGCAACGATGACTATAGCGATGATCGTATACAAGTCGGGGAACGAGTGGACACTCCGTGACACCTCCCAAGAATCAGCTAAACACGACAGCACGGCCGCTGGCTGCCTCGTCCGCACACTACCGCTGCTCCTCCGTCCAAGCACATCTCTCCATCTGAAACACATATCATCAAAACAAATATGAAAAATACACTTCCACAAAGACTCATGATATCAACGGTGTTTCCTCACGTCTTTGTATCATATAAAACACATTTACTAACTAAAAAAATAAAATAAAAAAATTAAAAAAATTTTTCTGTATAAAAAACACCTCTTCAACTGGCTTTTACAGAGGCTAGAATCAAAGAAAGATGGTAAAAACAAACAAAAAAAGATGGTACAGAAAAACTGCCTTTCGGTGACCTAATGCATTGGACCGCACCTTGGCAATCAATAAAACCTACCACGTGGGGACACGGTACATGGACAAACACGGACACCGACGAGGGAGGAAACATGGACAGGAAAATACATCCTTTTTCTAAGGACCATGGCAAAGGAACAACACCATGCATGGTTTTGGCAACACTCCCCACAGGCGTTGCCCTTCCAAAATCATTCCTCTAAGATTTTCCTGGATTTCTCTCAGGGGCACAAGGACGTGGCTAAAAAAATCACAATGACAAAGGACACACATGCTCCCTTCCCATGGACAGACCCATGGAAAGCTTCACAACTCTAGAAATGCCTCCAGAAAATGAACACAAAAGCACATTCAACAACACAAGCTAACGAGAGAGGACAACACTTACGATGCCGTTCAGACTTCAACGGTCCCTACGTTTCCATGAGCCACCTTCGCCTTCGTTCTTGGACAACTCCACAGAGTCGCTGCGCAGGTCTTGCACAAAAGGAGCCGTGTGCGACGCTCGGTTGTCATGGAAGATTTGCTTTTTTGACACAAACTGGCATTTCTGAGGGGCAGAAAACACGGTGGTAAGATGAAACACCATCAAAAAGGACATCGACGTTCCACAACATGCTTTCCTTCCGTCACAGACATGCCGCACACATACGATAACGCCTGCAAAAGCCAGTCGCTGGGAAGCAAACTCCTCACGGCAGGCTGGGACATCCACGACCGCTGGAGCCATCACGAGGCAAAGGTACTACACGCATAACGATTCAGACGACAACAAATAAATACGTACGAGCAACACTCGGCACTAGTGTCACAAAAAATAATACGGGCGCCACAGGAACTACACATTCACTGCTTTTTTCAATGAATCAAACACAAACTTTGTCTACAACGTCATGACTGCATACTACGCTCAACACATCAAACGCCTTACACACATCTGAGTAACACATCCACAATGGCCATGGTGTCATGCACACTGAAAAATCACAACACACTCCATTGTGACTGACTCACAGAAAATTACACTTTAAGGACACGGGCAAGGCACATTGGCTCTTATCCTTCCTAAAGGCACAGGCACGACAAACCTTCAGCACATGCACGGCCCTGGCTTTCTCACACACATCTCATCAAACAGGAACACCTTCATGCTTCCAGAAAACAACACCAGGGAAACAAATACACTACATGGCACAAAACCACAATCCTGACCCATGACTTGCAAAACACATGCCCAACGATGCTTCCACATAAAGGCCCTTGACATCCTTCACCGTGCCTACTTTCAATGAGCACATCCACATCTCCCTTTCCTTCTATCCCACTAAAAACGGACTCATGGCCTAACAAAATCACTTTCATAATTCAGGATCATGGACAAACTAGGTAGGGAAAAAGTGCTTCTGGTCATTTCCCTTTCTCGTTTGGATCCATCAAAGACTGACTTCCAATCAACCTACACGCCACAAGTCTCATGCTGACCTGTGGATCACAAATACTGCACAAAAAACGACAACACTACAACACATGCTCCTACACAATTCCAAACACCCTTCATCCCATGGAGGGCAGCGAGGGGAAAAAGGAAGCACAAAATCACACTTTCTCCAGGAACGATACAGGCAGGGACTTCTTGCACAACTCAGGACAAAAAAAAAATTCTTTCTTCTTTCACTTACTTACAGAATTAAAACATCTTCTACACCTATCATGACACAACAAATCAGGGACAAAAAATACACCCATGGCTCCACGATAGTCACGGACCAACATCAGACTGGGACATTTCCTGCTGGAACCTCTACGTGAACCATAGACTTGGAAGCTAGAGGACACAAAATGAATGACATGGGAAAAAGAATACCAACCCCCCCGTGCATCGGCAAAACAAAGGGGGACAATAACTATCAAAGGATAAGAATCCTTGTCATTGCACATTTCTAAATACCTTGGCCATCTCATGCAATAGGACAGGCAATGGGTAACAACCATCAAACACTTACCATTCCAAAAAAGGAAAGGCAATAGAACTCGTCACATTCCTACGTTAAAGAACATCTTAGACACAGTGAGAGACCACAAGGGTGCAGGGATGACGCGGCCTCTCAACACCCTGATAGAAACATTAAATCTCATCACAAAAAACAAACACCACAAGGGAAACAACCTACACAAACGAAAAACAAACGGATAGCCAAACCTCATGCTATAGGACATGCTGAATAGACACGGATCTTCTTCACTCTTCTCTTTCACATAGGAAACAAAGGGCACGCTCCACATTTGAGCGATTCCAACTCACAAACACACACGTCAACAGGAAACTACAGTGCATGCAACTCAACAGGCACGAGAGCTGCAATAGCCCTTTTCTCAACACACATAGCACATCCTCGTGGCATACACTTTCCATTTTTCTCTTCCTCCTTCTGTTCAATAATGACACAAACATCATGAACACTCAACACTTCTCTTCACAGTCCACTGGCATTTCAACAAATACCCATCATCTATAATAAAAATTTCCCTGTAAGTAAGCCATTCACGCGACTGACCGTGACACTTGCCTACCTGTGCACAATAGGAACAAATACGCACAAAATCACAATGGCCATCGCAAACACGAAGGCAGGCTGACATGGCTGGACAAACAGATGCTTCATATGCAAGGACTTGGCCTGCAAAAAAAAAAACCCCGGAAGAGAATGCAAGGCAGATGGGAGAGCAAAAACATAGCGTACACACGACAACACGGGAGACTGACATGCCTGCACAACAACCAAAGCGGGGCTAACCGACCCTCCACAAAGCCATCTCCATGGAGCTGATCAAACACATCCACCCCAGCTCCATAAAAGACAAACACATGATCCTGTCGAAGGAATAGGAAGAAGGACATTTAGGTGACTGCTACAGGAACTCACCAGGACAGACAAGTGAGGAGGAAGAGCTGAGGCATTCATTCTATCACCCACAAAACACAAAGCTGAGCTGGGATGGCTCCGCACCCACAGAGAACAATCACTTGCTTAGAAAGGACTTTGAGCGGGCCTTGGAGGGGAGGAGACTGCTTCATGCATACACGGAGGGGAAACAATGCAATGTGCTCACCGACAACAAGAACTGGTCTTCCACAAAGGGAATGACCAAGGTCAAGTGACTTCAAAAGCCACTTCTCGACAGAAGGCTAGCTACTCCATGGCTCAAGCAAACCTAACAAGAAACCCCTGAAAACTGGACTCACACTTCTCCAACGAACCAATCACCGGGACTTCAACATCATCTGAGCAATACAGATTTATTTAAAAAAAAAAAAAAAGACCGCTGATTATCTTCAACACAACCACCATTTCATTAGGACGACACAAAAACCAACATAAAACCAAACAACAGACAAGACCTGGGGGTGGGGGCTAAAAGGATCACAAACGAAAGCCTTAAAAATGCAAGGATACAAGCCTACAAACACATCTATGCAGATACATAACACAGCTCATATATCTCTCACATCAGCGTGCTCTCTCCTCTACCCCACTTGTCTCTCTCTCTCTCTCTTTCTCTCTCTCTCTCTCTCTCTCTCTCTCTCCCTCCCTCACTCCCTCCCTCCCTCCCTCTCCCTCCCTCACTCCCTCTATCTCTCCCCCTACCTCGCTCGCTCCCTCCCTCCCGCCCTCAAAAACAAACACTCCCTTCGACCCTATCTAGAAAATGATGGTTAAAACATCCACAAATACTCACTCCGTACTCATCAACTCTATCAAGACAATGCACTTCTTCTAGGGTCGACCCTGGAATCAAATATACCATGACCAGAGGCTGCCGATTCATTCAAACACAAGGAAAACATTGAATGAACTGCCCAGGACGGCCGCCACAGCACCACACGCAGGTGGCCAACCTCACCGACGCGCCGTCCCAGGTGTAGGCGGTCTTTTCAAAAGTCGAAACCACAACACATTTTATTTCTTCTACATTCTGAAAACACATCCTGCTGCACGTTGACATGAACAACTGCAACTCAGCAAACTTCATCTTCTACAAAGGTCATCTACAATGTATACTCCTGGAACGACTGAGTCAATACTAATAAATCTCATGTGGTTCTCTGCTCCACAGGCACAGGAGAATCACCTTTGTAATGGGCCGGGGGGGGGGGGGGGGGGTTAACAAGTCTCCATCTGGAAGCTGAGGGAACTACCCTATTGTGGAAGCAAGTAACTGCATGCACAAGCCACAATACCAGGGTGAAAATCCAAACACCTATTTTTAACCAAGTGTGGTTGCTACCATTCTTCACTTGCAATAGTTACTCCTTCTTTAAAATTCTTTTCTCTTAATACCCCATTACCATTGGAACAAGGACTCATCAGCTCTAATCTAAATATCCATTAAAGTCCATCATTCATGCCACTGACCGTCACACTTTCTTACCTGTGGGCAACAGCAACACAGATGCACAAAAACACAATGGCCATCGCAAACACAAGGCCAGGCTGACATGGCTGGACAGACACTTCGCCTGCAAGAACTTGGCCTGCAAAAAAAAAAACATTAGGAGACCAAACTTCTAAACACATGGCACAAAGCCAAAACATAGCATACACACCACACGCGGCCTTCTCCGACCCTACACAAAGACATATCCAGGAAGACGCTCAAACGACAAATACTCCACGGCTCCCTACTACAACACATAGACATAGTCCTGTGCAAGGAATACGACCAGGGACATTTAGCTTGCTGAAACAACTTACAACACCAGGTAGCTGAGGGAGGACGCATTCATTCCATCCTCCACACACCACACAACTGAGCCGGGATGGTTCCGGAAACCAAGGAAAACAATCACTCGCTTCAAAAGGGCTTTCGCCGGGATGGTGAGGGGCGGAGACTTCAGCATGCATACCCGGAGGAGAAACAACGGAATGTGCTCGCCGACAAGGAGAACTGATCTTCAACAAAGGGACTATCCGAGCTCGAGTGAATTCAAAAGCAACTTCTCAGGAAAGGGCTATCTGCTCAATGGATCAAGCAAACCTAACAAGAAACCCCTGAAAGTGGGACAATCACACTTCTCCAAGGAACCAATCATCCGGGACTTCACCAACACAGCTGCTTACCATCAAAACAGACATTAAATTAGCAAGGACACTAAAACAAACAAAACAACACAGAACGGGAGGACCTGGGGCGGGGGGGGGGGCTAAAAGGCTCCCAAATGAAAGCCTTAACAACGCAAGGATACCAGCATACTGACATGTCTATACATAATACGAAACACAACTCATGGATCTCTCATGTCAGCGTGAAACTGTACCCCATCTCAAGCTCTCGCTCTCGCCCTCCATCCATACCTAACAAACACACACTCCCTTCTAAACTATCTACCACATTAGGGAAAAGAGATCCACAAACTCCCTCCGTGATCACAAAATATACAAAGACAATACTACCATATCCCTACTTTAAAGACAACACAACTCAACTCAAAACACATGGACGAATGCCAAACATCTCCTAGAAAATCGGTAACACCTTCAGAAATACAACACATTCAACCTGAGAAAAACAAGCTTTCCGCAACTTTGCTCAAAAGGCTACCTGCCCTTCTTTGGGATGCTCTCCCTCACTGGAACAAAAGGGAAGTCATCCAACCCCCCTCCTGCCCTTTCAAACAACCACGGCCACTTCCTCCTTCGGGATTCCGACAACTCCCCACAGAGACCAGACTCTCTCCCATTAGCATGCTAAATGACTCCGCCTTCCTCCACAATGGCAAAGGCTTGTATTCACAAAATAACAAAATGAAACCCAAACCTGGAAAACCATTTACAACACTTTCCAAGACTCAACAGGAGAAATAAGACACAAAAGACAAAACACACACTCTAACATACGGCATCCTCATCCACATTCTTGCAAGCGTTACGGGAACTCTCTGCCTTTTCCCAACAGTCTGCAGGTGCAACAACGCTTTTACGGACGAATTCACATTTCAACGGCGCAACACACAAACAAACGAAAGGGTTCCACAAAATCTATAGGTGCCCAAAACAACTTACACAATCTCTAACTTCCAATTTCTTCAGGACAAAAACCTTGCAATCACCTGACACGGCGACACGAACATTCAAACAACGTATCCCCTGACACCAACACGCTAACACATAGCTTGGACAACAACTTCACCATCACACAACAAAAAGTGCTCTCCACAAGGGGGGGTTTCACCTCTTACTTGACACATTTTACAATCAAAGAAGGAGATGGACATTGGGGACGGGGGACAAACACAACCACACACACCTCGGGGGTGGGTGGGCTACAAAGAATAAAAAAATTTAGATAGCTTCACAGGACTTAACCATCAACATTCACAGCATCGCAACAACAATACAGGCACTTCTGTGATGCGCCAGGAGCCCGGGGCTGCGCCCTCAGGGGGGGGGGGAACGGAACTTCAAAAAAAAAGGACATTTCACAAACACTTCCTCTCATACACAAAAGGACAATAGCCACATCAACATTAAAAAGGCCTCGTCCTCAGGGAAAACATTGCCCGAGGAATTGCATACCCAGCAACAACTCTGTGCCATTTCAACCTTTGCCTTCCAAGGCCATGCTTCGGGGGGACTTTAGGGACACGAAACCACCTGGGATGTGTGGGCTTCCAAAGGGAAGCCTGCGTGGGAAGGGGACAGGGGCCACAGTGCGGGCAAACGTGGGAGATGGCCTCCTCACATGGCTGACGGACATCACCTCCAAGAAACACACAATGACAAAAAAAAACCACTTCACACAAGCGACTCCGCACATCTCGGGATGCTCGACTCGTTTCCAACATGATTGCATGGAGGCAACTTTGACCTACACAAAAAAAAAACACAGGGTCGCCATGGGCCTCAGGGGACGTCAAAAATACAAACACGCCTTTTCCCTTACAAACGCATCACCTGGGGGGCGCTCACAGGATACCACCTTTCACACACCCGCTACAGAGGGCCACATCCACTCTCACTGCCCCGCTGGGATCCTGGCATCAGACATCAACAGGAAATCCCTCCATCAAAAATTCAAACACAGCCCGAACCGCTTTGGTTTGGTGGAGAAGCGTCGGCCTGCGGAATCAAGGATCCCGGGTTCACTGCCCCTCAAACACATGGACCTTGGGGGAGGCCACATTCCCGGGACGGTGCAGGAGGCGACTAATCGTTGCTCTTATAGGGGTTTCTAACTTCCTATCCCTTTCCCTTCTTTTCTATAAGAAAATCAATACAACATTTAGGGGGAGGGGGGGGAGGAAACACTCATACAAAGGCATTTCTCTTCACTGAAGACTTGGCGCCACCTGCTGGGGAAGCTGGACAATGGCTTCACAACTGCAATCCTCTCAGCACCGTACACACACACAGTGGCTCGCATGTACGAAGGTTGCTGGGAAGAATGTCGCAAACATAGGGGGTTCGACTCTCCTACATCATTTCATAACAAGCAACACATGGTCAATATGAAGCCATGTTTTCTTTTTAAAAAGTCTGTGAACGAAAGGAGCCACATGCTAACCTGACAAGCTCAGGGGACGCCTGCGTGGCCGTCTTGCAAACTCAGAGACCTGAAATAACCACAAAGGATGGTTTGAAAATTAAATATTTAACTACAAACAGGTTATAGTGGGTAGTCATGTCCTAGTCCGATATCTTCCCTGACAAAGATCAACTTAGATCTTCTTTACTGAGCCCATTTGCCTTTTTGCCTCTAAGATAACATATCTGTGAGATGTCTGTGACATGTCTGGGTAACTTGTAACTTCCTTTTTACCCCGGACCCCTCAGGGCACAACAAATGGCACCGGGACATTCCTTCATTGTTATTGTTATCAAGTTAATTGTCAACTGTTAATTACGTTAAAGTATCCTGTATCTATCTCTGTAAGAGAAGCACATGTCCATCATTTCACTTTTCACCCAATCCCAGAGGTTTCCCCACTTTGCTTTGTCCCTAATCTGTCACCAATGGATTTCATGGAACTCACCTACGTCCCTTTCCTTTGATTGCAATGTATAAATATAGATGTAACCCTGCATTCTCCAGAGCATTATCTCAATTCATTGAGGTGCTGCTTCCCGGCATATGTCGACAATTTGACTCAAATAAACTCACAAAATTCTTTACAGGTTTCAATGGTTTTTTTCGTTAACAATACAAACAGAATACTACCATATCCCTACTTTAAAGACAACACAACTCAACGCAAAACACATGCACGCATGCCAAACATCTCCTAGAAAATCGATAACACCTTCAGAAATACAACACATTCAACCTGAAAAAAAAAGCTTTCCGCAAACTCTGCTCAACAGGATACCTGCCCTTCTTTGGAATGCTCTCCCTCCCTGGAACAAAAGGGAAGTCATCCAACCCCCTTCCTGCCCTTTCAAACAACCCCGGCCACTTCCTCCTTCCAGATTCCGACAACGACTGCCCCCAGAGGCCAGACCCTCTCACATTAGCATGCTAAATGACTCCGCCTCCCTCCACAATGGAAAAAGCTTGTGTTCACGGACAACAAAATGAAACCAAAACCTGGAAACCATTTACGACACTTTCAAAACCTCACCATGAGAAATAAGACACAAAGGACGGCACACACGCTCTAAGATTTGGCATCCTCGTCAACATTCTTGCAAGCTTTACAGGAACTCTCTGCCTTTTACCAACAGTCTGCAGGTGCAACACCGCATTTCCTCACAACTTCAAATTTAAACAGGGACACACACTTACAAAACCAAGGAGTCCACAAAATCGATAGATAACCAAAACACAACTTACACAATGTCTAACTTCCACATGATAAAAAACTAGGGACGGACTGGGACACACAACGAGAAAACATGCCATCTACAAAACGGATACAAAACTTACACAAATTAAAAGACATAGGCCAATCTCAAGGCATTTCTTCAACAGAAAAACCTGGCAATCATCTCACACAGCGACACTAAAATTCAAACAACATATGTCATGACAACTACACGCTAACACATAGCTTTTACACGAAAATCACAATTACACAAAAAAAAACCTGCTGTCCACAAAGGCGGTTTCACCTCTTACTTTAACATTTCTGACACAAAGAAAGAGATAGACATTGAGGTCGTGGGACAAAGCCAACCACACACACCTCGGGGGTGGGTGGACTACAAAGAAAAAAATAAAACTTAGATGAATTCACAGGACTTAACGATCAACATTCACAGGATCTCAACAACAATACAGACACTTCTCTTGCGCGTCAGGAGGGCCGGGCTGCGCCCTCAGGGGGGTCAAAAAAAGGAAATTCCAAAAAAAAGACATTTCACAAATACTTACTCTCATCGACAAAACCACAATAGCCGCATCAACATAAAAATGCCTCCTCCTCGGGGAAAGCATTGCCCGAGGACTTGCCTACCCAGCACCAGCTCCGTGGCAGTTCAAACTTTGCCTTCCAAGGCCGTGCTTCGGGGGGACTTTAGGGACTCGTCGCAGGTGCTAAACCACCTGGAATGTGTGGGCTTCCTACGGGAAACCTGCGGGGGAGGGGGACAGGGGCCACCGTGGGTGTGACCGGGGAAGATGGCCTGCTCACATGCCTGACGGACATCACTTCCAAAAAACACAAAACTCATGCCAGAAAAACAGCTTCGCAGGCTTCAAACACAAATGCAATCAGATCGTCAAAGAATACCACACTAGAAATAGGACTCGTGCAACTCACACATCATCCGATTTCATTGACAATTTAAAAAAAAAAACTCCACACAGCATCTCGAGATGCTCGGCTCGTTTCCAACACATTTGGATGGACGCAACCATGACCTACACAAAAAAAGCCACAGGGTCGCCATGTGAATCAGGGGAATTGAAAAATACCAACGCGCCTTTTCCCTTACAAAGACCTCACCTGGCGGGCGCTCACAGGATACAACCTTTCACACACCCGCTACAAAGGGACACATAGACTCTCACTGCCCCGTCGGGATCCTGGCATCATACATGATGAGGAAATCCCTCCATCAAAAAATAAAAAACACAACCCAAACCGCTTTGGCTCGGTGGATAAGCGTTGGCCTTCAGACTCAAGGATGCAGGGTTCAGTACGGGTCAAAGGCAAGGACCTTGGGGGCAGGAACACACACAAGAGGGAGGGTGCAGGAGGAGACTGATCGTTAATCTCTTATCGAGGTTTCTAACTTTCTATCCCTTTCCCTCCTTTTCTCTAAAACATCTATAAAATATTTTAAAAATATATTACAAAGGCATTTCTCTTGAACAAAGACTTGGCGCCACCTGCTGGGGAAGCTGCACAATGGCTTCACAACTGCAATCCTCTCAACACCGTACACACACACAGGGGCTCGCACGCACGAAGGTTCCTGGGAAGAACGTTGCAAACATACAGGGTTCCACTCTCCTACATCATTCCAGGCCAAGCAACAGATGTTCGTTCAATACGAAGGGATGTTTTCTTTTTAAAAAAATCTTACATTTATACCACACGATTCACCCACGTACTGAAACAAAATAAAATACCATGTCAACCTTCTGGTTTCAAGAGACATCGCTTCTCTTTCGTCTTTACTCTGGACACACTTACTGAATTGAGCCTTTCATTTTCACGGCATTCAGAAAGTTCATCAACTACTAGGTTTTCATATTTAACAGACAGAAAATAACACATCAATCATACTTTATCAAATGAAATTTTCAAATACAGTGCCTAGGAATACCACGTGCATAAAACAGGAGCAGGATGAGCAGGACAATGTGTGGATTTCCACTCACAACGGATGGGAGGGAATGCTTTCAATTTCACATCTTTTCTTTGAAAGGTTTTTTTAAAAAAAATCTTTTTTTCAGAAAGGGAGACACATACAGATTTACAAACGTCCATTGCCTGCCTCCTGCACACCCCACACCGGGGATGCACCCAAAACCAAAGTAACTGCCTCTGACTGGAATCGAAGACAGGACACCAATGTCCACAGGCTGATGCTCTATCCAATGAGCAAAACCGGTCTCAAATCCATGTCACATCTTTCACAATCAATAGCACCAGCATCCCAATACTGCTCACTAATACAACATCAACTGACAACATACACGATTCAACAATCACAATCAACCAATGCGGGTTCAGGATGGCAGACACCTAACACACTACTTCCATACAAGTCTCCGAGAACCCACCCTCCACACCCTCGGCAGGGATGGGAGAGAGGGAGGGAGGGAGGGGCTACACAACCCAGAGGCTTCACAGTGACTTCTGAAAATTCTCCCGGATCAATGAATTCCACCAAACCATGCATATTTCTTGGGATGCACAAAACCTACAGGACCAAGGACGCTTCTGGGGAAGGAGGGGGAACACTGTTTAAGAATGCCAGCAAACTCAGGGAACGGCCTTCCAAATCTCAATGGAGGAACACGCATGGGCAGGCCACACCTTACACCTCCCTCCCTGTCAACTTTCTTCCGCTGTGGTGGGCTAAATACCTGCAGTCAGAAGACCACCGCAGGATGCGGATGGATTACAAAAACAAGGCAAGGATTTCCTGAACGACTCGGGACGGCCGCAAGAGCAACACACGCAGGTAGGGGACACAATCATGAACGCGATATGCCAGGTGTAGGCGGGCCTTGGAAAGCTCTAAACCACATTTTCTTTGCTTCTCAATTCTCAGTACTACATACTGGCAACAGCCCACAGGGGAGTTCCCACACACATCCTGATAGACATTGCAATGGGACCCTGTTTGCAAAAGCACAATCAAGCATAGTGACTCATCTCAAAAGGTTACCTACCGTTTCTACTCCTGGAGCTACAGAGTCAATGGCATTCAATCAATCTCCTAGACTTCTAGTCCACAGGAACAGCAAAAATACCTTGGTGACTTTTCAGGTCTCAGTCTAGAAGCTGAGGGAACTACCCTGATCTTGAAGCAACAATGGCCCTCCATCTGCCCACTGACTTGCAATCACGTCACTACCCTCCACTTACAGAATTAAATTGCAATGACTTCTTTGAGCCTCCTCACTTTCACCCTCTCTCTTCCCTTGGGAAGGAATCACCTTGGACTCAAATAAAATAAGAACTCAGTTTCTACAGCAACCTAGTCAACAGAAACTTACACATGGTTTGGCATCATATCATAAAACTTCCATGCTGATCCGTTCATTGACAACACAAGCATTCTACTCTCTTCCATTCATTTCTCTATTGGAACTCACCAATGAGCCTCAGTGCTTCAGCATCCACCTTCAACCACGAGCAATCTGGCTTCCTTACAAAACAACTAAACATTATCCAGGCAGGATGGGATGCTCAGCTGTTTGTGTGTATGTTTGGACACCAGTTTTAAAGGGAGATACTGGGAACATTCATGAAACGCAATTCTCACGACCACTATGGAAGAAAAGTCATAGGTGGTTGCACTAACATAGGATATCTGCTGGGAGGAGAAGAGGAGGACATCCCACACATCACCCCCAAAAACTTGAGTAACCAGCAATAGACAGTGATCATTACCAATTTTCCAAACATTTGCCATGGCAAACATTCAAACTGATCACGTTTTTCACTTACTCATTTCATTACACTTAGGAAACAAACTTGGTAGGTACAAAAAATGTCATTCGAAGAAATAAAAAATATTTGCAAAACAAATATTTCGGATATCAAACACATAACTGCCTTGATAGGATTTAGTCTTCAAATAAGAACCACAGACAATAACTTTCACATCACTTCCCAAAACACTGTTATGCAAATACATGTCCATAGAGCTCTTGGGTCTTGCACACAGTCGCCATGAAGGAGGTGGACTCTGTACAAATGGAATACAGGGTTCTGGAGTCCTCAACCAATGAGAAGGTACCTAGGGGAAGACAGAGGGAAACAACATGCTGGCCACAGCTTCACACAACTCATCTCTCCAGGCCACTGCGGCATCCTTCATCTAGCCGGATCTCGAGCTATGTATCCTGTGCTCAGCATGTCCCTCAAACAATGACATCAGCTGAGTCTGCTCACATGTTCTCACAGTGTGTGGCTCGGGGACGAGCGGTACAGGCCACTGCAGGGTAGCACGTGCGGGCCCCTCCTCTCTCAGTTCCCTGCCTCCTTCACACCGGCCTTGCCCCTGCCCCTCCATGACTCACCAACAAAGGCTCGTCAGTGTCCCTCACGTGGTGGCTTAGGACAACCTCAGGGCTCTGCTCAGGATGGAGCCTTTCTGGTAGGGGGACGCTGCTTTGAAACACCCTGCACACTTTTTCCTTCTTTGTACTTTTCTCATGTGTATCTATTGAATAATTCTTCACAAAAAATATATTTTTCCCATGCAGGTTGTAAGAGACACTGGGAGGGAGGGAGAGTGGGAGGGAGGGAGGGAGGGAGGGAGGGAGGGAAGGGAGAAGGAGAGAGAGAGGGAACAAACAAGCAGACAGGAACATGACAGACACCATTACATTTTTGCTTGACACAGCAAAACAGGCCACGGATGGCAAGGAAACCTGAATCCCAGCATGTGCTCAAGACTAACCAGGAATTCCACCGCTAAGCATCCAAAACTAGAACCAGCGACCAACACTGCCCAGGGCCGATTCCTTCCACTTACCAGATGAGACCAAATGCACCACTTTCTTCTGGCAAAAGCCAGCCCATCGACGATGATCACTCATCATGGACGTTACTCTCTCCCTCTCTCTTACTTTAGGAAATACGAAATATATATATATTGCTAAAAATAAAGCAATGTTTACACACAAAACTTTGGATGGGTTCAATCTTTTCCTCGTGGTACGAACACGTTCCCATGATAAACCTGCATCGGAAGGGACCATCAAGAAACGTAGCCGACAGGGTACTGGCTGCATCAGGAAACGACACCTGTCCACGACTGGCTGCCTTGCCAACGGCGGCCTCCCCGGTACACACGGCTTCAATAATCACAGCGTCTAGGGTACGGACTGACAGAGTGAAGGCACACCTTCACCATGCAAGGACAGCAACCAAGGCCTCCCTTTCCGGGCCTGGGCTGGGAAGGGGTGAAAAATCCACACCGGTGACTTCAATCCATCCACGGAATAAAGGATTCACGCCCTGGAATGACAAAATGATTTGTACTGTTAGCTTCCATTTCAGCACCACAATCAGAAGCACGATGGATTCTTCCTTGAATGGCCACAACACGGAACGAGCCACCAGGAACCTGGGAACTAGCAACCTGAGAACAGGGAAACCAATCACTACGGATCTGGTAAATACTCACTAGAAACGACTAACCTGGCAACTAGGGACCTGATAAAAAAGTACCTAGTTGCCATAAAAATAGGAACCAATAACATGAACAATGAAAAAGATCAACCTGTATTCTATTAAAAGGTGAAATACATAATTAATAACCTTACTAAAGAGGCAGACATCATTAGGACAAAATGGCGACATCTCGCGGACAAACTACTTATCCCAATACTGCTGCAGCTCGCTGAACTGACACCCTGCCTGAAGAATGGTGACATCCAAGGAATGACATGCCTCAACAATGCCAACCGACAGGGGACCCACTGCAACAATCATTACATGCTGCTTACAACTCCCTGCCTTCAGGACGAAGGCCCCCAACCCCAAAACTGAATGAGTAGAGAAAGCATGCAACTGCCGGCCTGCCAGGGGAAAGGCTCTGTGCCCAGGACTGGCTGCCTGGATAGCGGGGGCCTGCGCCGTACGGAAGGTCTCAATCATGGCGGCCTGCCGCAGACGGCATGCGTCCATTAAGGCGGCCTCTCGCAAGCACCCTGCGTCTCGCGGGCCTCCACACCTCACTGGACAGACTGGCTGCCTCAAAAATGGCAGCCTGCACCGTACCCACTACCTCATCCCGAAAGGGCTCCCAATAACTGCCTACTAAGAGGATGGCGACCTCCCACCCCCTGCCTGCATGAGTACAGGACGCTGCCAACTGCCGGTCGGTCAGGGGAAAGGCCTCGGGCCACCTACTGGCTGCCAAGTGAAGGGAGGGGGCCTATGCCATAGGGAAGGTCTCAGTCATGGCGTATGGTGCCATATGATGGTGCCAAATGAGGGACCATATGATTGTGCCAAATAATGGGGACAAATGATGGTGCGATATGATGGTGCCAAATGATGGTGCGATATGATGGTGCCATAGGATGGTGCCAAATTATGGGACCATCTGATCGTCATAAATGATGGGGCCAACTGATACCTTTGGTTGATCCTCACTCGAGCATACTTTTTCCACTGATTTTTAGAGGCAGCGGAAGAAGAGAGGGTGACAGAGAGCGAGATGGTTTGTTTCCCTCCTGCACGCGCCACAAGCAGGACAGGGATCGAGCCTGCAACCCAGGCACATGCTCTGGCCCAGGAATCAAACCTGACACTCTTTGATGTACACGACGATGCTCTAACCAATGATCCACACCAACCAAGACCAACACCATTTTTAAAAATAAGTTAGGGCCTGTGCACAGGGGCGCAGTGCATCGGGGTGGCCCTGCATCGCAAAACTCCATCGAGGCGACAGCCCCAGCCTGCTACCGGCCGGATGGGAGCGCCTCCTCGGATCCACCAGGGGGAAGGCTGCTTCGCCCCCACCTGGGCTCTCGCTCTGGTCTCACGGAGCCGGCAGGCCGCCGGGGACAGAGGAAACTGCGGCTAGGGTGTCCAGCGCGGGGACACGGTGAGTGTCAGCTGCCCACAGTCGGCTCGCTTGCCCTCAACTTTCCTCCTGCCCACGGTCATGTCCTCACGGGAAACCCAAGGATTCCCCACCCCCGCCCCATCCGGACCTGGGAGGCCAGCAAAAAAGTCAGGGACAAACTCTTTACAGGAGAGCCACTGAGGAACATTCTGGGAGCTTTGCGGGGTCTGGAGCTTACCTCCTGGTCCACCTGGGAGACATTGCCAGCCCTTAAAACGGACGCAAAGCCTAAAGTTCCCTTTCACCTGACACCGGGTGGAGCATCGGCTGGTGGCAGACCCTACAGCAGCCGATGCGGGAGCATGGAGACATGTCACCGTATGGTCAACAACACCCGGGCGTCCCGGGAGGCATGCAGACTCGCCCGGGAAAGTGCTCTGGAGGCTTTGCCACTGGAGGTGTGGGCATCTACCTAAGACTGAGCCTTCAGTGGGGCCCAGTGGACTGTGTGAACTCACATCCAAAGGGTGAATACAGTGACCAGGTGAGGGAAGAAGGAAGAGGCAGCGCCACAACTGGGCGTGGCATCTGCAAAGGCCCTGGGCCACAGCAAGACAGAAAGAAGGCAGGTGGCCGGCCACGGACAGTGATGGGTGTGTGCAAGGGCGGGCGGAAGCCAGACCCCACTGCAGAGTTTGGCTTCATCCCAAAGTCAACAAGGAACCATGGAAAGATTTGGGGAAAATGAGAGCTGGGCTTCGGGCGATGTTGCCTGGTCCGCTCTGCGTCCGGAAACATCACCCAAAGTCCCCACCAGAGACACGGCCCAGCGCTGGAGACATGACGGTCAAGATGGACCAACGGAAACAAACCAAGGGGGCCGGGGGGGGGGGGGGTGCGGCGGGGACAAGTAACAAGACCTGCAACATCTCTGGAGAGCGCCGTGGCCGGGACCACATGTGAGCACAGTGCACAACACGCTCGTGGAAAATGTCCACTGCCCACTTTGAAAACACAGCGCAAGGAAGAAGGTGAAGCTGCCTTGAACACTGCCTTGAAACCGCGCCTCCCACACTTACTGCGTCTCGGTCTGGATGACTCAACACGGCTCCCGCCCACGGCCAACGAGTCCCTCACACAGGCACCACTTCGACCACGAGGGAGAAGAGATTGTGGTCCAGCGGCCACGCCCCACGCACGATGACCCTGTCGTGGTCGGAGCCCACAGCACCCTCACCGCTACACTCGCCGCCCTGGCCGCGACCCTGCTCCCCCCGCCCACTCCGGCCTCCTGGGCGACCTCCCTCCGGATCCCACAGCACGAACCCCTCAGGCACGGGAGCCCACACGTAGCCTCCACCAAGTCCCCCACGCACAGACTGTTTGGAACCGTGCACAACACTGCGGCAAGGCGTGGGCTGCTGACGACACGCCTCAACTAAACACCAAGTTCGAGGTGGGGGGCCAGCACAGCGGAGGAGGGGAGAGGTGCCTATGACAAGGGGTCCAGAGGGTCTCCGTGGTTGGAAACGTTTCCCTTGTTCCCCGGGGGTCCACCTGAAGATCTACCGTCTGTCTTCACTGAGCGTCTGTGTTGCCTGAACATCTGAACTAGGGGGTCTTCCTGGAGGGAGGAAGCAGGAGGTGTGGTTCTGTGGCCAAGGGGCTGGGGAGCTGGCCATGGACAACCCCATCAACCTAATCCCATCAACCTAATCCCATCACCCTAAACCCATCAACCTAATCCCATCACCCAGAACCCATCACCCTCACCTTCGCCCTCGCCCTCGCCCTCACCCTCGCCCTAACCCAACCCTCACCCTCAACCTCAACCTAACTGTAAAACCCTCATCTTAAACCTAACCCTAAAACCCTCACCCTCACCATAAAACCCTAAACCCTAATCCTGACCCTGACCCTGACCCTAACCCTAGCCCCTAATCCCTAGCCCCTAGCCCAGGCCCTAACCCTAGCCCTGGCCCTAGCCCTGGCCCTAGCCCTGGCAATAAGACTTGAACCTGACCCTGGGCATAACTCTGGCTCTAACCCTAACCTTGCCCTATCCCTAACCATAACCCTGGCCCTAACCACTAGCCATAAGCCTGGCCAACACCGTGGCCCTGAGCCTGGCCATAACCATGGCCCTAAGCCTGGCCCTAAACCTGGCACTAACCCTGGCCCCAAGCACAACCCTAACCAAAACCACAACCCCACCCTCACCTGAACCTAAACCTCACAGATCCTCACCCTCATCTTCATCATCACCCTGCCCCTGACCCTCACTCTGCCCCTCACCCTGATCCTCACCCTCAGCTTCTAACCCTCACCCTATAACCCTCACTATGGAGGGTGACAGAGAGAGACAGATGGTTTGTTTGCCTTTTGCACGCACCCCAACCGGGACAGGGATCAAGCCTGCAGCCCAGGCACATGCTCTGGCCCGGGAATCGAACCGGAGACTCTTCGATGTACAGGATACTCTAACCACGGATCCACACCGGCCAGGGCCAACACCATTTTTGAAAGTAAGTTAGGGAGTGTGGACAGGGGCGCAGCGCATCGAGGTAGCCCTGCATCCCAGGACTCGATCGAGGCGACGGCCCCTTGCCCTCAAGTTTCCTCCTGGCCACGGTCATGTACTCACGGGAAACCCAGGAATGCCCCACCCCCGCCCCGACCCACCCCATCCGGACCTGGGAGGCCAGCCCAAAAGTCTGGGACAAAGTCCTTTTGAGGAGAGCGACTCAGGAACATTCTGGGAGCTTCGCGGGGTCTGGAACTTACCTCCTGGTCCACCTGGGAGGCATTGGCAGCCCTTAAAATGGACGCGAAGCCTGAAGTTCCCTTTCGGGGACACCGGACACCCGGTGGACCATCAGTTGGTCGCAGGCCCTCCGGCAGCCGGTGCGGAAGCATGGGGCCGTGTCAGCGGATGGTGAACAAGACCGGGCGTCCCGGGAGGCATGCGGACTCACCAGGGAAGGGGTTCTGTAGGGTTTGCCACTGGAGGTGTGGGCATCTACCTGACAGTGAGCCTTCAGTGGGGCCCAGTGGACTGTGTGAGCTCAGATCCAAAGGGTGAAGACAGTGACCAGGTGTGGGAGGAAGGAAGAGGCAGCGCCACAACTGGGCACGACATGTGCAAAGGCCCTGGGCCAGAGCAAGCTGGAAAGAAGGCAGGTGGCCGGCCACGGACAGTGACGGGTGTGTGCAAGGGCGGGCGGAAGCCAGACCCCACTGCAGAGTTTTGCTTCATATGGGGAACGAGAAATAAGATGACACGGTCCTTGCACCTGTAGGGGCTAGCAAGCCTGGCACCCTACCCACACAGATTTCCCAAGCCTGTTTGGATGGCAAATAATCAGTATAACGAGAGCAGCCCCTGCCTACAGAGCTTTCCCAGGGTTTGTTTTATGACTGCTATCAGTAGGATAAGAGCTACTTTCATGGCTTACCAAGAAATATGTATCCAACTAGTGAGATTTATTGTCACAAGAAACCTGTCCTTCAACTTATCCCTCCAGTAGTGATGTTAGAGAAACAAAGAATGTTTTCCTTCTGAGTGATTCCCTGTTTAGTGTCTTATGTATAAAAAGCACTGTATTACTAATAAAAGTCGCCAGAGCTCACCGACAGTTTGTGGACCTCCCGAATCCTGCTGTCCTGTCTTCCTTTCTTTTCTGAAATCCCACCTCCCTACCTCAGCCCGGTTCAACCCGTCAGGCTGGACCTGACAAAAGATGACTTTGATTTGCTAAAGATGAATTTGAAGGGTAAAAGGTGAATTTGTGTTGAAAAATGTGAATGACTCTGTATTTGAGAAGCATCCAAATGAGTCGCTCTTTCCAGGATGCTAGTAAATTCCAATATTGCTCCAAATTTTTTCAAGTTACTTCTTTGATATTAAAGTTATTATTACTGAGCACTTGTTTATCCTAGTAAATTAGTTTTAAAGTTTTTTTCTGATTAAAATATTCTACTTAATAGTTTGGTGTTGCAATACAGTCATTTTGAAACGTGTTCATGTAACTTAAGGGGTTCTGCTCCATATCTATGCCTGTAACTTAAGGGGTTCTGCTCCATATCTATGCCTGTCTCTTTCAGAATGAAAGATAAAATAATCCTTTAGAAATGTGCTAAGAGTAAGGACTCCTTCTTTTGTGATTTATCACAATGTAATCATAGAGCAGGGTTATACACTGGTTTTATAAGATAAACGCTTTCATTTTCTTTCAAGTAAGTTACTGATTATACTGTACACGTCTGTCTATGGAACCATATACTTATGACACTGGACCTCAAAAGGAAGCTGTCAGGCAAAAAACTATCCTCTGCTGCCTTCCTGTGGCCATTCAAAAATAAAACGCTGTGCCTCTGTCCCTGGTGCTGAAATTCCAGCTAAAGCCCTGTGAACTCCACCGAAAATTCTACCCAGGAAAAAAGGGTCACAAGATCAGAGAGGCTGGGCAGGGCAGCATTCATTCAGTCCCTGGATGGACCAAAGTCACAATTGTGGGCTCTTCACCGCTTCCTGCTCCCTCCCTGCAAAGGGAGGCCTCGGCTGATGTGCTGACATCATGAACCCTTTGGAAACCTAGAAGCCACCAATATTGAGGAAGCCAGTCTCAACAGCGAGGTGCTGAGACTGGCAAAATGCAGCGTGGATGCGAGAGGCCGCCTTAATTGACTCATGCTACTCGCTGCAGGCCGCCATGACTGAGACCTTCCGTACGACGCAGGCCCCTGCTATCCAGGCAGCCATTATTGGGCACAGAGCCTTTTCCCTGTCAGGCCGGCAGGTGCAGGCCTCCTCTACTCATGCAGCCAGGGGGTGGGAGGCCGCTGTCCTCGTGGCAGGCAGTTTTACGGAGCCCGCTCGGCTGCGGCAGTGGGTATCGTGCAGGCCACCATTATTGAGGCAGGCCGAATGCTGCGGGCCGACATTACTGAGACCTTCCGTATGGCAGAGGCCCCCCATCGAACAAGGCAGCCGGTGTGGGGCACGGGGCCTTTACACTTGCAGGCAGGCAGGTGCAGGATGACTCTACTAAGGCTGTCGGGAGATTGGAGGACACAGGCCTCTACACAGCCAGTTATAGGGAGTTTTATGGGGTACCCAGCAGGCCGCCATTGTTGAGGCAACCAGTCCCTACAGCGAGATGCTGAGTACCGCGAGACGCAGAGTCCTCGCGAGAAGCCGCCATTATTGAGGCAGTCCGTAAGCCGCAGTCTGACATTACTGAGACGTTCCGTACAGCAGAGGCCCCTGCTAACGAGGCAGCCAGTACGGGGCACGGGGTCTTTACCCTGGCAGGCAGGCAGGTGCAGGCGACCTCTACTGAGGTTACCAGGAGTTATGAGAGTACAGGCCTCGAGGCAGCCAGTTATACGGAGTTTTATGGAGTTGCTGCTGTGGTATCCAGCAGGCCGCCATTATTGACGCAGCCAGTCCATACAGCGAGTTGCTGAATACCGTGAGATGCAGAGTCCTCTGGAGATGCCGCCATTATTGATGGGGTCCATATGCAGTAGGCCGACATTACTGAGACCTGACTTACGGCACAGGCACCCGCTAATGAGACAGCCAGTTGAGGATACGGGGTCTTTACCCTGGCAGGCAGGCAGGTGCAGGCCGCCTCTACTGAGGCAGCCAGGAGTTTGGAGGCTTCAGTCCTCGAGGCACGCAATTATATAAAGCCCGCTCTGGTTTTGGAATGGGTATTGTGCAGGCCGCCATAATTGAGGCAGCCGGTTCGTACAGCAAGGTGCTGAGTACCGTGAGACACAGCGTCCTCGCGAGAGGCCGCCATTATTGAGGAACGCCGAATGCTGCAGGCCGACATTACTGAGACCTTCTGTACGGCAGAGGCCCTCCCCCAGCCTACCTGCGAACGACACAGGCAATACGAAGCACGGGGTCCTTTCGCTGGCGGGCCGGCACGTGCAGGCCACCTCTACTGAGGCAGCCAGGGGTTTTTGGAGGCCACTGACCCCTTAGCAGGGAGTTATAGAAATATGCTTAGTAAGTACACCTTACTTTGTGATTTCTCAAACTGTAATCATAGAGCAGGCTTATGCACTGCTTTTATAAGATAAACGTTTTCATTTTCTTTCAAATAAGTTACTGATTATGCTGTGCACGTCTGTCTATGGAACCATATACTATTACACTGGACCTCAAAAGGAAGCTGTCAGCCAAAACCTGTCCTTTGCTGCCCTCCTGTGGCCATTTCAGGAATAACACGCTGTGCCTCTGTCCATGATGCTGAAATTCCAGCTAAAGCCCTGTGAACTTGACCAAAAAGTCTACCCAGGAAAAAAGGGTCACAAGATCAGAGAGGCTGGGCAAGGCGGCATTCATTCCGTCCCTGGATGGACCAAAGTCACAGTTGTGGGTTCTTCACCGCTTCCTGCTCCCTCCCTGCAAAGGGAGGCCTCGGCTGCTGCACTGACAGCATGAACCCTTTGGAAACCTAGAAGCCACCAATATTGAGGCAGCTAGTCCGAACAGAGAGGTGGTGAGAACCGCGAAATGCAGGTTGGAAGCAAGAGGCTGCCTTAATTGACTCAAGCTATTCGCTGCAGGCCGCCATGACTGAGACCTTCCGTACGGCGCAGACACCCGCCATCCAGGATTCCAGTACTGAGCACAGAGCCTTTATACTGGCAGGCCGGCAGGTGCAGGCCTCCTCTACTCATGCAGCGAGGGGATCTGAGGCCACCGTCCTCGTGGCAGGCAGTTTTATAGAGCCCACTCGGGCTGCAGCAGTGGGTACGGTACAGGCCGCCATTGTTGAGGAAGCTAGTCCGTGCAGCGAGGTGCTAAGTCCTGCGAGATGCAGCATTATTGCGAGAGGCATGCCTTATGCCGCAGGACACCCACCATGACTGAGAACTTCCATAAGGCGAAGGCCGCCCCCTAATGAGGCAGCTGGTATGGGGCCCTGGGCCTTTACCTTGGCAGGCAAGCAGGTGCAAGAGGCCTCTACTGAGGCTGCCAGCAGGTTGAAGGCCACAGGGCTTGAGGAAGCCACTTATTCGGAGTTTTATCGGGTTGCGGCTGGGGTACCCAGAAGGCTGCCATTATTGAGACAGCCAGTCCATACAGCGAGTTGCTGAATTCCGCGAGATGCAGTGTCCTCGCGAGAGGTTGCCATTATTGAGGCAGGCTGTCTGCTGCAGGCCAAATTACTAAGACCTTCAGTACAGCAGAGGCCCCTGCTAACAAGGCAGTCTGTACAGGGCACGAGGCCTTTACCCTGGCAGGCAGGCAGGTGCAGGCCGCCTCTACTGAGGCGGCCAGGAGGTTGGAGGCTGCAGTCCGCGAGGCAGGCAGTTATACGAAACTCGCTCTGGTTTTGGCAGTGGGTATCGTGCAGGCCGCCATTATTGAGGCAGGCCGTATGCTGTAGGCCGACATTACTGACACCTGCCTTACAGCACAGGCCCCCGCTAACGAGACTGCCAGTTGAGGGCACGGGGCCTTTACCCTGGCAGGCAGGCAGGTGCAGGCCTCCTCTAATGAGGCGGCCAAGAGGTTGGAGGCCGCTTTCCTGGAGGAAGGCAGAAAAACGGAGCCCGCTCAGGTTGCTGCAATGGGTACTGTGCAGGCTGCCATTATTCAGTCAGCCAGTCCGTACAGCAAAGTACTGAGTACTGTAAGATGCAGCGCCCTCGCGAGATGCCGCTGTAATTGAGGCATGCCATACTCAGTATGCTGTCATTACAGAGACCTTCTGTAAGGCGGAGGCCTTGCCACCGCCCCTGCTAACGAGGCAGCCAGTATGCTGAAAGCCGACATCCTCGAGGCACTGAGTTACACGCAGCCCGCAAGTATTGTGGCATTGGATACCATGCAGGCCGTCATTATTGAGCCTTCCCATTCCCTGGATGTCGCCATTTTTAAGGCAGCTGCTGTATTCAGCGGGATGCTGCAGGATTGCAAGAAGCAGTGTCCTTGCGAGAGGCTGGCATTATGCACTAATGATGCAGGCGGCATGCAGGTCTCCTTTACTAAGGTTACTAGTTATTAGTTTGCAAGTTAATGGGATACTGGTTGCTCCTTACCAGGGTACGTGTTACTGGTTACTAGTGACCTGGTAAATAGGTAACTGGTTACCAGGTAACTTATTGCCAGGTCACTAGTTGCCAGGTTAGTAGTTACTAGGTGACCTTTTACCGGGTCACTGGTTATTGGTTTACTAGTTACCAGTTGACTGGTTACCAGGTGACTGGTTCCTAGTTACCAAGTTACTGTTGTGGCCATTCAAGAAATAACACCGTGTGCTTCTGTCCATGGTGCTGAAATTTCAGCTATTGCCCTGTGAAAGCAATGAATAATTCTACAACAAAACAAACAAACAAACAAACACCCAGAAAAAAAAAAACCCTCAAAATCATCAAGTCTGTCCAAGGCGGGAGGCATTCCTTCCCTGTATGGACCAAAGTCACTAGCCTGTATTTTGGACCCTATCACAGTCCAGCCCTGCAAAGGGCTGCTGCACTGACATTGTGAATGTGTGTGTTCACTATGTCAGTCCAAACCCTAAAGGCAGCCATTTTTGAAGCACTCATAAACAGTGAGGTCACCGTCCTTGAGGAATCCAATTACACGGAGCCCGATAATATTGCGGCAGTGGGTACGGTGCAGGCCGTCATTATTGAGGCAGTCAATCCTTACAGCAAGGTACTGAGTACCCTGAGAGGCTGCCATTATTGAGGCAGGCCATACCGGGCAGGCCGACATTACTGAGACCTTACGTACAGCAGAAGCCCCTGCAGTACGGCAGACGCCCCCGCTAAGGAGACTGCCTGTTGAGGGCATGGGGCCTTTACCCTGTCAGGCAGGCAGGTGCAGGCTCACTCTACTGAGGCTGCCAGGAGTTTGAAGGCCACAGGCCTTGACACAACCAGTTACACAGAGTTTTATCGGATTGTTGCTGTGGTACCCAGCAGGCCGCCATTATTGAGGCAGCCATTCCGTACAGTGAGGTGCTGAATAATGTCAGACACAGCGTCCTCGCGAGAGGCCGCCATTATTGAAGCAGGCCAAATGCTGCAGGCCGACATTACTGAGACCTTTGATACAGCAGAGGCCCCTGCTAACAAGGCAGCCAGTACAGGGAATGGGGCCTTTACCCTGGCAGGCAGGCAGATGCAGGCCTCCTCTACTGAGACAGCCAGAAGTTTGGAGGTTGCAGTCCTCGAGGCATGCAGGTATACAAAGCCCACTCTTGTTTTGCCAATGGGTATTGTGCAGGCCGCCATAATTGAGTCAGCCAGTTCATACAGCAAGGTATTGAGTACCACGAGAAGCACTGTCCTGGGGAAAGGCCGCCATTATTGACGCAAGACGAATGTTGCAGGCCTACATTACTGAGACCTTTCGTACGGCAGAGGCCCCCCGCTAACGAGACAGACAGTACAGGGCACGGGGCCTTTACCCTGGCAGGCAGGCAGGTGCAGGCCTCCTCTACTGAGGCAGCCAAGAGGTTGGAGGCCGCTTTCCTGGATGAAGGCAGAAAAACAGAGCCCGCTCAGGTTGCGGCAATGGGTACTGTGCAGGCCGCCATTATTCAGGCAGCCAGTCCGTACAGCGAGGTACTCAGTACTGCAAGATGCAGCGCCCTCGCGAGATGCCGCTGTAATTGAGGCAAGCCATACTCAGCATGCCGTCATTATAGAGACTTTCTGTACAGTGGAGGCCTTGCCACCGTCCCTGCTAACGAGGCAGACAGCTGCAGGCCGCCTTCACTGAGGCAGCCAGTATGATGAAAGCCGACATCCTCGAGGCACTGAGTTACACGCAGCCCGCAAGTATTGCGACAGTGGGTACCATACAGGCTGTCATTATTGAGGCATCCCATTCACTTGATGTCGCCATTTTTAAAAAATATTCATTTTTTTATTGACCTCAGAGAGGAAGGAAGAGGGAGAAATAGACAGAAACATCAATGATGAGAGAGAATCATTACTCGGCTGCCTCCTGCACGCCCTATACTAGGGATTGAGCCCGCAACCCAGGCATGTGCCCTTGACGAGAATCGAACCCGGGACCTTTCAGTCTGCAAGACGATGCTCTGTCCACTAAGCCAAACCAGCTAGGGCTGGATGTCGCCATTTTTAAGGCAGCTACTCTATTCAGTGAGGTACTGCAGGATTGCAAGAAGCAGTGTCCTTGCGAGAGGCCGGCATTATGCACTAATGATGCAGGCGGCATGCAGCTCTCCTTTACTAAGGTTACTAGTTATTAGTTTACAAGTTAATAGGATACTGGTTGCTCGTTACCAGGGTATGTGTTACTGGTTACTAATTAACTGGTAACTAGGTAACTGGTTACCAGGTAACTTGTTGCCAGGTCACTAGTTGCCAGGTTAGTGGTTACTAGGTTACCTTTTACCAGGTCACTAGTTATTGGTTTACTAGTTACCAGTTGACTGGTTACCAGGTGACTGGTTACTCGTTACCAGGTTACTGGTTCCTAGTTACCAAGTAACTGTTGTGGCCATTCAAGAAATAACACCATGTGCTTCTGTCCAGGGTGCTGAAATTCCAGCTAATGCCCTGTGAACGCAACAAATAATTCTACCCCAAAACAAACAAACACACACCCAGAAAAAAAAGAAAAACCCTCAAAATCATCAAGTCTGTCCAGGGCGGGAGTCATTCCTTCCCTGGATGGACTAAAGTCACTAGCCTGTATTTTGGACCCTATCACAGCTCAGCCCTGCAAAAGGCTGCTGCACTGACATGGTGAACCTGTGCATTCAGTATGTCAGTCCATACCCTAAAGGCAGCCATTTTTGAAGGACTCATAAACGGTGAGGTCACCGTCCTCGAGGCATCCAGTTACACGGAGGCATTGCAGTAGTTGGTACGATGCAGGCCGTCATTATTGAGGCAGTCAGTCCTTACAGCGAGGTGCTGAGTACCCCAAGAGGCTGCCATTATTGAGGCAGGCCATACCGGAAGGCCGACATTACTGGGACCTTCCGTACAGTAGAAGCCCCTATTGAGGTTGCCAGGAGTTTTGAGAGCACAGGCCTCGAGGCAGCCAGTTATATGGACTTTTCTTGAGTTGCGGCAGTGGCACCCAGCAGGTCGCCAATATTGAGGCAGCCAGTCTGAAGAGTGAGGTGCTGAGTACCTTGAGACTCAGAGTCCTTGCGAGAGACCTCCTATATTGAGGCAGGCCTTAGGCTGCAGGCCGACATTACTGAGACCATCCGTACAGCCGAGGCCCATGCTAACAAGGCTGCCAGTACAAGGCAAGGGGCCTTTACCCTTGCAGGCAGGCAGGTGCAGGCCGCCTCTACTGAGGCAGCCAGGAGGTTGGAGGCTGCAGTCTTTGAGGCAGGCATTTATACGAAGCCCACTCTGGTTTAGGCAGTGGGGATCGTGCAGGTGCCATAATTGAGTCAGCCAATTCCTACAGCAAGGTGTTGAGTACCACAAGAAGCACTGTCCTCGCAAGAGGCCGGCATTATTGAGACCTTCCCTATGGCATAGGCCCACCGCTAACAACACAGCCATTACGGGGAACTGGCTGCCTCAATTATGGCAGCCTGCACGATACCCACTGCCAAAACCAGATCGGGGTTCATATAAATGCCTGCCTCGATGACTGCAGCCTCCAACCTCCTGGCTGCATCAGTATAGGCAGCCGGCACCCGACTGCCTGCCAGGATAAAGGCCCCGTGCCCCATACTGGCTGCCTTGTTAGCAGGGGCCTCTGCTGTACGGAAGGTCTCAGTAATGTCAGACTGCAGCATACGGACTGCCTCAATAATGGCGACTTCTCGCGAGGACTCTGCATCCCGCGGTACTCAGCATCTCGCTGCACGGACTGGCTGCCTTAATAATGGCGGCCTGCTGGGTACCACAGCAGCAACCCGATAAAACTCCGTATAACTAGTTGTGGCAAGGCCTCTTTCATTCTGAAAGAGACAGGCATAGGTATTGAGCAGAACCCTTTGAGTTACAAGAGCAGGTTTCAAAACCAAAGTATTAACTAGAATGTCTTATTCAGAAAAAATGTGTTTACAACTAATTTACTAGGAGAAGAAGGTACTCAATCTTAATAACCTAATGTCACTGCAGTAACTTGAAAAAATATGAAGCAATATTGGAATTTACTAAGATCTTGGAAAGGGAGACTCATTTGGATGCTGCTGAAATACATCCAAATTCTCCATTTCCAAAGCAAATTCACCTTTTCCACTTCTGACCCTGGCCATGACACAGACCCTGACCCCTCACGTTCACCCTCACCCTAAAACCCTAACCCCAACTCTGGCCCTAGCAGCCCCAGCCTTGACCTCGGACCCTTGACCGCCCCTCCGATTTATATTTTTTTGCTTCTGTCCATGGTGCTGAAATTCAAGCTAATGCCCTATGAACACAACAAATAATTCTACCCCAAAACAAACAAACAAACAAACACCCAGAAAAAAAAAAACCTAAAAAACATCGAATCTGTCCAGGGCGGGAATCATTCCTTCCCTGGATGGACTAAAGTCACTAGTCTGAATTTTGGACCCTTTCACAACCCAGCCCTGCAAAGGGCTACTGCACTGACATGGTGAACATGTGCGTTCACTACATCACTTAATACCCTAAAGGCAGCCATTTTTGAAGCACTCGGAACTGGTGAGGACGCCGTCCTCGAGGCATCCAGTTCCACGGAACCCGATAGGATTGCGGCACTGCGTACGGTGCAGGCCATAATTATTGAGGCAGTCAGTCCTTACAGCAAGGTGCTGAGTACTGCGAAGGGCTGCCATTATTGAGGCAGGCCATACCGTGCATGCCGACATTACTGAGACCTTCCGGACAGCAGAGGCCCCTGCTAACAAGGCAGCCAGTACAGGGCACGAGGCCTTTATCCTGGCAGATAGGCGGGTACAGGTGGCCTCTACTGAGACAGCCAGGAGGTTGGAGGCCTTAGTCCTCGAGCCAGGCAGTTATACGAAGTCCGCTCTGGTTTTGCAGTGGGTATCGTACAGGCCGCCATTATTGAGGCAGGCCATATGCTGCAGGCCAACATTACTGAGACCTTCCATATGGTGCAGACCCCCGCTAACAAGACTGCCAATTGAGAGCACGGGGCCTTTACCCTGGCAAGCAGGCAGGTCGGACCGCCTCTACTGAGGCAGCCAGGAGATTGGAGGCTGCAGTTCTGGAGGTAGGAAGATATACAGAAACTGCTCAAGTTGAGGCAAAGGGTACTGTGTAGGCCGCCATTATTGAGGCGGCCAGTCTTACAGCGAGGTGCTGAGTACTGCGAGAGGATGCCATTATTGAACCACGCCTTACCCTGAAGGCCAACATTACATAGACCTTCCGTACAACAGAGGCCCCTGCTAACAAGGCAGCCAGTACAGGGCACGGGGCCTTTACCCTAGCAGGCAGGCAGGTGCAGGCCGACGCTACTGAGGCAGACAGGAGGTTGGAGGCTGCAGTCCTCGAGGCATGCAGTTATACGAAGTCCGCTCTTGTTTCGGCAGTGGGTATCATGCAGGCCACCATAATTGAGGCAGCCGGTTCGTACACCATGCTGGTGAGTACCGCGGGACACAGCATCCTCGCGAGAGGCCGCCATTATTGAGGGAGGCCAAATGCTGCATGCCGACATTACTGAGACCTTCCATACTGCAGAGGCCCCCGCTAACGAGACAGCCAGTATGGGGCACGGGGCCTTTACCCTGGCAGGCAGGCAGGTGCAGGCCTCCTCTACTCAGGCAGCAAACAGGTTGGAGGACGCTTTCTTGGAGGCAGGCAGAAAAACGTAGCCCTCTCAGGTTGCAGCAATGGGTACAGTGCAGGCCACCATTATTCAGGCTGCCAGTCCATACAGCGAGGTGCTGAGTACTGCAAGATACAGCGTCCTCACGAGAGGCTACCATTATTGAGGCAGGTCGTATGCCGCAGGCCAACATTACTGAGACCTGCCGTATGGCAGAGGCCCCGCTAATGAGACAGCAAGTTGAAGGCATGGGGTCTTTACTCTGGCAGGCAATCAGGTACAGGCAGCATCGACTGAGGCAGCCAGGAGTTTGGAGGCTTCAGTCCTCGAGGCAGGCAGATTTACAAAGCCCGCTCTGATTTTGGCAATGGGTATCGTGCAGGCCACCATAATTGAGGCAGCCAGTACTTAGAGCAAGGTGCTGAGTACCATTAGACACAACTTCCTCGCGAGAGGCCACCATTGAGGAAGGCCAAATGCTGCAAGCCAACATTACTGAGACCTTCTGTACGGCAGAGGCCTTCCCCCCAATCCCTGCAAACAACACAGCCAGTACGGGGCACGGGTTTTTACGCTGGCGGGCCTGCAGGTGCAGGCCACCTCTACTGAGGCAGCCAGGTGGTTGGAGGCTGCCATCCTCGTGGTAGGCAGTTTTACGCAGCCCGCTCGGCTGCGCGAGAAGGTATGGTACAGGCCGCCATAATTGAGGCAGCCAGTTCATACAGTAAGGTGCTGACTACCGTGAGACACAGCGTCCTCGTGAGAGGCCGCCATTATTGAGGAAAGCCGAATGCTGCAGGCCAACATAATTAAGACATTCCGTACGGCAGAGGCCCTCCTCCCCCTCCCCGCAAACGACACAGCCAGTACGGGACACGGCAGGTGCAGGCCGCCTCTACTGAGGCAGCCAGGGGTTTGGAGGCCGCCGTCCCCTTGGCAGGGAGTTATAGAAATGTGCTAATAGTAAGTACTCCTTATTTTGTGATTTATCAGAATGTAATCATAGAGCAGGGTTATGCACTGCTTATATAAGATATATGTTTTCATTTTCTTTCAAGTAAGTTACTGATTACACTGTACACGTCTGTCTATGGAACCATATACTTACACTAGACTTCAAAAAAAAGCTGTCAGGCAAAACCTGTCCTTTGCTGCCCTCCTGTGGCCATTTCAGGAGTAACACGCTGTGCCTCTGTCCCTGGTGCAGACATTCCAGCTAAAGCCCTGTGAACTCCACCGAAAATTCTACCCAGGAAAAAAGGGTCACAATATCAGAGAGGCTGGAAAGGGTGGCATTCATTCCATTCCTGGATGGACCAAAGTCACAGTTGTAGGTTCTTCACCGCTTCCTGCTCCCTCCCTGCAAAGGGAGGCCTCGACTGCTGCATAGACATCATGAACCCTTTGGAAACCTGGAAGCCACCAATACTGAGGCAGCCAGTCCGAACAGAGAGGTGGTGAGACCTTTGAAATACAGCGTGGATGCGAGAGGACGTCTTAATTGACTCAAGCTATTCGCTGCAGGCTGCCATGACTGAGACCTTGCATATGGCGCAGGCCCCTGCTATCCAGGCAGCCAGTACAGGGCCCAGGGCCTTTCCCCTGGCAGGCCGGCAGGTGCAGGCCTCCTGTACTCATGCAGCCAGGGGGTTGGAGGCCGCCGTCCTCGTGGCAGGCAGTTGTACGGAGCCCACGCTGGCTGCGGCCGTGGGTAGAGTACGGTACAGGGCGCCATTGTTGAGGAAGCTAGTCTGTGCAGCGAGGTGCTGAGTCCAGCGAGACACAGCTGAGAGGCCGCCTTAATAGACACATGCCTTATACCTCAGGCCACCATGACTGAGAACTTCCGTAAGGCGAAGGCCGCCCCCTAATGAGGCAGCGGATACGGGGCCCGGGGCCTTTAGCCTGGCAGGCAGGCAGGTGCAAGCGGCCTCTACTGAAACTGCCAGCAGGTTGAAAGCCACAGGGCTCGAGGCAGCCAGTTATTCAGAGTTTTATTGGATTGCTGTGGTGGTACCCAGCAGGCCGCCATTATTGAGGCAGGCCGAATGCTGCAGGCTGACATTGCTGAGACCTGCCATACAGCAGAGTCCCCTACTAAGAAGTCAGCCAGTACGGGGCACGAGGTGCTGAGGCAGCCAGGAGGTACCTCAAGGCAGGCAGGTGCAGGCCGACTCTACTGAGGCAGCCAGGAGGTTGGAAGCTGCAGTCCTCGAGGCAGGCAGTTATACGAAGCCCGCTCATGTTTCGGCAGTGGGTATCGTACAGGCCGCCATAATTGAGGCAGCCAGCTCAGACAGCGAGGTGCTGAGTACCCCGAGAGGCTGCCATTATTGAGGCAGGCCATACCGGGCAGGCCGACATTACTGAGACCGTCCGTACAGCAGAAGCCCCTGCTAACAAGGCAGCCAATACGGGGCACGGGGCCTTTACCCTGGCAGGAACAGAGGTGCAGGCCGCCTCTACTGAGACAGCCAGGAGGTTGGAGGCTGCAGTCCTCGAGGCAGGCAGTTATATGAGGTCCGCTTCGCTTTTGGCAGTGGGTATCGTTCAGTCCGCCATAATTGAGGCAGCCAGTTCGTACAGCAAGGTGCTGAGTACCGTGAGACACAGCGTCCTCGCGAGAGGCCGCCATTATTGAGGGAGGCTGAATGCTGCATGCCGACATTTCTGAGACCTTCCGTACCACAGAGGCCCCCGCTAACGAGACAGACAGTACAGGGCAAGGGGCCTTTACCCTGGCAGGCAGGCAGGTGCAGGCCTCCTCTACTCAGGCAGCCAAGAGGTTGGAGGCCGCTTTCCTGGAGGCAGCCAGAAAAATGGAGCCCGCTCGGGTTGCAGCAATGGGTACTGTGCAGGCCGCCATTATTCAGGCAGCCAGTCCGTACAGCTAGGTACTGAGTACTGCAAGATGCAGCGCCCTCGCGAGATGCTGCTGTAATTGAGGCACGCCATACTCAGCATGCCGTCATTACAGAGACCTTCTGTACGGCGGAGGCCTTGCCACCGCCCCTGCTAACGAGGCAGGCAGCTGCAGGCCGCCTTCACTGAGGCAGCCAGTATGTTGAAAGCCGACGTCCTCGAGGCACTGAGTTACACGCAGCCCGCAAGTATTGCGGCAATGGGTACCGTGCATGCCGTCATTATTGAGGCATCCCATTCCCTGGATGTCGCCATTTTTAAGGCAGCTACTCTATTCAGCGAGGTGCTGCAGGATTGCAAGAAGCAGTGTCCTTGCGAGAGGCCGGCATTATGCACTAATGATGCAGGCGGCATGCAGGTCTCCTTTACTAAGGTTACTAGTTATTAGTTTACAAGTTAATGGGATACTGTTTGCTCGTTACCAGGTTACTTGTTGCTGGATACTAGTTACCTAGTAACTAGGTAACTGATTACCAGGTAACTTGTTGCCAGGTCACTAGTTGTAAGGTTGGTAGTCACTAGGTTACCTTTTAACGGGTCACTGGTTATTGGTTTACTAGTTACCAGTTGACTGGTTACCAGGTGACTGGTTACTGCTTACCAGGTTACTGGTTCCTAGTTACCAAGTTACTGTTGTGGCCATTCAAGAAATAACACCATGTGCTTCTGTCCATGGTGCTGAAATTCCAGCTAATGCCCTGTGAACGCAACAAATAATTCTACCCCAAAACAAACAAACACCCAGAAAAAAAAAAAAATCCCTCAAAATCATCAAGTCTGTCCAGGGCGGGAGTCATTCCTTCCCTGGATGGACTAAAGTCACTAGCCTGGATTTTGCACCCGTTCACAGCCCAGCCCTGCAAAGGGCTGCTGCACTGAAATGGTGAACATGTGCATTCACTAGGTCAGTCCATTTTTGAAGGACTCATGAACGGTGAGGTCACCATCCTCAAGAAATTCAATTACACGGAGACCGATAGCATTACGGTAGTGGGTACGGTGCAGGCCGTCATTATTGAGGCAGTCAGTCCTTACACTGAGGTGCTGAGTACCATGAGAGGCTGCCATTTTTGAGGCAGGCCGTACCGGGCAGGCCGACATTACTGAGACCTGCCGTACCGCAGAGGCCCGCGCTAATGAGACAGCCAGTACGGTGCACGGAGCCTTTACCCTGGCAGATAGGCAGATGCAGGCCACCTCTACTGAGGCAGCCAGAAGCTTGGAGGCTGCAGTCCTCGAGGCAGGCAGTAATACGAAGCAAGCTCTGGTTTCAGCAGTGGGTATCGTGCAGGCCGCCATAATCGAGGCAGTCGGTTCGTACAGCAAGGTGCTGAGTACCGTGAAACACAGCGTCCTCGCGAGAGGCCGCCATTATTGAGGAAGATCGAATACTGCAGGCCGACATTACTGAGACCTTGGGTATGGCAGAGGCCCTACCCACACCTCTTTCCGTGAACGACACAGCCAGTACCGGCACGGGGTCTTTTTGTTTGTTTGTTTGTGTTTATTTTAAAATCTAATTTTAGACGTAATCATAATCCTAAACCTAACCCTAACACTACCTTAACCATAAACCTAACCCTAAATCTAAACATAACACTACCTGTAAATCGAGCCCTCTTCATAACAATAGCCCTAAATCTAACCCTAGCCCTAGCCATAGCCCTAAACCTAACCTTAACCATAACACTAGACCTAACCCTAACCCAAACATTAATCATAGCCCTAAACCTAATACTAAACCTACGCATATCCATTACCCTAGCCCTAGCCCTAACAATAACTTTAAGGCTAACCCAAACCCTAACCATAAACCTAACCCTAACCCTAGCACTATCCATAACCCCAAACATAACCCTACCCTAACCCTAAAAATAACCCCAACACTAACCCTAACCCTAGCCCTAAACTTAGTCCTGACTCTAGCCCTAACCCTAACCCTAATCTAAACTTAGGCCTAAACACAGCCCCAACACAAGCCTTAACCCTAACCATAACCGTAACCATAAACCTAGCCCTAACCCTAGTTCTAACCCTAACCCTAACCCTAAACCTAGCCCTATCCCAAGCCTTAAACCTAACCCTAAACCCAACCCTTACCCTCGGCCTAATCCTAACCCTAAAACTAGCCATACCCCTAGCCCTAAACCAAATTTTATTTATTTATTTTAATTTCTTTATTGATTAAGGTATCACATATTTCTCCTAATCCCCCTGTTCCCAGCCCACACACCTCCCACAAATGCCCCCACCCCCTGTTGTGGGCACGGGGCCTTTACCCTGGCAGGCAGGCAGGTGCAGGCCGCCTCTACTGAGGCAGCCAGGGATTTGGAGGCCACCGTCCCCTTGGCAGGGAGTTATAGAAATGTGCTAATAGTAAGTACTCCTTATTTTGTGATTTATCATAATGTTTATGATTATAGACCAGGGTTAAGCACTGCTTTTATCAGATAAATGTTTTCATTTTCTTTCAAGTAAGTTACTGATTATACTGTACACGTCTGTCTATGGAACCATATACTTATGCCACTGGACCTCAAAAGGAAGCTGTCAGGCAAAAACTATCCTTTGCTGCCCTCCTGTGGCCATTTCAGGAATAACACCCTGTGCCTCTGTCCCTGGTGCTGAAATTCCAGCTAAAGCCCTGTGAACTCGACCGAAAATTCTACCCAGGAAAAAAGGGTCACAAGATCAGAGAGGCTGTGCAGGGCGGCATTCATTCTGTCCCTGGATGGACCAAAGTCACAGTTGTAGGTTGTTCAATGCTTCCTGCTCCCTCCCTGCAAAGGGAGGCCTCGACTGCTGCATAGACATCATGAACCCTTTGGAAACCTAGAAGCCACCAATATTGAGGCAGCCAGTCCGAACAGAGAGGTGGTGAGACCCGCGAAATGCAGCGTGGATGCGAGAGGCGGCCTTAATTGACTCAAGGTATTCTCTGCAGGCCGCCATGACTGAGATCTTCCATACGGCGCAGGCCCCCGCCATCCAGGCAGCCAGTACTGGGCACAGAGCCTTTACCCTGGCAGGCCGGCAGGGGCAGGCCTCCTCTACTCATGCAGCCAGTGGGTGGGAGTCCGCCATCCTCGTGGCAGGTAGTTTTACGGAGCCCGCTTGGGCTGCGGCAGTGGGTACGGTACAGGCCGCCATTGTTGAGGAAGCTAGTCCATGCAGTGAGGTGCTGAGTCCCGCGAGACGCAGCGTGCTCGCGAGAGACCACCTTAATGGATACATGCCTTACAGGCCGCCATGACTGAGAATTTCCGTGAGGCGAAGGCCGCCCCCTAATGAGGCAGCATGTACGGGCCCCGGGGCCTTTACCCTGGCAGGCAGGCAGGTGCAAACGGCCTCTACTGAGGGGGCCAGCAGGTTGGAAGCCACAGGACTCGAGGAAGCCAGTTATTCGGAGGTTTATCTGGTTGCTGCTGTGGTACCCAGAAGGCAGCCATTATTTAGGCAGCCAGTCTATAAGGCGAGGTGCTGAATTCTGCGAGACGCAGAGTCCACGCAAGAGCCTGCTATTATTGAGGCAGGCCATATGCTGCAGGCCGACATTAGTGAGACCTGCTGTACAGCAGATGCCCCCGCTAATGAGACAGCCAATTGAGGGCACGGGGCCTTTACCCTGGCAGGAAGGCAGGTGCAGGCTCACTCTACTAAGGCTGCCAGGAGTTTGGAGGCCACAAACCTCGACACAGCCAGTTATACAGAGTTTTATAGGGTTGCTGCTGTGGTACCCAGCAGGCCGCCATTATTAAGGTAGCCAGTCCGTACAGTGAGGTCCTGAATAATGCGAGACACAGCGTCCTCCCGAGAGGCCGCCATTATTGCGGAAGGCTGAATGCTGCAGGCCGACATTACTGAGACAGCCAAGAGTTTGGAGGCCGCTTTCCTGGAGGCAGCCAGAAAAATGGAGGCCGCTCAGGTTGCAGTAATTGCTACTGTGCAAGCCGCCATTATTCAGACAGCAGGTCCCTACAGCTTGGTACTGAGTACTGCAAGATGCAGCGCCCCCGAGAGATGCGGCTGTAATTGAGGCAAGCCATACTCAGCATGCCGTCATTATTGAGACCTTCTGTACGGCGGAGGCCCCGCCACCGCCCCTGCTAACCTTTTACCGGGTCACTAGTTATTGGTTTACTACTTACCAGTTGACTGGTTACCAGGTGACTGGTTACTGCTTACCAGGTTACTGGTTCCTAGTTACCAAGTTACTGTTGTGGCCAGTCAAGAACTAACACCGTGTGCTTCTGTCCATGGTGCTGAAATTCCAGCTAATGCCCTGTGAACGCAACAAATAATTCTACCCCAAAACAAACAAACAAACACCCAGGAAAAAAAAAAAGAAAATCCCTCAAAATCATCAAGTCTGTCCAGGGCGGGAGTCATTCCTTCCCTGGATGGACTAAAGTCACTAGCCTGGATTTTGCACCCGTTCACAGCCCAGCCCTGCAAAGGGCTGCTGCACTGACATTGTGAACCTGTGCGTTCAGTATGTCAGTCCATACCCTAAAGGCAGCCATTTTTGAAGCACCCAGAACCGGTGAGGTCACCGTCCTCGAGGAATCCAGTTACACGGAGCCCGATAACATTGCGGCAGTGGGTACGGTGCAGGCCGTCATTATTGAGGCAGTCAGTCCTTACAGCGAGGTGCTGAGAAACACGAGAGGCTGCCATTATTGAGGCAGGCCATACCGGGCCGGCCGACATTACTGAGACCTTTCTTACAGCAGAGGCCCCTGCTAACAAGGCAGCCAGTACGGGGCACGGGTCCCTGACCCTAGCAGGCAGGCAGGTGCAGGGCGCCTCTACTGAGGCGGCCAGGAGGTTGAAGGCTGCAGTCCTCGAGGCAGGCAGTTCTACGAAGCCCGCTCTTGTTTCGGCAGTGGGTATCGTGCAGTTCCCCATAATTGAGTCAGCCAGTCAGTACAGCAAGATGCTGAGTACCGTGAGACACAGCGTCCTCGCGAGAGGCCGCCATTATTGAGGAAGGCTGAATGCTGCAGGCCGACATTACTGAGACCTTCCGTACCGCAGAGGCCCTCCCACCCCTCCCCGCAAACGACACAGCCAGTACGGGAAACGGGGTCCTTACGCTGGCGGGCTGGCAGGTGCAGGCCGCCTCTACTGAGGCAGCCAGGGGTTTGGAGGCCGCCGTCCCCTTGGCAGGGAGTTATAGAAATGTGCTAATAGTAAGTACACCTTATTTTGTGATTTATCAGAATGTAATCATAGAGCAAGGTTATGCACTGCTTTTATAAGATAAATGTTTTCACTTTCTTTCAAGTAAGTTACTGATTCTACTGTACACGTCTGTTTATGGAACCATACACTTATGACACTGGACCTCAGAAGGAAGCTGTCAGGCAAAAACTATCCTTTGCTGCCATCCTGTGGCCATTTCAGGAATAACACGCTGTGCCTCTGTCCCTGGTGCTGACATTCCAGCTAAAGCCCTGTGAACTCCACCAAAAATTCTACCCAGGAAAAAAGGGTCACAAGGTCAGAGAGGCTGTGCAGGGCGGCATTCATTCCGTCCCTGGATGGACCAAAGTCACAGTTGTGGGTTCTTCACCGCTTCCTGCTCCCTCCCTGCAAAGGGAGGCCTCGGCTGCTGCGCGGACCGCATGAACCCTTTGGAAACCTGGAAGCCACCAATATTGAGGCAGCCAGTCCGAACAGAGAGGTGGTGAGACCCGCGAAATGCAGCGTGGATGCGAGAGGCGGCCTTAATTGACTCAAGGTATTCGCTGCAGGCCGCCATGACTGAGACCTTCCGTATGGCGCGGGCCCCCGCCATCCAGGTAGCCAGTACTGGGCACAGACCCTTTACCCTGGCAGGCCGGCAGGGGCAGGCCTCCTCTACTCATGCAGCCAGGGGGTGGGAGGCCGCCATACTCGTGGCAGGCAGTTTTACGGAGCCTGCTCGGGCTGCGGCAGTGGGTACGGTACAGGCCGCCATTGTTGAGGAAGCTAGTCCATCAGCGAGGTGCTGAGTCCTGCGAGACGCAGCGAGCGCTCGAGAGGCCGCCTTAGGAGACGCATGCCTTATTCTGAAGGCGGCCATGACTGAGAACTTGCGTAAGGCGAAGGCCGCCCCATAACGAGGCAGCCGGTTCGGGGCCGGGGCCTTTACCCTGGCAGGCAGGCAGGTGCAAGCGGCTTCTACTGAGGCTGCCAGCAGGTTGCAGACCACAGGGCTCGAGGCAGCCAGTGATTCGGAGTTTTATCGGGTTGCTGCTGTGGTTCCCAGAAGGCCGCCATTACTGAGGCAGCCAGTCCATACAGCGAGGTGCTGAATTCCGTGAGACGCAGTGTCCTCGCAGAAGGCTGCCATTATTGAGGCAGGCCGTCTGCTGCAGGCCAAATTACTGAGACCTTAAGTACAGCAGACGCCCCTGCTAACAAGGCAGCCAGTATCGGGCACGAGGCCTTTACCCTGGCAGGCAGGCAGGTGCAGGCGGCCTCCACTGAGGCAGTCAGGAGGTTGGAGGACTTAGTCCTCTAGGCGGGCATTTATACGAAGCCCGCTCTGGTTTGGGCAGTGGGTATGGTGCAGGCCGCCATTATTGAGGGAGGCCGAATGCTGCATGCCGACATTACTGAGACCTTCCGTACCGCAGAGGCCCCCGCTAACGAGACAGCCAGTCCGGGGACGGGTCCTTTACCCTGGCAGGCAGGCAGGTGCAGGCCTCCTCTACTCAGGCAGCCAAGAGGTTGGAGGCCGCTTTCCTGGAGGCAGGCAGAAACACGGAGCCCGCTCAGGTTGCAGCAATGGGTACGGTGCAGGCCTCCATTATTCAGCAGCCAGTTTGTACAGCGAGGTGCTGAGTACCACGAGAGGCCGCCATTATTGAGGCAGGCCATATCCTGCAGGCTGACATTATTGAGACCTTTTATACACCTGAGGCCCCTGCTAACAAGGCAGCCAGTACGGGGCACGGGGTCTTTACCCTGGCAGGCAGGCAGGTGCAGGAAGCCTCTACTGAGATTGCCAGGAGTTATGACAGTACAGGCCACGAGGCAGCCAGTTATACGGAGTTTTATCGGATTACTGCTATGGTACCCAGCAGGTCGCCATTATTGATGCAGCCAGTCCATACAACGAGGTGCTGAGTACCGCGACACAAAGAGTCCTCGCGAGATGCCGCCATTATTGAGGCAGTCCGTATGCAGTAGGCCGACATTACTGAGACCTTCAGTACAGCAGAGGCCCCTGCTAACAAGGCAGCCAGTACAGGGAACGGGGATTTTACACTGGCAGGCAGGCAGATGCAGGCTTCATCTACTGAGGCAGCCAAGAGATTGGAGGCCGCTTTGCTGGAGGCAGCCAGAAAATGGAGCCTGCTCAGGTTGCGGCAATGGGTACTGTGCAGGCCACCACTATTCAGGTAGCCAGTCCGGACAGGTAGGTACTGAATACTGCAAGATGCAGCGCCCTCGCAAGATTCGGCTGTAATTGAGGCACGCCATACTCAGCATGCCGTCATTACTGAGACCTTCTGTATAGCGGAGGCCCCGCCACCGCCCCTGCTAACCTTTTACCGGATCACTAATTATTGGTTTACTATTTACCAGTTGACTGGTTACCAGGTGACTGATTACTGCTTACCAAGTTACTGGTTCCCAGTTACCAAGATACTGTTGTGGCCATTCAAGAACTAACACCGTGTGCTTCTGTCCATGGTGCTGAAATCCCGGCTGATGCCCTGTGAACGCAACAAATAATTCTACCCCAAAACAAACAAACAAACACCAGAAAAAAAAAAAAAGAAAAACCCTCAAAATCATCAAGTCTGTCCAGGGCGGGAGTCATTCCTTCCCTGGATGGACTAAAGGTACTAGCCTGGATTTTGCACCCGTTCACAGCCCAGCCCTGCAAAGGGCTGCTGCACTGACATTGTGAACCTGTGCGTTCAGTATGTCAGTCCATACCCTAAAGGCAGACATTTTTAAAGCACCCAGAACCGGTGAGGTCACCGTCCTCGAGGAATCCAGTTACACGGAGCCCGATAACATTGCGGCAGTGGGTACGGTGCAGGCCGTCATTATTGAGGCAGTAAGTCCTTATAGGGAGGTGCTGAGTACCATGAGAGGCTGCCATTATTGAGGCAGGCCATACCGGGCAGGCCGACATTACTGAGACCTTTCTTACAGCAGAGGCCCCTGCTAACAAGGCAGCCAGTACGGGGCACAGGGCCTTTACCCTGGCAGACAGGCAGGTGCAGGCAGCCTCTACTGAGGTTGCCAGGAGTTATGTGAGTACAGGCCACGAGGCAGCCAGTTATATGGAGTTTTATCGGGTTGCTGCTGTGGTACCCAGCAGGCCATCATTATTGACGCAGCCAGTCCGTACAGCGAGGTGCTGAGTACCGTGAGACCCAGAGTCCTCGCGAGAGCCCGCCATTATTGAGGGAGGCCATATGCTGCAGGCCGACATTACTGAGACCTGCCATACGGCAGAGGCCCCCACTAACGAGACAACCAGTTGAGGGTACGATGCCTTTACCTTGGCAGGCAGGCAGGTGCAGGCGGCCTCTACTGAGGCAGTCAGGAGGTTGGAGGTCTTAGTCCTCTAGGCAGGCATTTATACGAAGCCCGCTCTGGTTTTGGCTGTGGGTATCGTGCAGGCTGCCATTATTGAGGCAGGCCGTATGCTGCAGGACGATATTACTGAGACCTGCCGTATGGATGACGCCCCTGCTAAGGAGACTGCCAGTTCAGGGCACTGGGCCTTTACCCTGGCAGGCAGGCAGGTGCAGGCTCATTCTACTGACTCTGCCAGGAGTTTGGAGGCTACAGGCCTCGACACAGCCAGTTATATGGAGTTTTATCAGGTTGTTGCTGTGGTACCCAGCAGACTGCCATTATTCAGGCAGCCATTCCGTACAGCGAGGTGCTGAATAACGCGAGACACAGCATCCTCGCGAGAGGCCGCCATTATTGAGGCAGGCCGAATGCTGCAGTCCGACATTACTGAGACCTGCCGTACAGCAGAGGCCCCTGCTAACAAGGCAGCCAGTATGGGACACGGGGCCTTTACCCTAGCAGGCAGGCAGGTGCAGGCCGCCTCTACTGAGGCAGCCAAGAGTGGAGGCTGCAGTCCTCGAGGCAGGCAGTTATATGAAGCCTGCTCTGGTTTTGCTGGTGGGTATCGTGCCGGCGCCATAATTGAGTCAGGCAGTTCGTACAGCAAGGTGCTGAGTACCACGAGAAGCACTGTCCTCGCGAGAGGCCTCCATTATTGAGGCAGGACGAATATTGCAGGCCTACATTACTGAGACCTTTCGTACGTCACCCGCTAACGACCCACCCAGTAGAGGGCAAGGGGCCTTTACCCTGGCAGGCAGGCAGGTGCAGGCCTCCTCTACTGAGGCAGCCAAGAGGTTGGAGGCCGCTTTCCTGGAGGCAGGCAGAAAAATCGGAGGCCGCTCAGTTTGCGGCAATGGGTACTGTGCAGGCCGCCATTATTCAGGCAGCCAGTGTGTACAGCGAGGTACTGAGTACTGCAAGATGCAGCGCCCTCTCGAGATGCGGCTGTAATTGAGGCACGCCATACTCAGCATGCCGTCATTACTGAGACCTTCTGTACGGCGGAGGTCCCGCCACGGCCCCTGCTAAGGAGGCAAGCAGCTGCAGGCCGCCTTCACTGAGACAGCCAGTATGTTGAAAGCCGACATCCTCGAGGCACTGAGTTACATGCAGCCCGCAAGTATTGCGGCAGTGGGTAGCGTGCAGGCCGTCTTTATTGAGGCATCCCATTCCCTGGATGTCGCCATTTTTAAGGCAGCTACTCTATTCAGCGAGGTGCTGCAGGATTGCAAGAAGCAGTGTCCTTGCGAGAGGCCGCCATTATGCACTAATGATGCAGGCGCTATGCAGGTCTCCTTTACTAAGGTTACTAGTTATTAGTTTACAAGTTAATGGGATACTGGTTGATCGTTACCGGGTTACTTGTTACTGGTTAATAGTTACCTGGTAACTAGGTAACTGATTACCAGGTAACTTGTTGCCAGGTTAGTAGTTGCCAGGTTACCTTTTACCAGGCCACTAGTTATTGGTTTTCTAGTTACCAGTTGACTGGTTACCAGGTGACTGGTTACTGCTTACCAGGTTACGGGTTTCTAGTTACCAAGTTACTGTTGTGGCCATTCAAGAAATAACATCGTGTGCTTCTGTCCATGGTGCTGAAATTCCAGCTAATGCCCTGTGAACGCAACAAATAATTCTACCCCAAAACAAACAAACACACACCCAGAAAAAAAGAAAAACCCTCAAAATCATCAAGTCTGTCCAGGGCGGGAGTCATTCCTTCCCTGGATGGACTAAAGTCACTAGCCTGGATTTTGCACCAGTTCACAGCCGAGCCCTGCAAAGGGCTGCTGCACTGACATTATGAATGTGTGCGTTCAGTATGTCTGTCCATACCCTAAAGTCAGCCATTTTTAAAGCACTCATAAACGGTGAGGTCCTCGAGGCATCCAATTACACAGAGCCCGATAGCTTTGCGGCAGTGGGTACGGTGCAGGCCGTCATTATTGAAGCAGTCAGTCCTTACAGCGAGGTGCTGAGTACCACGAGAGGCCGCCATTATTGAGGCAGGCCATACCGGGCCGGCCGACATTACTGAGACCTTTCTTACAGCAGAGGCCTCTGCTAACAAGGCAGCCAGTACTGGGCATGAGGTCTTTACCCTGGCAGGCAGGCAGGTGCAGGCAGCGTCTATTGAGGTTGCCAGGAGTTTTGAGAGTACAGGCCTCGAGGCAGCCAGTTATATGGACTTTTCTTGGGTTGCAGCAGTGGGACCCAGCAGGATGGCAATATTCAGGCAGCCAGTCTGAAGAGCGAGGTGCTGAGTACCTCGAGACTCAGCATCCTTGCGAGAGGCCTCCTATATTGAGGCAGGCCTTAGGCTGCAGGCCAACATTACTGAGACCTTCCGTACAGCAGAGGCCCCTGCTAACAAGGCTGCCAGTACAAGGCAAGGGGTCTTTACCCTTGCAGGCAGGCAGGTGCAGGCCGCCTCTACTGATGCAGCCAGGAGGTTGGAGGCTGCAGTCCTCAAGGCAGGCATTTATATGAAGCCCGCTCTGGTTTTGGCAGTGGGTATCCTGCAGGCCGCCATTATTGAGGCAGGTCATAGCCTGCAGGCCGACATTACTGAGACATTCAGGACAGCAGAGGCCCCTGCTAACAAGGCAGCCAGTACGGGGACGGGGATTTTTCCCTGGCGGTCAGGCAGATGCAGGCCTCATCTACTGAGGCAGCCAAGAGATTGGAGGCCGCTTTCCTGGAGGCAGCCAGAAAAATGGAGCCCGCTCAGATTGCGGCAATGGGTACTGTCCAGGCCGCCACTATTCATTCAGGCAGCCAGTCCGTACAGGTAGGTACTGAGTACTGCAAGATGCAGCGCCCTCGCGAGATGCGGCTGTAATTGAGGCACGCCAAACTCAGCATGCCGTCATTACTGAGCGGCGAAGGCCCCGCCACCGCCCCTGCTAACCTTTTACCGGGTCACTAGTAATTGGTTTCCTACTTACCAGTTGACTGGTAACCAGGTGACTGGTTACTGGTTACTGGTTACCAGGTTACTGGTTCCTAGTTACCAAGTTACTGTTGTGGCCATTCAAGAAATAACACCGTGTGCTTCTGTCCATGGTGCTGAAATTCCGGCTGATGCCCTGTGAACGCAACGAATAATTCTACCCCAAAACAAACAAACACACACCCAGAAAAAAAGAAAAACCCTCAAAATCATCAAGTCTGTCCAGGGCGGGAGTCATTCCTTCCCTGGATGGACTAAAGGTACTAGCCTGGATTTTGCACCCGTTCACAGCCCAGCCCTGCAAAGGGCTGCTGTACTGACATGGTGAACCTGTGCGTTCAGGATGTCAGTCCATACCCTAAAGGCAGCCATTTTGGAAGCACCCAGAACCGGTGAGGTCACCGTCCTCGAGGAATCCAGTTACACGGAGCCCGATAGCATTGCGGCAGTGGGTACGGTGCAGGCCGTCATTATTGAGGCAGTCAGTCCTTACAGCCAGGTGCTGAGAAACACGAGAGGCTGCCATTATTGAGGCAGGCCATACCGGGCAGGCCGACATTACTGAGACCTTCCATACAGCAGAGGCCCCTGCTAACAAGGCAGCCAGTACGGGGCGCGGGGCCTTTACCCTAGCAGGCAGGCTGGTGCAGGCCTCCTCTACTGAGGCAGCCAGGAGGTTGAAGGCTGCAGTCCTCGAGGCAGGCAGTTCTACGAAGCCCGCTCTTGTTTCGGCAGTGGGCATCGTGCAGTTCCCCATAATTGAGTCAGCCAGTCAGTACAGCAAGATGCTGAGTACCGTGAGACACGGCGTCCTCGCGAGAGGCCGCCATTATTGAGGAAGGCTGAATGCTGCAGGCCGCCATTACTGAGACCTTCCGTGCCGCAGAGGCCCTCCCACCCCTCCCTGCAAACGACACAGCCAGTACCGGAAACGGGGCCCTTACGCTGGCGGGATGGCAGGTGCAGGCCGCCTGTACTGAGGCAGCCAGGGGTTGGGAGGCCGCCGACCCCTTGGCAGGGAGTTATAGAAATGTGCTAATAGTAAGTACGCCTTATTTTGTGATTTATCAGAATGTAATCATAGAGCAGGGTTATGCACTGCTTTTACAAGATAAATGTTTTCACTTTCTTTCAAGTAAGTTACTGATTCTACTGTACACGTCTGTTTGTGGAACCATATACTTATGACACTGGACCTCAAAAGGAAGCTGTCAGGCAAAAACTATCCTTTGCTGCCCTCCTGTGGCCATTTCAGGAATAACACGCTGTGCCGCTGTCCCTGCTGCTGAAATGCCACCTAAAGCCCTGTGAGCTCCACCAAAAATTCTACCAGGAAAAAAGGGTCACAAGGTCAGAGAGGCTGTGCAGGGCGGCATTCATTCCGTCCCTGGATGGACCAAAGTCACAGTTGTGGGTTCTTCACCGCTTCCTGCTCCCTCCCTGCAAAGGGAGGCCTGGGCTGCTGCGCGGACCGCATGAACCCTTTGGAAACCTGGAAGCCACCAATATTGAGGCAGCCAGTCCGAACAGAGAGATGGTGAGACCCGCGAAATGCAGCGTGAATGCGACAGGCCGCCTCAATTGACTCAAGGTATTCGCTGCAGGCCGCCATGACTGAGACCTTTTGTACAGCGCAGGCCCCCGCCATACAGGCAGATAGTACTGGGCACAGAACCTTTACCCTGGCAGGCCGGCAGGTGCAGGCCTCCTCTACTCATGCAGCCAGGGGGTGGGAGGCCGCCATACTCGTGGCAGGCAGTTTTACGGAGCCTGCTCGTGCTGCGGCAGTGGGTCCGGTACAGGCCGCCATTGTTGAGGAAGCTAGTCCATGCAGCGAGGTGCTGAGTCCTGCGAGACGCAGCGAGCGCGCGAGAGGCCGCCTTAATAGACGCGTGCCTTATTCCGAAGGCGGCCATGACTGAGAACTCGCGTTAGGCGAGGTCCGCCCCATGACGAGGCAGCCGGTACGGGGCCCGGGCCTTTACCCTGGCAGGCAGGCAGGTGCAAGCGGCCTCCACTGAGGCTGCCAGCAGGTTGCAGACCACAGGGCTCGAGGCAGCCAGTTATTCGGAGTTTTATCGGGTTGCTGCTGTGGTTCCCAGAAGGCCTCCATTACTGAGGCAGCCAGTCCATACAGCGAGGTGCTGAATTCCGCGAGATGCAGTGTTCTCGCGGAAGGCTGCCGTTATTGAGGCAGGCCGTCTGCTGCAGGCCAAATTACTGAGACCTTCAGTACAGCAGAGGCCCCTGCTAACAAGGCAGCCAGTATCGGGCACGAGGCCGTTACCCTGGCAGGCAGGCAGGTGCAGGCGGCCTCCACTGAGGCAGTCAGGAGGTTGGAGGACTTAGTCCTCTAGGCGGGCATTTATACGAAGCCCGCTCTGGTTTGGGCAGTGGGTATCGTGCAGGCCGCCATTATTGAGGGAGGCCGAATGCTGCATGCCAACATGACTGAGACCTTCCGTACCGCAGAGGCCCCCACTAAGGAGACAGCCAGTACGGGGTACGGGTCCTTTACCCTGGCAGGCAGGCTGGCAGGTGCAGGCCTCCTCTACTCAGGCAGCCAAGAGGTTGGAGGCCGCTTTCCTGGAGGCAGGCAGAAACACGGAGCCAGCTCAGGTTGCAGCAATGGGTACGGTGCAGGCCTCCATTATTCAGGCAGCCAGTTCGTACAGCGAGGTGCTGAGTACCACGAGAGGCCGCCATTATTGAGGCAGGCCATATCCTGCAGGCCGACATTACTGAGACCTTCAGTACAGCAGAGGCCCCTGCTAACAAGGCAGCCAGTACGGGGAACGGGGGCAGACAGATGCAGGAAGCCAAGAGATTGGAGGCCGCTTTCCTGGAGGCAGCCAAAAAATGGAGCCCGCTCAGGTTGCAGCAATGGGTACTGTCCAGGCCGCCACTATTCAGGCAGCCAGTTCGTACAGGTAGGTACTGAGTACTGCAAGATGCAGCGCCCTCGCGAGATGCGGCTGTAATTCAGGCACGCCATACTCAGCGTGCCGTCATTACTGAGACATTCTGTACGGCGAAGGCCCTGCCACCGCCCCTGCTAACCTTTTACCGGGTCACTAGTAATTGGTTTACTACTTACCAGTTGACTGGTTACCAGGTGACTGGTTACTGGTTACCAGGTTACTGGTTCCTAGTTACCAAGTTACTGTTGTGGCCATTCAAGAAATAACACCGTGTGCTTCTGTCCATGGTGCTGAAATCCAGATACTGCCCTGTGAACGCAACGAATAATTCTACCCCAAAAATAACAAACAAACACCCAGAAAAAAAGAAAAACCCTCAAAATCATCAAGTCTGTCCAGGGCGGGAGTCATTCCTTCCCTGGATGGACTAAAGTCACTAGCCTGGATTTTGCACCCATTCACAGCCCAGCCCTGCAAAGGGCTGCTGCACTGACATGGTGAACGTGTGCGTTCACGATGTCAGTCCATACCCTAAAGGCAGCCATTTTGGAAGCACCCAGAACCGGTGAGGTCACCGTCCTCGAGGAATCCAGTTACACGGAGCCCGATAGCATTGCGGCAGTGGGTACGGTGCAGGCCGTCATTATTGAGGCAGTCAGTCCTTACAGCCAGGTGCTGAGAAACACGAGAGGCTGCCATTATTGAGGCAGGCCATACCGGGCAGGCCGACATTACTGAGACCTTCCGTACAGCAGAGGCCCCTGCTAACAAGGCAGCCAGTACGGGGCGTGGGGCCTTTACCCTAGCAGGCAGGCTGGTGCAGGCCACCTCTACTGAGGCAGCCAGGAGGTTGAAGGCTGCAGTCCTCGAGGCAGGCAGTTCTATGAAGCCCGCTCTTGTTTCGGCAGTGCGTATCGTGCAGTTCCCCATAATTGAGTCAGCCGGTCAGTACAGCAAGATGCTGAGTACCATGAGACACAGCGTCCTCGCGAGAGGCCTCCATTATTGAGGAAGGCCGAATGCTGCAGGCCGCCATTACTGAGACCTTTCATACGGCAGAGGCCCTCCCACCCCTCCCCGCAAACGACACAGCCAGTACGGGGCACGGGGCCTTTACCCTAGCAGGCAGGCAGGTGCAGGCCGCCTCTACTGAGGCAGCCAGGGGTTTGGAGGCCGCCGACCCCTTGGCAGGGAGTTATAGAAATGTGCTAATAGTAAGTACGCCTTATTTTGTGATTTATCAGAATGTAATCATAGAGCAGGGTTATACACTGCTTTTACAAGATAAATGTTTTCACTTTCTTTCAAGTAAGTTACTGATTCTACTGTACACGTCTGTTTATGGACCCATATGACACTGGACCTCAAAAGGAAGCTGTCAGGCAAAAACTATCCTTTGCTGCCCTCCTGTGGCCATTTCAGGAATAACACGCTGTGCCGCTGTCCCTGCTGCTGAAATTCCAGCTAAAGCCCTGTGAACTCCACCAAAAATTCTACCCAGGAAAAAAGGGTCACAAGGTCAGAGAGGCTGTGCAGGGCGGCATTCATTCCGTCCCTGGATGGACCAAAGTCACAGTTGTGGGTTCTTCACGGCTTCCTGCTCCCTCCCTGCAAAGGGAGGCCTCGGCTGCTGCGCGGACAGCATGAACCCTTTGGAAACCTAGAAGCCACCAATACTGAGGCAGCCAGTCCGAACAGAGAGGTGGTGAGACCCGAAAAGTGGAGCGTGAATGCGACAGGCCGCCTCAATTGACTCAAGGTATTCGCTGCAGGCTGCCATGACTGAGACCTTCCGCACGGTGCAGGCACCCGCCAACCAGGCAGCCAGTACTGGGCACAGAGCCTTTACCCTGGCAGGCCGGCAGGCGCAGGCCTCCTCCACTCATGCAGCCAGGGGGTGGGAGGCCGCCATACTCGTGGCAGGCAGTTTTACGGAGCCTGCTCGTGCTGCGGCAGTGGGTCCGGTACAGGCCGCCATTGTTGAGGAAGCTAGTCCATGCAGCGAGGTGCTGAGTCCTGCGAGACGCAGCGCGCGCGCGAGAGGCCGCCTTAATAGACGCATGCCTTATTCCGAAGGCGGCCATGACTGAGAACTTGCGTAAGGCGAAGGCCGCCCCATAACGAGGCAGCCGGTACGGGGCCCGGGCCTTTATCCTGGCAGGCAGGCAGGTGCAAGCGGCCTCTCCTGAGGCTGCCAGCAGGTTGCAGACCATAGGGCTCGAGGCAGCCAGTTATTTGGAGTTTAATCGGGTTGCTGCTGTGGTTCCCAGAAGGCCTCCATTACTGAGGCAGCCAGTCCATACAGCGAGGTGCTGAATTCCGTGAGACGCAGTGTTCTCGCAGAAGGCTGCCATTATTGAGGCAGATCGTCTGCTGCAGGCCAAATTACTGAGACCTCCTCTACTCAGGCAGCCAAGAGGTTGGAGGCCGCTTTCCTGGAGGCAGGCAGAAAAACGGAGCCAGCTCAGGTTGCAGCAATGGGTATGGTGCAGGCCTCCATTATTCAGGCAGCCAGTTAGTACAGCGAGGTGCTGAGTACCACGAGAGGCCGCCACTATTGAGGCAGGCCATATCCTGCAGGCCGACATTACTGAGACCTTCAGTACAGCAGAGGCCCCTGCTAACAAGTCAGCCAGTACGGGAAACGGGGATTTTACCCTGGCAGGCAGGCAGATGCAGGAAGCAAAGAGATTGGAGGCCGCTTTCCTGGAGGCAGCCAGAAAAATGGAGCCCGCTCAGGTTGCAGCAATGGGTACTGTCCAGGCCGCCACTATTCAGGCAGCCAGTCCGTACAGGTAGGTACTGAGTACTGCAAGATGCAGCGCCCTCGCGAGATGCGGCTGTAATTCAGGCACGCCATACTCAGCGTGCCGTCATTACTGAGACCTTCTGTACGGCGAAGGCCCTGCCACCGCCCCTGCTAACCTTTTACCGGGTCACTAGTAATTGGTTTACTACTTACCAGTCGTTTGGTTACCAGGTGACTGGTTACTGGGTACTGGTTACCAGGTTACTGGTTCCTAGTTACCAAGTTACTGTTGTGGCCATTCAAGAAATAACACTGTGTGCTTCTGTCCATGGTGCTGAAACTCCAGCTAATGCCCTGTGAACGCAAGGAATAATTCTACCCCAAAACAAACAAACACACACCCAGAAAAAAAGAAAAAAACCCTCAAAATCATCAAGTCTGTCCAGGGCGGGAGTCATCCCTTCCCTGGATGGACTAAAGTCACTAGCCTGGATTTTGCACCCGTTCACAGCCCAGCCCTGCTAAGGGCTGCTGCACTGACATGGTGAACGTGTGCGTTCACGATGTCAGTCCATACCCTAAAGGCAGCCATTTTGGAAGCACCCAGAACCGGTGAGGTCACCGTCCTCGAGGAATCCAGTTACACGGAGCCCAGTAGCATTGCGGCAGTGGGTACGGTGCAGGTCGTCATTATTGAGGCAGTCAGTCCTTACAGCGAGGTGCTGAGTACCCTGAGAGGCTGCCATTATTGAGGCAGGCCATACCGGGCAGGCCGACATTACTGAGACCTTCCGTACAGCAGAGGCCCCTGCTAACAAGGCAGCCAGTATGGGGCACGGGGCCTTTACCCTAGCAGGCAGGCTGGTGCAGGCCGCCTCTACTGAGGTTGCCAGGAGTTATGCGAGTACAGGCCACAAGGCAGCCAATTATATGGAGTTTTATCGGGTTGCTGCTGTGGTACCCAGCAGGCCATCATTATTGACGCAGCCAATCCATACAGCAAGGTGCTGAGTACCGCGATTATTGAGGGAGGCCACATGCTGCAGGCCGACATTACTGAGACCTGCCATATGGCAGAGGCCCCCACTAACGAGACAACCAGTTGAGGTCACGTTGCCTTTACCCTGGCAGGCAGGCAGGTGCAGGCGGCCTCTACTGAGGCAGTCAGGAGGTTGGAGGTCTTAGTCCTCTAGGCAGGCATTTATACGAAGCCCGCTCTGGTTTTGGCAGTGGGTATCGTGCAGGCTGCCATTATTGAGGCAGGCCGTATGCTGCAGGACGACATTATTGAGACCTGCCGTATGGCAGACGCCCCTGCTATAAGGAGACTGCCAGTTCAGGGCCCTGGGCCTTTACCCTGGCAGGCAGGCAGGTGCAGGCTCGTTCTACTGAGTCTGCCAGGTGATTGGAGGCCACAGGCCTCTACACAGCCAGTTATACGGAGTTTTATCAGGTTGTTGTTGTGGTACCCAGCAGGCTGCCATTATTCAGGCAGCCATTCCGTACAGTGAGGTGCTGAATAACGCGAGACACAGCGTCCTCGTGAGAGGCCGCCATTATTGAGGCATGCCGAATCCTGCAGGCCGACATTACTGAGACCTGCCATACAGCAGAGGCCCATGCTAACAAGGCAGCCAGTACAGGACATGGGGCTTTTACCCTAGCAGGCAGGCAGGTGCAGGCCACCTCTACTGAGGCAGCCAGGAGTTTGGAGGCTGCAGTACTTGAGGAAGGCAGTTATATGAAGCCCGCTCTGGTTTTGCTAGTGGGTATCGTGCCGGCGCCATAATTGAGTCAGGCAGTTCGTACAGCAAGGTGTTGAGTACCACGAGAAGCACTGTCCTCACTAGAGGCCACCATTATTGAGGCAGGACAAATGTTGCAGTCCTACATTACTGAGACCTTTCGTACGTCAAAGGCCCCCCGCTAACAACCCACCCAGTAGAGGGCACGGGGCCTTTACCCTGGCAGGCAGGCAGGTGCAGGCCTCCTCTACTCAGGCAGCCAAGAGGTTGGAGGCCGCTTTTTTGGAGGCAGGCAGAAAATCGGAGGCCGCTCAGTTTGCGGCAATGGGTACTGTGCAGGCCGCCATTATTCAGGCAGCCAGTGTGTACAGCGAGGTACTGAGTACTGCAAGATGCAGTGCCCTCGCGAGATGCCGCTGTAATCGAGGCACGCCATATTCAGCATGCCGTCATTACTGAGACCTTCTGTATAGCGGAGGCCCCGCCACCGCCCCTGCTAAGGAGGCAAGCAGCTGTAGGCCGCCTTCACTGAGGCAGCCAGTATGTTGAAAGCCGACATCCTCGAGGCACTGAGTTACATGCAGCCCGCAAGTATTGCGGCAGTGGGTAGCGTGCAGGCTGTCTTTATTGAGGCATCCCATTCCCTGGATGTCGCCATTTTTAAGGCAGCTACTCTATTCAGCGAGGTGCAGCAGGATTGCAAGAAGCAGTGTCCTTTCGAGAGGCCGGCATTATGCACTAATGATGCAGGCGGCATGCAGGTCTCCTTTACTAAGGTTACTAGTTATTAGTTTACAAGTTAATGGGATACTGGTTGATCGTTACCGGGTTACTTGTTACTGGTTAATAGTTACCTGGTAACTAGGTAACTGATTACCAGGTAACTTGTTGGCAGGTTAGTAGTTGCCAGGTTACCTTTTACCAGGCCACTAGTTATTGGTTTTCTAGTTACCAGTTGACTGGTTACCAGGTGACTGGTTACTTGTTACCAGGTTACGGGTTTCTAGTTACCAAGTTACTGTTGTGGCCATTCAAGAAATAACGTGTGCTTCTGTCCGTGGTGCTGAAATTCCAGCTAATGCCCTGTGAACGCAACAAATAATTCTACCCCAAAACAAACAAACACACACCCAGAAAAAAAGAAAAACCCTCAAAATCATCAAGTCTGTCCAAGGCGGGAGTCATTCCTTCCCTGGATGGACTAAAGTCACTAGTCTGGATTTTACACCAGTTCACAGCCCAGCCCTGCAAAGGGCTGCTGCACTGACATGGTGAACGTGTGTGTTCACTATGTCAGTCCATACCCTAAAGGCAGCCATTTTGGAAGCACTCATAAACGGTGAGGTCACTGTCCTCGAGGAATCCAGTTACACGGAGCCCAGTAGCATTGCGGCAGTGGGTATGGTGCAGGCCGTCATTATTGAGGCAGTCAGTCCTTACAGCGAGGTGCTGAGTACCACGAGAGGCCGTCATTATTGAGGCAGGCCATACCGGGCCGGCCGACATTACTGAGACCTTCCATATAGCAGAGGCCCCTGCTAACAAGGCAGCCAGTACTGGGCACAGGGTCTTTACCCTGGCAGGCAGGCAGGTGCAGGCAGCGTCTATTGAGGTTGCCAGGAGTTTTGAGAGTACAGGCCTCGAGGCAGCCAGTTATATGGACTTTTCTTGGGTTGCAGCAGTGGGACCCAGCAGGACGGCAATATTGAGGCAGCCAGTCTGAAAAGCGAGGTGCTGAGTACCTCGAGACTCAGCATCCTTGTGAGAGGCCTCCTATATTGAGGCAGGCCTTAGGCTGCAGGCCAACATTACTGAGACCTTCCGTACAGCAGAGGCTCATGCTAACAAGGCTGCCAGCACAAGGCAAGGGGCCTTTACCCTTGCAGGCAGGCAGGTGCAGGCCGCCTCTACTGAAGCAGCCAGGAGGTTGGAGGCTGCAGTCCTTGAGGCAGGCATTTATACGAAGCCCGCTCTGGTTTTGGCAGTGGGTATCGTGCAGGCGCCATAATTGAGTCAGCCAGTTCGTACAGCAAGGTGTTGAGTACCACGAGAAGCACTGTCCTCACAAGAGGCCGGCATTATTGGGGCAGGCCCAATGCTGCAGGCCGACATTACTGAGACCTTCCCTACGGCAGAGGCCCACTGCTAACAACAGAGCCATTACAGGGAACTGGCTGCCTCAATTATGGCGGCCTGCACGATACCCACTGCCAAAACCAGAGTGGGCTTCGTGTAAATGCCTGCCTCGAGGACTGCAGCCTCCAACCTCCTGGCTGCCTCAGTAGAGGCCGCCTGCACCTGACAGCCTGCCAGGGTAAAGGCCCCGTGCCCCATACTGGCTGCCTTGTTAGCAGGGGCCTCTGCTGTACGGAAGGTCTCAGTAATGTCGGCCTGCAGGGTATGGCCTGGCTCAATAATGGCAGCATCTCGCCGTACTCAGCACCTCGCTGTAAGACTGGCTGCCTCAATAATGGCGGCCTACACAGTACCCATTGCCGCAACCTGAGCAGGCTCCATATAACTTCCTGCCTCCAGGACTGCAGCCTCCAATCTCCTGGCTGCCTCAGTAGAGGCGGCCTGACCTACCTGCCTGCCAGGGTAAAGGACCCGTGCCCTCTACTGGCTGTCTCCTTAGCTGGGTGCCTCTGCTGTATGGATGGTCTCAGTAATGTCGGCCTGCAGCATTCGGCCTGCCTCAATAATGGCGGCCTCTCGCGAGGACAGTGCTTCTAGGGTACTCAGCACTCTCTGTACAGACTGTCTGCCTCAATAATGGTGGCATGCACGATACCCATTGCCAAAACCAGAGCGGTCTCCGTTTAACTACCTGCCGCGATGCTGTGGACTACAATCTGCTGGCAGCCTCAGTATAGGATGGCTGCACCTGCCTGCCTGACATGGTAAAGCCCCGTGCCCCATACCGGTTGCCTTGTCAGCAGAGGCCTCTGCTGTACGGAAGGTCTCAGTAATGTCGGCCTGCAGCATACGGCCTGCCTCAATAACGGTGGCTTCTCACGAGGACTATACGTCTCGCGGTACTCAGCACCTCACTGCACAGACTGGCTGCCTCAATAATGGCAGCTTGCTGGGTACCACAGCAGCAACCCGATAAAACTCCATATAACTAGCTGTGTCGAGGCCTGTGACCTCCAAACTCCTGGCAGCCTCAGTAGAGTCAGCCTGCACCTGCCTGCCAGGGTAAAGGCCCCGTGCCCCGTACTGGCTGCCTTGTTAAAGGGGGCCCTCTGCCATACGGATGTCTCAGTAATGTCGGCCTGCAGCATTCGGCCTGCCTCAATAATGGCGGTCTGCACGATACCCACTGCCGCAGCCGAGCGGGCTCCGTAAAACTGCCTGCCACGAGGACGGTGGCCTCCAAACTTCTGGCTGCATGAGTAGAGGAGGCCTGCACCTGCCGGCCTGACAGGGTAAAGGCTCTGTGCCCAGTACTAGCTGCCTGAATAGTGTGGGCCTGCATCTACGGAAGGTCTCAGTCATGGCGGCCTGCAGCGAATAGCTTGAGTCAATTAAGACGTCCTCTTGCATCCACACTGCATTTCGCGGGTCTCAGCACCTCTCTGTTTGGACTGGCTGCCTCAATATTGGTGGCTTCTAGGTTTCCAAAGAGTTCATTATGTCAGCACAGCAGCCGAGGCCTCCCTTTTCAGGGAGGGAGCAGGAAGTGGTAAAGAACCCACAACTATGACTTTAGTCCATCCAGGGACTGGACGAATGCCGCCCTGCCCAGCCTCTCTGATCTTGTGACCATTTTTTCCTGGGTAGAATTTTTGGTCGAGTTCACAGGGCTTTAGCTGAAATTTCAGCACCAGGGACAGAGGCACAGTATGTTATTTCTTGAATGGCCACAGGAAGGCAGCAGAGGATAGTTTTTTGCCTGACAGCTTCCTTTTGAGGTCCATGGTAATAAGTATATGGTTCCATAGACAGACGTGTACAGTGTAATCAGTAACTTACTTGAAAGAAAATGAAAACATTTATCTCATAAAACCAGTGTATAACCCTGCTCTATAATTACATTGTGATAAATCACAAAAGAAGGAGTCCTTACTCTTAGCACATTTCTAAAGGATTATTTTATCTTTCATTCTGAAAGAGTCAGGCATAGGTATCGAGCAGAACCCCTTAAGTTACACGAACACATTTTAAAATGACTGTATTGCAACACCTAACTATTAACTAGAATATTTTAATCAGAAAAAAACTTGTTTACAACTAATTTACTAGGATAAAAAAGTGCTCAGTAATAATAACTTTAATAACAAAGAAGTAACTTGAAAAAATATGGAGCAATATTGGAATTTACTAGGATCCTGGAAAGAGCGACTCATTTGAATGCTTCTCAAATACATAGTCATTCACATTTTGCAACACAAATTCACCTTTTACCCTTCAAATTCATCTTTAGCAAATCAAAGTCATCTTTTGCAAACCAAATTCTCTCTTTCCAATTGCAATTCACCTTTTCCACTTCTGACCCTGACCCTGACCCCGACCCCGACCCCTCACCCTAAAACCCTAACATCAACCCTAGCCCTAGCCCCAGTCCCAGCCTTGGCCTCTGACCCTTGAGTGCCCTCAAATTTATATTTTTAAAAGTGAGTAGAGGAAGCGTGAGGGGAAAGGAATGGGGTGCAGCCTGCCCAGTGGATCTTACCGAGGGACTGGCCTGGTTGCAGGACCCGCGGTGGCAGCCGGCTGAGCAGCGCTCCCCAGGGAGCAATGGCGGCCCCTGGGTCCCTGCACACCATCTGGCATCGGACATCCCGGGTCTCCAGCACGCCAGCCGCCGTCCTTAGGGCCCTCAAGATGGTCGAGGGCATATCAACCGCATGTTCGACAAGAACCTGCAGGACCTGATGCATGGCATCAGGGAGGACAAGCCCTCAATGACACTGGAGCCTCCCCAGAGACATGCCTCTCCTTTGGCCTCCATCTTCACAGCCAGCAGCACAGCCTCATCTATATGTCCGATTCTGACCCTACTGCCTCCCCCTTATAAGGGCCGCTGCAATCACACTGGGACCTGTGAGGAATCCAGGGTGCTCCCCATCTCAGGAGATAGAAAGGGCTGGATGTTCTCCCTGGAGTTTCTGGAAGGACCTGTCTTGTTACAGCAGCTGCAGGACACTTGGAGTCTCACCTCCTTCCCCCAATCAGCTCCAAACAGCCACTGCTCCTTTAGCCTAAGCCCTCAAGTGTTGCAGCCACACACGCTGCTCTTCTGCCACCATCTTGCTCACTATCCACCTTGAACAACACCAGCCCTGGGTTGTCCCCACTAGAACTGGAAAAGTCCATCACACCAGTTATGAAATAAGTCATGGAGATGTAACTTCAGCATAGGCAATAGAGACAGATGTGAACTAGACTTATGGGGTAATCACGTTGTAAGGTATGTAAATGTTGAATCACTATGTTGTACACCGGAAAATAATGCATTACTGTATGTCAATTAGAGTTAAAAATAAATTCAGAATAATAACAACAAAAGTGCATTCAATTAGTAGCTGGTGTTGCTCACTGGTTAGAACATTTGCTTTCCAGACATACGCTCACCACTGTACTTAACAATGGCACCAATGAACATATTAGGCAGGGTGGGTGGGTCACCATAAGGGGAACCTCAGTGCAGCAGTCTACGGGGGCCTCCCTTTGCAGAGCTGGGGTGGGAAGAGGTAAAGAACACAGAGCCGTGCCGGGGCCAGTTTGGCTCAGTGGATAGAGCCTTTGGACTGGGGGGTCCCGGGTTCGATTCTGGTCAGGGGCCTTGGTTATGGGCACATCCCCAGTGGGGGGGGGGTGTGCGGGCGGCGGCTGATGGATGTTTCTAGCTCTCTGTCCCTCTCCCTTCCTCTCTGTAAACAATCAATGAAATATATTTTAAAAAAGAACACAGAGCCGTGACTAGAGAATGATTGCTGCCCTGGACAGCTTCGATGATTTTGTGGGAGGGGGTGTTCACGGGGCTTTACGTGGAATTGCAGCACCATGGACAGAGGCATAATGTGTTGTTCCTTGAATGGCCACAGGAGGGCAGCAGAGGATTATTTTTGCGCAGGAATTGGCTGATAGCGTCCCTTTAAGGCCTAACATAATAAATACATAGATCCATAGACGTGTACAGTATAATCATTAACTTAATTGAAGAAAAAATATATAAGAGTTTATCCCTTAAAACCAGTGTATAAGTCTGCTCTATTATTACATTCTGAAAAATCACAAAATAAAGGATGCTTAGTCTTAGCATGTACCTACAGGATTATTTTATCGTTCATTCTGAAAGAGACAGGCATAGGTATTGAGCAGAACCCTTTGAGTTACAAGAGCAGGTTCCAAAACCAAAGTATTAACTAGAATGTCTTATTCAGAAAAAATGTGTTTACAACTAATTTACTAGGAGAAGAAAGTACTCAATCTTAATACCCTAATGTCACTGCAGTAACTTGAAAAAATATGAAGCAATATTGGAATTTACTAAGATCTTGGAAAGGGAGACTCATTTGGATGCTGCTGAAATACATCCAAATTCTCCTTTTCCAAAGCAAATTCACTTTTTCCACTTCTGACCCTGGCCATGACCCAAACCCTGACCCCTCATGTTCACCCTCACCATAAAACCCTAACCCCAACTCCAGCCCTAGTCTCAGCCCCAGCCTTGACCTCGGACTCTTGACCGCCCCTCCGATTTGTATTTCTTAAAGTGAATAGAATCCGTAGCTAGTGTTGCTCAGTGGTTATAGCACAACTTGCCAGACATACGCTCACTCACTACTCTCTGGTTAAAAGAGGCACCAAGGAACATTTGGCAGGATGGTGGGTCACCTTAAAGGGAACCTCAGTGCAGCAGTCTCTGGGGCCTCCCTTTGCAGGGCTAAGGTGGAAAAACTTGAAGAACCCAGAGCCGTGACTTCGGTGAATCCAGGGACGGAATGATTGCCTCCATGGACAGCCTCGAGGATTTTGTGGTTTTTTCTTTTTTTTTTTTTTTTTTTCTGAGTAGAATTTTTGGTCTTGTTCACAGGGCTTTAGCTGTAATTTCAGCACCATGGACAGATGCACAATGTGCTATTCCTTGAATGGCCACAGGAGGGCAGCAGAGGATTGTTTTTGTGCAGGAATTGGCTACCGCGTCTTTTGAGGGCTGGAGTAGTAAGTACATAGAACAGTATAATCAGTTACTTACTTGAAGGAAAATATAAGCGTTTATCCTATAAAACCACTGTGTAAGTCTGCTCTATGTTTACATTCAAACAAATCACAAAATAGGGGATGCTTGGCCTTACCACATTTCTACAGGTTTATTTTATCTTTCATTCTGAAAGAGACAGAAACAGAGATCAAGCAGAACCCTTTGAGTTACAAGAACACGTTTTGAAACCACTGTGTTTCAACACCAAAGTATTAACTAGAATCTTATGTTCAGGAAAAATGTGTTTACAACTTATTTCCTAGGAGAAAAAAATACTCAGTAATAATAACCTAACGTCACAGAAGTAACTTGAAAAAATATGAAGCAATATTGGAATTTACTAAGATCCTGGAAAGGGTGACTCATTTTAATGTTGCTGAAATTCGGTTAGACAAATTCACCTTTTGCGACCCAAATTCATCTTTTGCAAACAAATTCAGCATTTCCAAAACAAGTTCACTTTTTAAAGCTAAAAGTCCCCTTTAGCAAAGCAAATACACTGTTTGCAAAGCAAATTCCCCCTTTGAAAAGCAAATTCAACTTTTGCAAAGCAAATTCTTCATTTCCACAGCAAATTAACCTTTTCCAGTTCTGACCCTGAACCCAACCCCAACCCTGACCATGAGCCCTCACCCTAAAACTAACACCGAACCCAGCCCTAGCCTTGAACTCTGACCCTTGACCACGCTCAAACTTATACTTTTAAAAGTGAATAGAATCCGTAGCTGATGTTGCTCACTGGTTAGAGCATTGGCTTGCCAGACATATCTCCAATCCATAGTTTTAAAAAATGGCACCAATGAACATAGTAGCCAGGGTGGACCAGTCACCTTAAGGGGAACCTCATTGCAGCAGTCTCCCAGGCCTTCATTTGCAGGGCTGGGGCGGAAAGAGGTGAAGAACCCACAACCGTGACTTCGGTACATCCAGGGATGGAATGATTGCCACCCTGGCCAGCCTCGCTGATTTTCTGGCGATTTTTTTTCTGGGTACAATTTTTGGTGGCGTTCAAAGGGCTTTAGTTGGAATTTCATCGCCAGGGACAGAGGAACACTGTATTATTCCTTATATGGCCACAGGAGGGCGGAAGAGGATTATTTTTTCATAGGAATGGGCTGACAGCGTCTTTTGAGGGCTAGAGTAATAAGTATATAGAACCATAGATGTGTACAGTATAATCAGTTACTTACTTGAAGGAAAATATAAGTGTTTATCCTATAAAACCACTGTGTAAATCTGCTCTATCTTTACATTCAAACAAATCACAAAATAAGGGATGCTTGGCCTTAGCACTTTTCTACAGGTTTATTTTATCTTTCATTCTGAAAGAGACAGAAACAGAGATCAAGCAGAATCCTTTGAGTTACAAGAACACGTTTTGAAACCACTGTGTTTCAACACCAAAGCATTAACTAGAATCTTATGTTCAGGAAAAATGTGTTTACAACTTATTTCCTAGGAGAAAAAAAATAGTAATAATAACCTAATGTCACAGAAGTAATTTGAAAAAATATGAAGCAATATTGGAATTTACTAAGATCCTGGAAGGGGTGACTCATTTTGATGTTGCTGAAATTCGGTTAGACAAATTCACCTTTTGCAAAGCAAATTCATCTTTTTTTAGGTATTTTTAAAAATTTATTTTTATTGATTTCAGAGATGGAGAGAGAGATAGAAACATCAATGATGAGAGAGAATCATGGATCGGCTGCCTCCTGCACGCCCTGTACTTGGGATCAAGCACGCAACCCAAGCATGTGACCTTGACCAGAATTGAAACGGGCCTTCCAGTCCGTAGTCCTATGCTCTATCTACTAAATCAAGCTAGGGCTCAGCTTGATTTTTTTTTTATTGTTTTGTTTTGGGATTATTTCTAACTACTGATTCAATGCCTTTTAGAGGTTCCACACTACACTGAATTTCTGATTTCTCCTTAAGTAGGTTGGATCTGAAACTCTTTACCCCTCCCCACACCATATATCCTCCCCCGCCCCTTACTCACCAGTGAGTCCCAGGGTGATGGCGACAGCACTAAAATTTTCTTCTATTTTACTCTGAACTCAGAATGTGGGTTCCCTGTGTAGGGCCCTCTTTTCAGATAAAGTCGGGGAGCTTGGTTGTCTCTCCCCTCCATCTGTCCTTCTCAAGTGGCCCTGAAGAAGGCTGGCTCAGGCTGTAAACCTGCAATTTTCCCAGAGGTTGCTGGAGTCCACCGAGATTGTCTAATGTCCACTGGGCAGTTATGAGCCTCCTGCAAAAGTTGTTCATCTAGAACCGCCATCCTCACCTCCTTCCACAGAGTTCCCCAGGGATGTCCAGGCCCAGTACACTAACCCCTACACTTGCTCCTTCTTCCTTCCTCTTCCCTGACCCCCCACCCCACCAGGCAAGGCTAAAGCTTCAGAATGCCACTCTCCCAACATTGTAAGATTCTGTCCCAGGAGAGCCTGGCTGAGGGAGCAGCAACCCCAGATGCAGAGTGGAAAGCCATGGCCAAGCATTGTGGACGGAGCTGCCTCTGAGAGGTCAGTGAGGGTATTTTATCAGGAGTGGGGAGCAGCTAGCAGATGCCTAGGCACACCCCCTCCCCACCCTCGTACTTAGCTGTCCAGGCAACTACTGTCTCTCAGCACCTTCCCCAGAGGCCACCTGTTCTCCCGTGCTCATCCCACTATCCCTTCCTGAGCATCAGACCCAGTTCCCCATCTTCAGAGCTTAGTGAAAAGAGGCAATAGCCAGATTCCTCCAATACTTCATTCATTCAGGCAACAAGTGTTTTCCAAACGTGTCCTGGGAGAGAAGTATTCCTTCCAATGCCCATTGTTACATTTCCTTGGGGTCATGCCTCATTTTGTTCACCATGGAGTGGGGAGGAGAGAACAGATGCCATTCCTAGCATTCCTCTCCACGGCCTCCCACAGACGGCAGGTGAGACCTTGGAACGGCCCTCCCACAGTGGGTTCTTGCCATTCCCAGCTGTTGTCCAGGCCAATAATAACTGATGTGGCCAAGCACCCAGGCCCAGGCTTAGCCATGGACACCCTCCCAGTCCTTGCACCCCCACAACCTCCTTCATTCCTTGGAGACCACAGTCCAAGAAGAAGCACTCAGGGGCCACCTGAAAGGGGAGGCATTGTAAGGAAAGGGGCAGAAGGACCCAGTGCCCACACCTCCGCCTTCATGAGGACCTGCCCTTGGCCTTCCTCAGAGGCAGAGCAGCCACGGCACTGAGGGGCCGGACCTACAGGCCGGTTGGCTGTGTTCCCTGAACTCCTTCATGGCATATATTTGAGATCCTCAAGCTGTAGCAATGGTTCCCATGACCTTAAGTGGGCTTCCGTGAGCATGGAAATCTCCACCCCACCCATTTTTAAGTATGTTTTTATTGATTTCAGAGAGGAAGGGAGAGGGAGAGAGAGAGGTAGAAACATCAATGAGGGAAACAATCATGGATCAGCTGCCTCCTGCCACCCCACACTGGGGATCGAGCCAGCAACCTGGGCCTGGGCCCTGACTGGAAATTGAACCGTGACACCGTGACCCCCTGCTTCATAGGTTGATACAAACTAGACGACATAATAGCCACGGGCCGCCACCACCTGCCACTGACTGCCCCTTCCCAGGAAAAAGGACAGCAAGAGGGGGCCTGAGCTTGCATCTGCCTTAGGTGTCACCCCTCACCCTGCTCCCCTAACCACAGGCCTCCTCTCAGTAGAAGCCTTGAGCTGACTATGGGGCTTGCTCCCTCTTGTCTGCCCTGCTCCACATCTTCAGGGGCAGCCAGAGCCAAGTCCAGCCAGTGGCTGCGCACGACGTCCAGGCTGAGTCCAGAGAATCCCTGGAGTGACTCAGAGGTGTCTGGATTGGACGGCTTCCACATCTCCACTCCCCACCAGTGGGGACATCTCCACAGCACCAGGCCCCACATGCCTGCACACAATCTCTTTCTAACCCTTTCATCCAGTAGCAGGAGCCACATTCTATTCACACACAGTGATCTCGTGGAAAACAATAGTCATCTGAGGGCCCAACAGCGATGTCAAGTCACTCAGTGTAAGTGTGGGTGCTGCTGAGGCTTCCAGTCACTGCAAGCGGTGGAGGAAGCGCTACGCACCCGAAGTTTAAAGGAAGACAAAACCGTCCTTTATTTATTGGCTGAGACTGTGGATGGAGATAAATGAGAGGTGACCCACACTCAAGGCTTCATCTTCTCAAATGTATTGAGTCTACAAGCGGAGATAAGACATGCCACATGGCCTTGAGATTCTAGAGGAAGTGCGCCGTGAGCCATGAAAAGCTAGAAACTAGACATTTCCAAAGGAAGGGCAGCCACCTCTGGCTGAAGGGTCTGCGAGGGCTTTCACACCGAGACGCCAGCACTGAGGCGGAGCCTTGAATGCGGTCATACCTTCCTTAGAGACCTAGGCAGAGCACAACCCAGGAAGGACTGAGCCAGGATGCCCAGGGCACGCTCACACGAAGCAGGCATGGGGCACGCCATCAGGCGGAGGAGAGGCGGGGGCCCGACTGACCAGGTTCCTGGACTGAGTGGAGCCACGTGGGCACCGAGACCCAGGCCACAGAGTGAGCACGTTAGCCCCGCCCGCTGCCCTGAGCGCTGTCCCTGAGGTGAGGGCCTCGCCTGCAGTCCCCAGGGACTGACCTCGTTTCTCTCTCACAAGCTCAGGGAGACAGATTCCTCTCTCTTCTTCAAGAGTGTGCAATGCAAGCTGGTCACCACACACACGCTTTCCCAACAGGAGGAAATGAGGCAAACTGTTTTGAGACAGCATTCTGCCTTGATGGAGGGCAAGCTCCGGGCTATGGTCGTTTTCCTGTCAAGTTTATCTTGTTTTTGAAAACAGTTTCGTTCCTAAGAGTGCTGGCCTGTTGGGGAACGGGTGGGACCTGGGTGCCTGGGAGGGGGTGGAAATGAGGAATGATGAGAGCCGTGTGGAAGGCAGGGGAGAGAGGGTTGGACTCAAGGGAACTCAGAGAGTCTTGGAAAGGATGCCAGTCCTGGAATTGTTCCCCGGCTCTGCCTCTCTTCTCCCCATTGTTAACGTAAGAAACATCCAAACCTCAAAAAATATTTTTAAGAACTTATTTGAGTCAAACTTAAGACACTTACCAAGAAGATCTCAGAGAAGGACGCTTCTGCAGGCCTTTTTGCATTTGCCAGACTAGGGCTGGATTACAAGGTAATTAACAAGATTATGCGCTCGATTGACGGTGCTTCAGCTTATTTTTTTCTTCTTCTTCTTCTTCTTCTTCTTCTTTTTAATTTTTTATTACGGCTTATTACAAAGGTGTGTTAACGTAGATGTAAAAAAAAAAAAAAAAGCCCTAGCCGGTTTGGCTCAGTGGATATAGCGTCGGCCTGCAAACTGAAAGATCCCAGGTTCGATTCCGGTCAAGGGCACATGCCCCGGTTGTGGGCTTGATCCCCAGTGGGGGGCGTGCAGGAGGCAGCTGATCCATGATTCTCTCACATCATTGATGTTTCTATCTCTCTCTCCCTCTTCCTTCCTCTCTGAAATCAATAAAAAAAATACATTTTTTAAAAAGTGGAACAATGGACAGGGTTTGGTTAAGGATAAGATAAGCCTCTTAGTCGTAGAGAAGTTGTATGCCTGGCTTCAGTCGATCCGAGCCTATGAGGTAATTTAGAGTGAAAACAGGAGGTGTTTCCTAACCCTGCATCCTATTATGAAAAACTCTGCATGCCTGCTACTCTGTAAGAGCCCAATTAGAGAGTACAGAAAGTCCATCCCCTTTGAACCAAATGGGCAAAGAACAGTGACCATCGATGGTCAGTGTGTCAACCATCTGGGCACAAAAGGAGTCAGAGGCCTCAAAGTGGAGAGCGCTGACCCTTCAGTATTCACAGAGGGTGACTCGGACCCACTCCCAGTCCAGACGAGGACGTGTTCCCGGTTTGCAGGGAGCAGATGGGAGACGAGAAGGAGACTCACAAGAGAGGCTGGGAGACTCGTGTGGCGAACTCTGATTAGGACCAAATGTTCTTGTGCAAGGAAAGGCCTTGGTTGAGAAGCCCTCTGACCCATTCCCGCACGGGCTGTTCTGAACTTTTCACTCACTGCCTATTAATTACTTTAGAGCCGGCAAAGAATGAGTCTGTCCTGGATCTTTGGCCAAACAATGTACCCACAAACAGGGCCAAGCCATGCGGAGCCTTGGTCAGAAGTTTGGGTCTTATGCTAAGAGTGATGAGGGTCAAGAGGGATTGAGACCGAGTGACGTCATTGGGCCTGGCCTTGACAAGTGTGGGAGAGGAGCAGCGGCTGTGAAAATCAGGAGGGATGGCCTGCTCCTGGGGATCAGGAGACTGTACTGCTCCCTGGTGCCTCCTGCAGCCCCAGGCTCCCAACACGTCCTCTTCAGCTCCTTCCGGGGGGCATTTCCCGACTTTTTTTCCTTCGGAGCCAGCACATCCTTGCTGAAAGGCCTCCACTCTCAGGCCAAGCTGCGGGACACAGCGTGGGGAGAGGAACGCGGAGGGGAGGAGGAGGCGAGGCAGGCTGCTGCTGGGCTCGCTGAGAACACACAGGGCAGCCTTGTTTGGGACGCAGTGGGTTACACAACAGTTTCCACCTGGCCGAGAGCCGGGACGGATTACAGAGGCTGCCAGGAAAGCCTGGTCACTGCTGCTGGAAGAGCTGGGGCGGGGGCTGCAGAGGCCGGGAGCGGAGGCTGGAAATGAGGCTGAGCGGCGGTCCCGTCACCCTGTTGGCTCTTTGGCTGGCAGGTGCCTCGTGAAGACCTGGCCCGAGTTTTCAAAACTGTGGGTTTCTCAATCCCCCTTGGGCCCACGGTGCTCCTCCCCACCACTCCCCAGCCTGCTGGTTCCTTCACTGCCAGTCAGTTCCCATAAATGGGATGGCTTGGGGCACAGGGGAGTGGAGGGGACAGGTATAAAAGGAAGTGTGAGGCCCCAACTGGGCACAGGAGCACAGCAAGAGGCCACACCATGCCCCTCTCTGCTGCGGCCAGGACGGGTCTGAGGGTGGCTCAGACAGGTCTCTGGGCTGACCACGGGTCTGGGTTGTGGGTGTTCAGGCTGAAGGGCCCAGACAGCCTACAGAGCCACTGCACGGAGGGGCCTGGACCCGCTGTGGGGGGGGGGGGCAGAGGCCGTGGAGGGAGAGGAAGCAGAGCCAGGGGAGGGGGAGAGGAGGGGAGGAAGTGGAGGGGGAGAGGAGGGGAGGTAGTGGAGGGGGGGACGAGGGGAGGAAGGGGCTCTCAGAAGCAGGACTGACCCTGGATCTCCCACAGGCTTTGTAGTCCTGCTGGCGGTGCAGAGCTGTAAGTAACCCCCTTGGGTTCCAGGAGGCAGGGGTGGTGCGGGGAGTGGTGAGGACGGGTTGGCAGATTAACGTTTGTTAAAGGGAGGTAGGTGATGGTTATCTTGATGTTTATTTTACTAGTGTTTACTTTTCTGTATATTTGAAATTTTTCAAAATACGAATATTTCAAAGGCTCGGGTTCAGTGAGGCCTGGGGGCGGGGTGGGGGGAGGTGCCCGCAGTCCTGCCTCCAGGACCAGGAGGGCAGAAAGGCTTCCTTGGCAGCAGGAGGACTCGGGACCCCTGCCCTGGGGCCCAGCTTGGGGGAAGGGCTGAGGGGCCTGGGGGCTGACAAGCCAGGACGCACAGAGGAGGGCAGAGAAGAGGCGGCCAGAGCCTCTCAGGTCAAGGACCCCCTTGGGGCCTGCCAGGTCCACCCTCGAGGCCGGGGTCCCCTCCAGGAACCCTTCCCGACCCCGCTCCTCGTTCTCAGCCTGGAGGCTCCCAGAGGCAGAGGCCGGAGCCGCCCCTTCGTTCACATTCTAACTTGGCTCACAACTCTGCCCTGAGGGCTGAGATCAGGGCTCAGCGAGAGGGTGCCTGGCGGAACCCTGGCCCAGGTCCCACCCGATTTTCCATAGGTGCCGCCTACAAGCTGGTCTGCTACTACACCAGCTGGTCCCAGTACCGAGAGGGCGCCGCGAGCTGCTTCCCAGACGCCATAGACCCCTTCCTCTGCACCCACGTCATCTACAGCTTCGCCAACATCAGCAACGACGAGCTCGACACCTGGGAGTGGAATGATGTGACGCTGTACGACACGCTGAACGCACTCAAGACCAGGTTGGGCTGGGGCAGGGGAGGGTGGAGGAGGGCGGCTGGTCCAGGGCAGGGCACCTCTGCTCCAGCGCTTGGCCCCCAGCACCCGCCTCTGGGTAGATATCCGAGGCCTTAGCTTACGTGGGAGGCGGTGACGAGGGCGGGTGCTGGGCAGTGTTTGGGGTGCTGATGGAGGCGGCTGGAGAAAAGGGCACCACTGAGCTCTGAGAAGGGAGGCCTCCCGTCACTGTCACTGATGGCGTCTCTCTGGGGCGTGGACCTTGCTGGGGCTCCATTTTCCCATATCCTGGAGGGGGGAGGGTTAGGCAGCCCACCTTAGTCTTAGAAACCGAATCTCAAGGCTGGAAGGAACTTGGAAGCCAAACCTGGGGCCACCCGGTGTCTCAGCACTTCCGCCACCTGCCTCCCGCCTCCTCCTGCCCCACAGGAACCCCAACCTGAAGACCCTCTTGTCCGTGGGAGGATGGAACTTCGGTTCTCAAAGGTAGGACCCCTCCCAGATGGAGATGGACTAGGAGTGCGGAGGCATGAGGGTCGCAGGACCCCAGACTAACGGTTAGGCACAGGGGACGAAATGGCCACCAGGGCCCCACCTCGTGTACAACCAAGAAACGGGAGCCCACAGAGCCAGAGGGACTTGCCAGGAGTCGCACAGCAGCTGACAGTGGATCTTATCGCTCCTTTTTACCAGCTCAGACCTGAGGCTGGACGGAGGGGGTGGAAAGAATGGGAAACGGGAGGAGAGCCTGGGCGGACTTCCCGGGGTGGGTGACGTGGGAGCAGGGCGTGCAGAAGGGGCGGGGCACGGCCACAGCAGCTCCCATTTAGTGCGTGGTTACTAAGTGTCAGGCACCCTTTCAGGCCATTTCACATGCAGTCCTCACAGTGGCACCAGGATACTATATTTATGCCCATTTTACAGATGAGCTCACTGACACCCAGGCTACCACCTGTGCGAGTGGCTTGGCTAAGTGGGTGACCGAGCCTCCCTTGGAAACCAGGGGTGTCTGGCTCCAAAGAACATGGCGAGAAGTGGGTCCCACTGTGGCCGTGTCTCCTGGGGATGTGGGCTCAGGCTCCTGCTCCTCGGGGTACAGAAACCCCCCAGAGGGGACCGTGCCCAGCGTCTCAGCACTAAGCACTCTTCTGCGGTGATTTCGTTCCTAGATTTTCCAAAATAGCCTCCAACGCCCAGAATCGCAGGACTTTCATCAAGTCGGTGCCACCATTCCTTCGGACCCACGGCTTCGACGGGCTGGACCTGGCCTGGCTCTACCCTGGACGAAGGGACAAGCGGCATCTCACCTCTCTGGTCAAGGTGGGTCAGGTCCGGGACAGGGGCAGGGAGGCGGGAGGGACCAGGAGGGGTGGACAGAGCTGTCTCCCACCGATGTCCTGTGAGGGCGGGGAAGGGGGACTGAGGCCTCCATGCTTCAGGGTCCTGGGACCTGACCCCAGAGGAGGACCCGCAGGTCTGTGCCCAGAGACCCCGCAGAGCAGGAAGAAGCCGTGACCACAGTGGGGAGGAGTGGGGTCAGGAAACAAGCACCCATGTGTCATGCCCACTAGTGGGTGTCACTGTGCACAGTCCTATGACGGGCACATCCCGGGAGGGCAGCCCAAGCAACTCCAGGGACCGGGGAGCGGCCGTCCAGACAGATCGCCCGCAGCACCAGGCACGCTCACTCTGGTCCCGGGTGCCTGCTGGGACAGCGCAGACTAGAGCCAGATTCCGCCACCGTCCCCTGGAGTCCAGCTGGGAGCTCGCGGTCCCTCCAGGGCAGGAGGCACTGGGTGACGGGGTGGGGGTGGGCACGAGATGAGCCCAGGAGGAGGTGGGTAGGCCTGGGCACAGGACTGCTGAGGTGCCACCCGTGGTTCCCCGGGGCCCTCAGGGGGCCGTGAGGTGCTCAGAGCTGGCCTCCCACCAGGGGCTCTCTCCCACCCCCCGGGGCCCCTTTCACCTGCTGCCTCCCTCCCGCCAGGAAATGAAGGCCGAGTTTGTCAAGGAAGCCCCGAAGGAAGCCCAGCCGCTGCTCCTGAGCGCCGCGGTGTCCGCCGGGAAGGTGGCCCTGGACAGAGGCTACGACATCTCCCAGCTGGCCCAGTGAGTCCCGCCACTGCCCTCCGTGAGAGCCACAGGCAGCCAGGAGGTCACGCTCCCACTCTGTGTCTGTCTCCCCCTCCGTCATGGGAATAAGAACACCCGTCTTCCTTTGCACTTGGGTCTGTACTGACGGTGGAGAGAGTGGCTAGGAAGGAGTTTGTGGGAAAGGAAGCAGGAAGAGCTTACACACCAGCCAGCCGCCCACCTGGCGCTGTCCGCACGAGGCTGAGAGCTCCCCCCTGAGCGGGCTTTTCATTCCAGGCGCCCAGGGCACCTGAGAGGCTCACACAGGCGGGTCCCCCTGCTCCTCCGCCTGCCCCCCGACCCCCCAAGTGAGGAGCAGACACAGCCATGGGCCTGATGGCCGGTGGGGCTAGGCCTGGGCCTCAGGAAGCCACCGTAGGGAGGCGGAGACTCGGAGCCCAAATGGACCATGAGGAGGGTAGGGCTCGGGCATTCGCCCCCCACACCTGACGCTCAGGCCCACGAGTCTACCTGCTGCCTCACCTGTGTGTGGGGTCCAGGTCCGGTGCCCTCTGTCCTGCTGTCTGTTGATGATATTTTGGAAAAAAAATATTTTTTATTGATTTCAGAGAGGAAGGGAGAGGGAGAGAGAGAAGAAACATCAATGAGGAGAGAGAATCATGGATCGGCTGCCTCCTGCACGCCAAACACTGGGGGGTCGAGCCCGCAACCCGGGCCTGTGCCCTGACCAGGAATCAAACGCTGACCTCCTGGGTCATAGGTCAACACTCAAGCACTGAGTCACACAGGCCAGGCAGTTGATGACACTTTTAATCTGCTCTCAGCACAATGAGCGTATGGGCTGGAGGGGTCCGGTCTGGGAGCCTGGACAGCGGGTCATGGGCAAGACTGGGTTTGGGTGGACGGCTTGTCTCTCTAGTCTGCCCTGCTCACATCTCACAGGGCTGGCAGCTTCTCTGGTTCCCACCTCGCTCTCCCTCCGCTCCCACAGACACCTGGACTTCATCAGCCTCATGACCTACGACTTCCATGGAGCCTGGCGCCAGAGCACGGGACACCACAGCCCCCTGTTCCGCGGCCAGGAGGTCACCAGTTCTGACAGATACAGCAACGTTGTGAGTGCGGGAGGGTCCTGCTAGGCATGGGTGATGGGCCCAGGTCATAGATGCAGGGACTGAGGCCCAGGGAACAAGCATCCCCACAGTCTGAGAACAGAGGCCGCCACCCCTCTGTGGAGAAGCCACACCTCAACTGACGTTCCGGGGGCCGCGTGCAGGCCGAGGGGGGACGAGGGGATGGCTGGGGCCGGGGCTGAGGAGGCCGGCCGGGTCTAGACCTGCCTTCTGCGCCCGTGGAGCTGAGCCCGCCGCCCGGTTCACAGCTGACACTCCTCCCTGTGCTCAGGAGGCTTTTGAGACCCGAGCTGTGCACTGCCCTTTAGACCGAGGTTATGGGTCCCTGCGAGGAAGAGGAGCCCCAGACATATGTAGGACAGACTGACGGCTCCACTGTCCCCGCCCCCCCAGGACTACGCCGTGAGCTACGCACTCAGGCTGGGGGTCCCGGCCGAGAAGCTGCTCATGGGCATCCCCACCTTCGGGAGGAGCTTCACGCTGGCCTCTTCGCAGATCGGAGTGGGCGCCCCCTGCTCAGGGCCCGGGCTGCCCGGCCAGTTCACCAAGGAGGACGGGACCCTCGCTTACTATGAGGTGTGACTCGGGAGAAGGGAGTTCCTGGGGAAGGTGAGCCGCCCACCCCCGCTTCTGCTCTTTCATTGTCCCAGGGGACCAGCGTCCAGGCTGAGGGCAGTTAGGCCCACACAGTCTTCCTCTGGCCACCAGCCCCAGGTGCTTTGGTTTCTGGCCGCCTCCCTCTGCTGCTCGTAGCCGACAGGCGAGCAGGAAGCCAGACGTCTGCCCGAGGGCGCACGTGCCTGCGGGGCTGAGAGAAGCTGGAGGAGTCGCACCCTGTGCCCTGCAGCTCCTCACCCTGACTGTCCTCTGCTCAGATCTGTGACTTCCTTCGTGGAGCGACTGTGCATCAACTCCTTGACCAGCGGGTCCCCTACGCCACCAAGGGCAACCAGTGGGTGGGGTACGATGACCGGGAGAGCGTCAGAACCAAGGTAGGTCTCGCAGGCCACGCCCCAGGAGGAAGAGGGAGAGGAGGCCCAGGGTGCCTTGCTGGAGGGCGATGGGGAGGGGCCAGGATAGCAGGTCCCCCTACACACCTCGGGCTGGAACCCAGCGCTGCCCCCTGGGCCTCCCCGCCAGGTGCAGTACCTGAAGAACCGGCGGCTGGCCGGAGCCATGGTGTGGGCCCTGGACCTGGACGACTTCACGGGCACCTTCTGCGGCCAGAACCTGAAGTTCCCTCTCACCAGCGCCATCAAGGAAGCCCTGGCCGCCGCTTAGCGCTCCGTCCAGCACACGCTGGGCAGGCACTGCGCCCGGGGGTCTTGCTGCTCAGGAGCTGGTCACCTGCCCCCTGCACCTCAGTCTCCTCCCCGGGCCCTGCAGAGGGGCAGCTCTGAGCTCTGGGCTCAGCTTTGTGGACTTGCAGGGGGGGGCGGAGGGGGGAGGGTTGTGGGCAGTGAGGGCTGGATCCCCACAGTGTCAGGCAGGGACAGCGCACACGCTGAGGAGTGAAAACGCTGCTCCCTCCCCGGCCTGCTCGGCAGAGGCCACCACGAGCAGCTCCTCCCCCCAGCACGGACATCAAGCAGGAAGCAGTGACCACACAAGTCACAGCCTCCGCAGGGCCCGGCTTCCAGCCTTCACCAGGAGCGTCCCCGTGCCTCCCTCCCAGCTCCCCGCTGCTCAATAAAGCTCACGGCATCCGTATTGGCACCTACCGGCCCGTCTCTGAGGCCCACGCGCTCACCTCTCCCCTCTCGTCTGGTTCCTCTCTCCCAAGCTTGGGGCCCTGAGCTTGGAGAAGGGGCGGCCAGCGTGGACACTGCTGGGGCCTTGGGAGTCTCCAAAGGAGGCTGCCTCTTCAAACCCGCCTGCCGTGGCTTCACCCGGCAGGGCTGGGAGCGTCACTGACACTCACTGTCATCCAGACCTCGACTCGGCTCCTGGTGAGGGAACCCTGTGTCTGTAAGGCCGGCAGGAAGGAGAAAGGGGGACGCCCAATCCTAACCCTTCTCTGCCACGGGAGAGGGCGGGTGCAGAGCTCTGACAACTCTCCAGCTGGAAGGAGACACCCAGGTTGCCTCACGCGTCCTCCCTACGTCCCAGGTCTGGATCCAGCCATGGTCCTGCCATTCCCAAGGGCTCACCGCCATGGAAGGGCCTTCCTATCGCCACAGCAACCCCGTCCCCTCATCCCTCTCTGGGGACACACTGGGCCCTCAATCCAGCAGGGCTCCTCAGACAGGCTGCCTGGGACATGGGGTGGGCAGGAGGGGACGTGTGGGGTGATGTGCTGTGTAGCCAGAGAAAGTCCTCGAGGATTCATTGGGGGAGGCCCTGCTGTCTGGACTCTGTGACTTGGACAGAGGTTTGTGACGCTAGTTTGAGGCCTGGGGAAGGAAATACCTATTGGCTGCATTGAAATCTGAACCAGCTGGAGCTGGACAGATGCAACTGGTCTCAAGGTCACAGCTCAGCCAAAGGCAAAGAAGGTGGGAAGGGACCTGGCCAGAGCCTCGGGGTACGTGACATTTCCCCGCTGGCCAGTGGGACCAAGCCTTCCCTAATGCCTGAAAGAAATACAGGCCCTGCATGCTTTCACATGTACGGTATAACCCACCACACAAGGGTCTTTGAAACCCAGGGCTGTGAGCCCTCCAGGACTGCCACCCCCTCGGCCCTGCCCCCTGGGGCCAGCCTCCCGCCGACTGGGACACGCCCGGCAGGGTGATTCAGGGTCCTGCCGTTAGTCACGTTCACTTATAGCTGCAGACTCAGCGCAGGGATGGGGCTCGGTCTCCAGGGCCCACCCCCTGCCCTGCAGGACCCTGAGTCACCTGGCACAGGCCCCACACGCCACTCCCCAACAAGGACAGCCAGGGGTGAGAGCAGCCACACTCTGGGCCTCACCCGGGGACGGAGGAGACTGTGCCTGCGGCTGAGGACCTGCATAAGTTACATGTGTGCTTAATTTTACATGGTGGGGCATACCGCACATGCTAAAGCATGCCTGGCCTATATTCCTTTCGTTTAAAGAATTGCTACATAGTGAAGACTTGTGTAGCCACCACCCAGGACAGGAAATGAGACCTCAGTAACGCTCCTGAAACTCCGCTCGGGCAGCCACATCCTGGCTTCCTCGTGGTCTCGCCACCGGGGGACGCCCCTGGAGCAGAGAGCCTGCCGCCGTCTGCGTTTGCATGTGATGTGGGTGGGATGACACCCTTGGGCTTTGTGGGTGCGGACTCACTCAGTCACCTACGCACCCCACTGCTGGGGCAGCTCTCTCCCGAGGTGCCAGCTGTGGCGCATGATCCTCTGGGGACGTTTCCTGCAGGGCTGTCTCCTGAGAGCCTCGGGGCGGCACCGCGGGGCGTGGTGTGTGCGATTTCTGCATTGTGCTCGGTCCCATCTCACGTCCCAAAGGGATTCCTCCGCCCACACGCCCAGCGGCAGTGGGAGCTGTTGTCTCGTCTCCCTGACGCCCAGTGTCCGGATCATTAGATGGTCACCAATCTGACATGTTCGTGGGTGAATGAACCAGGGAATGGAAACACGTACCTGCCTCATTTCCTCCCCTGCCAATGCCACGCCAGGCCCTGCTGTGAAGCGTCTAGAAGGTTCCGAGTGCGGGCTTCCTCCATGGTCCTTCCCACGCCTGCCTTACTGACATGAACCCACCCCAGGGCTGGGGGTCTGTCAGCTGCGCTGTGATAGGTGGGGCAGCGGAGGCCCCAAGAGGGTCCTGCCAGCATCTCAGAGAGGCAGTAACAGGGGCCCTGGACGCCCTTCCTGGGATCCCGTTGCTGAGAGACCCACCTTGGCACCCCAACTCCTCCCTCTCTAGGGCCCTCAGCTGCATACCACACAAGGGAGACCCCCCGGGCATGGGAGGGCAGGGGCACGGCTCCCAGGGGAGGCTATTTCGGGCTGTCTGGGCCCCAGCCCCACGCTCCGGAGCCTGGCCACACGTGACCCCCGGGAGGCCAAGGCGGCCTGAGCTGGGTTCACCCTCCAGATGGAAGCTCATTGCCACTGCCCTGACCCCTGGCACAGGCCACTGCCAGCGTCCTATCTCACCCATCTGTGCCTTCCTCCCATCTGGGCACCAGCACCCCGGCTGCTGGGAGCCAACACGGGTGATGGACGACACAGTGCCCTCTCAAGGGACCCTCCGTCCCTCCCCCAGAGCTATTCCTGGCCTGGGCGCCTCCCCACTCCCAGCCCCCACCTGGCCTGACCCCACAGCTGGGAGCCATCTGGCTGGGGGTGGGGCAGCCTGCCTATATAAGCCTGGCCCTAGGTGTCCCAGCACCCTGGAGGCCAGACCCTCCACGCTGACCTCGGCACGCTCAGCCTGACCACAGCCAGCCCGGCAATGACAGCGACCTCGCAGGCCCCTGACTATGGTCCGGAGGAGGCCGCCTCCGAGGTGCCCACGGCGCCCACGGGCGAGGAGCAGGCGCCCACGGCAACCCCTGAGGCTCCTGCCCCCACGGCCCCGCAGGCCCCTGACCATGGTCCGGAGGAGCCCGCCTCCGAGGTGCCCATGGCGCCCACGGGCGAGGAGCAGGCGCCCACGGCAACCCCTGAGGCTCCTGCCCCCGAAGCCACTGAGCCTGCACCTCGAAGTGAAGGTAACCAGAGGGGGGGCAGGCGGAGGAGGGAGGCAGGCGTGGCCGAGGATGGGGGGCTCCGAGCCACACACCTGCCCTCTCCCCTCTTCTCCCGCAGACGTGCCCAGTGCCCCCCTGCAGCTGACCATCGAGGACGTGAGCGACAGCTCGGTGACCGTGAGCTGGGAGCCTCCGGAGAGGCTGGGGAGTCAGGGCCTCCAGGGCTACGTGCTGGAGCTCCGCAAGGAGGGAGGTGAGCTCTGGGCGAAGCCCGCGTGCACCAGGGAGTGGGCTTGGGGGCCGCGAGCCCCAGACCCCACTCAGTGCAGGGAGAGGCGAGGAGGCAGGGGGGTCGGCGTGTCCCCAGGAAGCGCTTGTCCCCCAGCTCCAGGGAGCCCCTGAGTGACAGCACACAGGATAGGGACGGGGGCACTGCTCTGCGGAGAAGTGAGGGAGGGGCCGCCTCTCGGAAGACCCCGCGGGGGGAGGGCAAGCAGGAGGCAGAGCAGAGGAGCTGGGGTGGAGGGAGAGTTGGAGATGGTGAGGAGAAATGGGACACGTTCCTGTTTCCACCTCCACGGCAGCCACGTTCGGCCTGGCCTCGGTCTCTGACCCCACCTTGCTGTGCGACTTGGCCACTGTGCCCCCCCTCTGAGCCGGAGAACCCCCTCTGTCCACTCGCCCCGGCTCCTCCATCAGGTGTCCTCAACGCCACAGACACGAGGGGCCGGGAACGGGAGGAAGGGGGACGAGGCCCAGCTCCTCGGCGGTAAGGGTGCCCATGGCCATCCCTCCTCAGCCTCGGAATGGGTGCCCGTGAACGCCCGGCCCATGATGGTGACCCAGCAGACCGTGCGGAACCTGGCCCCGGGAGACAAGTTCTTCCTGCGCGTGGCCGCCATGAACCTTGCGGGGGCAGGCCCCCCCGCGACGCTGGACCAGCCCATCCACATCCGGGAGATCATCGGTGAGGCCTTGCGTCCCATGCCCAGCCCGTCCCAGGCACTCATGGGATGGATGGAGAGACTGAGGCCGATGGGCAGAGGGGACAGGCAGTCATTCCCGTCCCTATCACGTGGGCAAAAGCCACGTGCTGCCGCCATCTTGCCTTTAGAAAGTTCCAGGTTCCCAGCAGCAATGACCCTCTGAAGGTCCAGGAGCCCATTTCTCTGAGGGCCCATCGCCCAAGCCTTGGGAAAAGGGTTTCCTGACCCAAGGATGAAGGCTCAGGCTCCCCAGGTCTCCTGCCTCAGGTCCCAATGCTAGACTCCTTCTGTCTAGTCTTCCCCCGAGAGCCAGGAAAGCTCACCCCTGCTCACCCCTGCTCATTCCTCTGGCCTGGGTTCCAGGGCTCCCATGGGGTCCAGGTCTCTGGTGGGAGGAAGACAGGGCCCTCAAACGGACCATGACGATTTCTCCATCCCCAGAGGGAGCACCGCCCTGGGGACCCAGCTGTTTCCCTTGCTAAGATTTCTATTTGTGGGGTGCACCAGCCTCAAGCCTACCCCTGTTCCCTGCCAGAGCCGGTCAGGTTTCAGTCTGTTCACGGCCGTGAGTCATTCCTTCACATCCAAGGTCTCTGGGGACAGCCCAGGGCGCAGTGAGGAGAGACACAGGCCAGCAGGTGACTGAGGCCTCCTCACCTCCGTCCTTGCTCCGCGCCTCCAGCCTCAGAGGGGGACCCACGGGTCTGAGCAAGGCCTCCAGAAACGGGGCTTTTCACGGCCACAGGAGGGTCAGGTTTGGGTTCAAGGAGATAACCTCGGCTCCAGGGCCCAGGAGATGTAACCACGGCAACTTAGAATCCTTGGCTGTCAAGCTGGGCCCCAGCGTCAAGGACTCGGGAGACCCAGCCTCCGGGGCAGCCCCTCCCAGAACCTGACTCCACACAAGACCTCTCCTGCCTCCAGGGAGCAGAAATGTTCGCCCTGGTTTTCAGAACCCAAGGGTGCTCCCAGCCTTTGACTCTGCAGCGCAGACACAGAGACCGGTAGGGAGGGCCCGGGGCCTGCCCTGGGGCCCCAGGGAGCTCGGCTCTCGCCCGAAGCCCAGCGCTGACAGCCAGCCTCGGCCCCTGCTACTCCGCTAGAATTCCTCTGGCAGCCGAGAAGGGGATTTCCTGGAGAGAAGAGGGGAGAGACTGTGAACAAACAGGGACCAGCCAGCCCTCCTGGTGGGCAGGGCAGGGCGGAGGCCAGTCCAGGTTCCTCAGCTGCTCAGCTGTCCCTTTTGGGCCACCTGCAGCTGCCAAGCATTCCACCCCGAAGCTCCCAGAGCCAAGTGCCCACACAGCTAATCCTCGGAGACACAGTGTTCCTTCTCCCTGTCTCCTCCCTCCGCCCTGAGAGCCACCAACTGCCGCCACCTGTCCACCCAGAAGCCTCAGCCACCACCCACCCCCGCCCGGGGCAGCGGCTTGGCTGCACTGCTCCCCTGGGAATGCCGTGGTGCGGGAATGCCGTGGTGCGGGAATGCCGTGGGGCGGGAATGCCGTGGTACAGGAATGCCGTGGTGCCGAGCTGCACCTGGTTGGGAGATAGTAAGGACCCTGGTGTCCCGTCCTTGCCAGATTCCAGAGAGGCTTCCGACGGAGAGACTGGACGGTGTGTGTGTGTGGGGGGGGGAGGGGGGGTGCAGAGGAGAAGGGAATTGTCTGCTCTGGCGTCTTTTAGGAAGGAGACCTCCTAACCCTCCACGTGACCAGGAGGCAGAGCACGGGCACTTGGGTCTCTTGGAAGGTCCTGTGCTCTTGGGGCGGGAGGGGAGGGACTGGGTTTGGAAGCCTAGGCTGTGCCCCCTTTCTGGAATGCAGGCCGGTGGGTGAGGATCCCCAACATCTGGACCCAGGAATCTGGGGCCGCAGGAGAATCCCAGCCAGCAGGGCCCAGGAGCCTAGGGAATCCGGATGCTTCTCCATCCACACCGTGGAGGCCCTGCCCTCCTGGGACTTTCTGGCTTAGTTCCCCCAGGGCTTTAGGGGGGTTGGGGCCCCTCGATTTCAGGAGCAAGCTTCATTCATCCCACAAGATGGCCCCACAACACACCCAAGAGCCCTCCTGCCCAGCCCACAGGCCTCGCCAATCAGCAGCCCGCTGCTGTGTGAGCTGACTCTCACTTTGATGCAGAGGCCCCCAAGATCCGTGTGCCCCGCCACCTGCGTCAGACCTACATCCGCCAGGTGGGAGAGATGGTCAACCTGCAGATTCCCTTCCAGGTTCGTGTGTGTGTGGAAATCAGGGTACCAGCTTGGGTGGAGATCAGGGCCCCTCTGGGGGGGTCAGAAGAGCCCAGGAAATGTCAGGATCTCTGTGGGGGTCTGCCTGGGACCCCAGATGCCCCCTCCTGCACGTTGTCCAACCTGTGGATGAGGCAACTCTGCTGCCCCTGCTGGGAGGACTGGTGGGGACAGCTCCCTGCACACAGCTACAGAGACCCCAGCATGGGGTGGCTGTAGGGTGCTGGCACCTCCCTGCACAGCCTGAGGGCTCCTCCCTCCCAGGGGAATCCCAAGCCTCAAGTCTCGTGGACCCACAACGGCCAAGCTTTGGACAGCAAGAGAGTGAGCGTGCGCACCGGAGACCAGGACTCCATCCTCTTCATCCGCTCGGCCCAGCGCTCAGACTCAGGCTGCTACGAGCTCACTGTGCGGCTGGAAACCCTGGAGGCCCGGGCGGCCATCAACATCCTGGTCATTGGTATGGGGCGGGGGAGGCAGCGTGCTTCGCCGCGGCCTGGACACCCCCACCTCCTACACCGTAGCTGACGCTCATGGGGTCAGGCCAGGGGAGTGCGATAGGAGCAAGATCCTGGGGGTGGGGGTTGTCCAGCCAGCCCAGCCCTCCCCCTCACGCCCCCTGACACTGGTCCTGCAGAGAAGCCCAACCCGCCCAGCAGCATCCGGCTCGTGGACGTCTGGGGCTGCAATGTGGCCCTCGAATGGACGCCGCCCCAGGACACCGGCAACACTGAGCTCCTGGGCTACACGGTGCAGAAGGCGGACAAGAAGACACAGGTGAGGCTCTGGGCCACCGGGGTGGGAGGTGTGAGTGGGCGAGGGAGGAAGTGGACGAGGTGTGGGGGGCAGCCCACTGAGATCGGAGACTGAGTTCAGGTCCGCCCGCCACCAGCCTCACTCCCCCCGAGGCTTTTGGCAAGATCCCTGTCCTCTCTGGGCCTCAGTTCCCCCATGAAGACTGCAGGGGGGAGAGGGGGGGAGGATGCTCTCTGAGGACCCCCAGAGAGGTCACCCGAATGACCCAGAATGACCCAGAGGCCCCTCCTCCCAAGTGAAAGTCCCTCAGGCCCAAGGGAGATGCTGCAGCCTCCCAGGGGAGTAGCAGCAGGGTGAGCAGGGAGGGGGCGGTGGGTGGGCTGTGATGACAGGGCCGGGTCCCCGCAGCAATGGTTCACCGTGCTGGAGCGCTACCACCCGACCACCTGCACCGTCTCCGACCTCATCGTGGGCAACTCGTACTCCTTCCGGGTCTTTTCGGAAAACCTATGTGGACTCAGTGACTCGCCCGCCGTCACCAAGGAGCTGGCTCACATCCGGAAGACAGGTAGGTCTGGGCCTGGATGGGAAGCAAGCCAGTCCTAGCAAGGCTGACTCTCTCCCCGCTCCACCTCCACCTCCACCTCCACCTCCACCTTTTCCTGGGAGTCAGCTGCCCTCTCTGAGGACTTCTCATGGATGCTGCTCCACACACAGCCATGCACACACACACACACATCCATGCACAGCTATGCACACACACATCCATGTACAGCTATGCACACACACAGAGCTATGCACACACATCCATGAACAGCTATGCGCACACACACACAGCCATGCACAGCTATGCACACACACATCCATGCACAGCTATGCACACACATCCATGCACAGCAATGCACACACATCCATGCACAGCTATGCACACACATCCATGCACAGCTGTGCACACACATCCATGCACAGCTGTGCACACACATCCATGCACAGCCATGCACACACATCCATGCACAGCTATGAACTCATATGCACACACACACAACTGCAAAGGGATGGATGTGGTGGACTGAATTAACAAAGACATCAGAGTAGTCCCATGCAAATAAGAAGTGTCCCTTAGGAGAGGGAGACTGTATTTATTCCAAAGATGCCACATGTCTGCGGACACCATAGTGGTCGTGGGGCCTCACGTGCACTGTCCCAAAGGAACCAGTATGAGGGCAGTGGGGACAGTGGACTCTGGCAAGTTTGCTGATAACACAGACCTCCCAACCCTAATACAACTCCACGTGGATGGACAGGAGACACTCAGCCTTTACTCTCTCCACACGGGGCAAGACCCCTCACGCCGAATGCTAAATCCCAGGCCTTTTCTCCGCCACCCTGCGTGCTCCAAGGCCCTCCCCCTCGCGGAGTCTGTGTGGGCTCCGGAAGGCACACTCTTGTTATCAGCAGCCTAAGCTGCACAGAACTAGGAAGACATTTTTGTTTGAAAAAGAAAAGCCGGTTATTTCTCCAAAGACAAACAGAAATCAAATGTAGTAGCTCCAGGTTGCTGGCCTCCACCATCGGCCAAGATCATCTCCTCTCTCTGGCTCTCCTGCCCACCCTCTCTCAGCTCCCCTTTCGGAGCCCCCGGGTCTCAGCTGTGCTCTGCCCCTGGGAGACATTCTGTCCCTACGTCCCAGCACACTGGCCAGGAGCCTGGGGCCCGCCACGGAGCTCCAGAGGAGGGGCAGGACGGCATGGATTGTCATCGTCCTCTGGACGCTAAGATCGTCCTCCAGGCCGTCAGCGCCACAGTCCTCAGAAGAGCCTAGATGGGAGCTGTGGCGCTCACCTGGGGAAAGGGGCTGAGGTCCATCCTAAGGGATCTCCTCCTATAATCTCAAATTTACCCCATTTTCTCCCGTGAACCCAGATATTGTTGCCAAACTTAAAGAGTTTGTTGAGAGAGACTTCTCAGAAGCCCCTTCCTTCACCCAGCCCCTGGCTGATCACACCACCACCTCCGGCTACAGCACCCAGCTCTCCTGCAGTGTCCGGGCGTCACCCAAGGTGAGGGGCAGGCCCGGCTGTGCCTTGGGGAGGGGGGGAGGACAAGCAGGGCGGCGGGGCCGAGGAATCTGAGCAGGCATCTCCGCCAAAGCCTGAGGATGGCCTGGGAGAGCCCGTCCCAGCCACAGCCTTCCCGCCTCCCTGTGACCGTGCTCCCCAGCCCAAGATCATCTGGATGAAGAACAACATGAACATCCAGGGGGACCCCAAATACCGCACCTTCTCTGAGCAAGGCGTCTACACCCTGGAGATCCGGAAACCCAGCCCCTTTGACTCCGGGGTCTACACCTGCAAGGCCGTCAACATGCTGGGGGAGGCGTCTGTGGACTGCCGGCTGGAGGTCAAAGGTGAGGGTTGGAGGAGGGTCTCTCCCTAGGGACCTGCCATGGGGAGAACAGGAGATGCACCTCTCCTCCTGCGGGACTAGCGGAGGCTGCGCCCTGAAAACCCGCAGGACCGGGCAGGGCGATCGCGCTGGGGCTGCCGGGACGTTCCACGCTCGGGAGGGTGGCCCGATGTGGCAGAGGAGGAGCAGTGTCCACCTGGGAGGTAGCCTTGAGCGGCTCTGGTTTCTCCACCCCCAACCTGGTCCCCAGAGGACCCCCGGCTCTAACCTGTGGGATCTCTTCCAGCCTTAGCCACACACTGAAGCGCGGGGAGGAGGCGGCTGTGATGGAGACACAGGTAAATGGCTGACCTGCTCCCTGGGCTGGATCTGGGCGAGGCGGGCAGGTGAGCAGGGGAGGGGCACTCAGTGTGGGCACGGGTCTGCAGTCACACACAGTCCAGAGACGGGGCGGCCGGCAGGCAGGGCAATGCTGGTGGGGCCTGGGGGCAGGGATTTGGTGGACGGTCCGGTCCTGGCTCTGAGTGACCTGGGGCTGGACCTGTTTCTTGTCAGAAAAGTGGGGCCAGCAGCGCGTGCCCACCTTCTCTGCGAGGTGGTTCTTAGGCGCTGGACAGGGAGGAAGTGCAGAGCCCAGACGCGAGGAAGGAGAGAGGGCCCGCTTCCCCTGCCCTCCTCACCCCTCGGCCGGTTTGCCAGGACCAGGGTCATGGAGCGTGTTCTCTGCCAGGTGCTGTGGGCCTGAGGGGTCAGGGCCGCCAGGCCCATATCCGCGCCAGGAGTCTCCAGACCCCTCTCTGTTGTGACGACGGACAGCTCTGCTCCCGGGCCCAGCCCCACCTCCCTCCGCCCCAGGCTGCGGCCCAGTGCCCAGGAGCGGGCCTGGCAGGCCCCGGGACGGGCTTGCTGGGCACAAGGGCCCTGGACGGCGCCAAGATGGCTGAGCCCTGCAAGGCGTCGCATGCTGGGCAGGAAACAGCAAATAAAGGTGCACGTGTGCTGTCGGGGCCTCTGTGACCGTGATGATCATCTCCTGGGGGAGGCGCCGGGTCCCTGCAAAGTGGGGGATGCGTCTCCATTAGGAGGTCTCCGCATGTGCCCCACGCGGAAGGTCGGCGGGAGGGGACGTGGGAGTCAGGGGGGTTTCTTGACAGGAGATGTTTCAGGATCTGGCTCTCACGGTCAGGGCTTGCCAGCCCCAGACAATAGCTGTGAGACACACCCCCTCGCTGGAACCGAGGGGCTCCACGCTGCCCGGCTCCCGTGCCTTGACCTCCCCACTGAGTCCTCTCTGCGAGGCTGTTGGCGCCCTCGGGTGTGCCCAGCAGTGGCTCTCCATGCGGGTTCACAGTCTTTATTAGTCAGGTGCCCCCCGGGAGCAGGGCACAGCACCTCTGAGAGAGGCGAGGCCTGGAATCAAGGCCTGGAGTCACTATTCACACAGAATCCTGCCCCTCCACCCTCTGCACCCAGCTCTGGGCTTGGCGGGGCGGGGGGGGGGGGGGGGGGGGAGGGGGGTCTTCCCCAGAAACCCTGAAATCCCCGGCTCCGCAGCAGAGCCCACAGCCCCTGAAAGCCGGACTAGATGCCAGGGACCCTGGGGGCAGTTAAAGGCCAGCAGGACCTTCCCGCCTCCTCACTCAGGGGCTGGCTCCTCTGTCTGCTCCAGCCTGTCATACCCCATCCCAGGAGTGCCCAGCCACCCTGGTCCACCCTCAGCAGGCGGGCACAATGCTCTCTAGAGCTGACGGTCTCCATCAGGCCCAGAAACAGCGGGGAAGGGTGCTGCCTGGGAGAGCCCAGGCCTGTCTGGGGGCAGGGGGACCTGCTGGGCTGGTGCCCGGAGGACAGGAGGTCACACTCCAGGCTCCTCCTGGGACGCTCAGTGCTGCCACCTGCAGGCTGGGTGCGGCCCACCCCACCACTGCACACTGGCTGCTGGGCTCCAAGCCCCAACCAGGCTCCGAAGGCTGGTGCGGAATAAAGCAGATGTTGGAAATGATGTCTGGACTGGCTCTGTCTCCCTCCCTCTCAAGTATAGCCTTGGGCTGCGCAGGGCAAGGGGGCAGGCGCCGTGGCACCCAGCGTGGCCGGGAGGCGAGGGCTGTGGGAGGTAGGGACTGAGGCTCCTTCGTGGCTGCCCCTCACTGGCTCGGGCCCCCTTCTCCTCCAGAGAAAGCAAGGCCAAGACGTGTGGTTTCTCTTCTTCACTCATCTTGGAGGGGCTGCCCTCCCTCCTGAAGCCTGGTCCCAGCCGCTGGGGTGAGCGCGCCCCCGCCTGCAGGAGCGGAGATGGCCTCCCCGCCACGGGGCCCTTTGCCTGAAGCAGGGGCTGCCCATGGGACAGGCAGGCGGGTGGGTGGCTCAAGCCACTTCCCTCCCTCCCTCAGGTTACCTGGTTTGTCCCCATGGACAGCCCCACACCCCAGCCTGGGCCGGGGAAGGCCCTGGAGACAGTGACGTGGGGAGTGCGGGCCGCGCTGAGGTGCCCTGGCCGTGGGCAGGCAGAGTCTAGTCGTCCGGCCGCTCTTCCGGGGGGTCCTTGTCCGCGGGGGGTGCGGGCTGGCAGCGGAAATGGTCATTCCAGATCTTGAGGAAGGTGACCCGGAACTTGTGGATGCGGAAGGCGTAGACGATGGGGTTCATGGCGGAGTTGCCGTGCGTGAGGAAGATGGCGATGTAGGTGAGGAGGCTGGGCTTGTGGCAGCTCGGGCAGAAGAGGGTGATGCAGTTCAGGATGTGCAGGGGCAGCCAGCTGAGCGCGAAGAGGAGGAGGATGAGCGCCAGCGACTTGGCGATCTTCAGCTCCTTCCCGTAGTACTTGTGCGGGTCGCCCGCGGAGGCCGACACCTTCTTGCTGAGCTGCCTGCGGATCAGGTAGAACACCTCCAGGTAGACCAGCGCCATGAGCAGCAGCGGGGGCAGCACCCACACGAAGAAGTTGAAGTAGACCATGTACTCCATGCTGATGACCTTCTCAAACTCGCACTTGATCACGGGCTCCCCGGCGCTGCCGTTGGCCGCCCAGGCCCGCCGCACCGCACCCAGGTTGTTCCAGCCAAACATGGGCGTCAGGCCCACCACGAGGGAGAGGATCCAGCAGCCGGCGATGGCCACCGCGGCCCTCCGGGGCGTCACCACCGTCTTGTACCTGGGGGGGGGGGGCAGAGTGTGAGTCCCCCTGAGGCTCCCCAGCCCCCCCAGAAGGGGCCACCCCGCCAGGGCCCAGGGAGCGGGGAGTGTGTGTCTTTGGCTTAAAGTGCCAGTCTCTCAGGGTCTGAGATTGGGGCACGCACTGGCTCAGCGCTCTTGGTTAATGATAGAAATCATAACAGAAAGCAGAAGATGCTCTTTAGGAGTTTTAATAAAATCACCAACGTGAAATCGCTGTGTGCTGGGCGTGTCCCCTGGTGGCCTCATCCCTGTTTCCTGACCGCCCTCGTGGGGGGAAAGCGCCCTCGTGGGGGGAAAGCACCGGCAGGTGAAGAAGCGGAGGTTCACAACGTCCTGCGACCGGCCGGCGCCCCCCAGCTCATGTCCCCACCGGCCACACACCCACTGCTGCACAAGCCCCGCCCCTGTGCCGGCGACACTCACGAAGCATCCACACCCTCCTCTGGGCTGGTCCACTCACCAGCCAGCCTCCCCGCCCCCCATCGCCCCCGTCCTCCCCCCGCCCTTGTGCCCAGTTCCTCCTCCCGCCCCTCCCCTCCCCGTCACTGCACAGGGCTTGGCCTCAAGAACCAGCTGTGCACACCCAGGCCCCTTGGGAATTGCTCTCAGGAGAGAAAGCTGTGTTCCTGTGCATCTGCTCATGTTCAGCAGGCTCCGCGTGCTGTGGGTCCCGGGCACTGCTCTGCGCGGGGAGTGAGACGAGGCCCCGCCTCCCTCAGCTCACCTTTGGGAGGAGACACAGATAACACCACAGTAAGGAGACAGGCAACAAGGCGGCCGCAGGCGTGGCCTGTCCGTGAAGGGAAATACACGGGACGATGTCGAGGGACCGAGCTTCCACATGTCATGACGCACGGACGCTGCAAACATGTGGATGATTCAGAATCTAACGACCCCGCACCCCCACTGAGGCCGAGGGTGTCCATGTCCCCACCTCCCGTTAAGCACGCCCAGCCAGCAGCCAGCGTGTCCTCTGGGCACACACGGCCGTGGACAGGGAGCCAAAGGCCACGCCTCTGGCTCCGTGCGAGGAGCCGGCTCAGCACAGCCTCTGTGGTCATTTTCCAGAGCGGCTGCCAAGCCAGCGGTGGCTGCCTGCTGAGCCTGTAAACACTCCTGAGGCCCATGGGTGTGAGGGCCTCCCTCCGCTGCTTCTCGTCCCGGGCCTGTGGCTCTCTCTCGCCTTCGCAGCGATGACGCCCCAGGCCCTTCCTCCTGGGCCTTTCCACGCACCACGGCCCACTGTCCGCGAAGGCCTCAGGGGAAGGGGAGGGCGGTCTGGGGGTGGGAGGAGTCTGCAAAGCGAGGTAGATGGTACCTCATTTCTCATCTCCTTATCTTTCCGGTGGGGACCCTGAGGACCCCAGGTGACTCCCCCATCCTCCCCTCCCCTGGGATCATGCGTCCTGTGTCCCCACAGCACAGCGCTGAGAGCTGCCCACGGGCCACACCTGCCTGGGGTTCTCTTCGCCTGGACCTTTGCTCGGCTGCAGCCGAAGCCGTTCCCTCCGCGGGGACCCCAGCAGGACGGCCGGCCTGGGGCATGTGCTGCAAGGAGCCCAAGTCTGCCCCCCAAGTCTGCAAGCTACACATCGAGTCTTCCTCGAGTGTCTCCCATGTCCCCAGAAGCCTGGCCATGAGTCCATGGGGCCAGACCAAAGCAGCAGGTCATTCCGCGAAGAGAGAAGAAGGCGAGGGACACAGGCCGGCCACCCTCAGCTGCAGAAGGAAGGGTGCCGGGCACCACCACATCTGCAGGGTTTAGAGCGCGTTTGTTATCCACAAGCCCTTTTACACTCACGCCTCGGGGAACCCCGTAGCATCCTGGGGGAACCCCAATTTGAGATTCAAGACCCAGAAGCGGGCAATTGTGTGCCATGGCTCCTGGCTCCAAGACCAGCTCCTTCAGGGCGACAGGCTGGCTGGGCAGTTTAGATGCAGGATGATTGACAGATTTAGAGGGTCCCTTTCCTACAAGTTTAAACATGGGAACGTCTGGACCCTGTTCAAAGAGGGGCCTCCCAGAGATGGAGGTGGGCCGTGAGGACCCACCGAGAGAGGAGGTGGTACTGACTGTCCAGGTGGGAGGCGGCGGGGAGGCAACTCCTCCTGAGAGAGGGCCCCCCTCCCTTCCCTTCCTGACTTCCTGGACCCCTGGGTCACCTCGTTCCTGCGCTCCTCCAGGGCCAGGTCCCAGCAGACCCTGCAGCCAGGGTATCAGTTCCCATCTGTTTTCCTTGCTATTTTCTCCATGTGGGAAAGGGCCGGACACAGGACCTTGGCTGAGGTGGGGCAGGCTCTCACAGGAAGGGCTGACCCCCGACCCCCAGGCTAGGGAGCAACCCCCCTCTCCTTCACGTGGGAAAGAAAAGCGGAGGCTGCAAGTCCTGGGTGCACGTGGGGTGAGGCATGGGATGTGCCTCCAACCCTCGGGGTGTCCCTCCCAAATCAGGGTGCAAGGCCTGGCCTCCTCGGGCGTGCTGGGAACTAGCCCTCAGGAGTGATGGCTGCCTCCGGCGTGAGCGGTCCCAGCCGACGGGAGGGGTAGCCACAGGAGGCAGTGACACTCCAAGTGGGGCCCTGTCCACAGGCGGCTCCTTGAAGTTACCATAAAGGGACGGGCCACCTCCAACCCCTCAGGGCCTGAGACCCACACGGGGAGCCTGTGCTCAGGCTGAGCACTGCCCTCTCTGTGATTCTTAGAAGCAGAGACAACACCAGCTCCATGGCACCAATCAATCCGTTAGCATCTGTCTGAAGACCACAAGGTGGAAGGACAGTGGGGGCGGGGGGGGGGCAGACTCTCAGAGGGAGGGCAGAGCCTGAAGGAAAGGCGGGGAGCGAGCCTGGCTGGAGGGGAAAGTCGTTCCCTCTGCAGCTGGTGCCTGAGCGAGTGAACGGCTCAGAAGTGGGGCGAGAGGCCAAGGCTACACGCCCTGCATCCAGAGGGGGCTCCAGGAACAGTGCCTGGTGAGGGGGTGGGGCTGGGGGGGGGGGGGAAGCGGGGCCGCAGGTGTGATCAGGGGTGGTCACCCAGGGCTGCGTGGGTCACGGTCAAGGTTCTGGGGTTTGTTCTAAGCCACACAGCCCCTTTGCTGGACCGAGGACTGAGGAGCGGAGCGGCTGGAGCGCGCTGGTCCTGAAGCCCTGCTCTGCGCCCCAGGGTCTGAGCCCCGACGGTGGCATTTCCCAGCCCCTGAGCCAGGTGGGTCCTCGGGAGGCACGGCAGTGCCCGCAGGGAGGGGCAGAACCCAGGACAGTTCCTCCTTCTCTGTCCCCGAGGCCACCACGCATGCCAGGCAGCAGCTGCGTCTCCTCCTTGGCTCCGCCTCCCACAGGGAGGCCACCACATTCCAGCCCTGGGGTCCCGGACCCGCCTCCCCCTGGGTCTGCAGCCCGAGGGGGGGGACGGCGGGGGAGGAGGGCTGCTGGTGGTGCTGACCTCTGCACCTGGCTGCCCCTGCCTGGCTTCGGTGCTTCATCACGGGTGCGGCCAATTTCTGCCCCTAAAGGACTTCTGTTGGAAACACCTACATGACCCCCTGGTCAGACCCCAAAGGTTCGACCCTGGAGCGGGAGAGCGGAGAGTAGTCACCACAAAGGACTCCCAGCCAGCGAGGACGGCAGCCTCTTCACAGATGGTGCTGACTCAGAGGAGAGAGAATCGTACAGGAGGTCGGGAAAGGCACGGCGTGTGAGGCCAGGGGTGAGGAAGCATCCAGCCAACGGCTGAAACCGGGGCAGGGCCCCCAAGGCCTGGCCGCCCTCCGCTTCCCTGTCGCCGGCTCCCTCACGGGGCCCACGGCTGGGAGGGGGACCAGGGGGGTCAACCCTGTCTGGCGTCTGAGGAGGCGGCTGGTGCACGCTCCGTCCTCTCCCCCTGCCTCCCTCCTCAGCAGGGAATCAGCCACTTGTAACTCAAAACTTGGATCTCAAGACCAGGAAGTAAGGCTTTCAGACCATTTAAACTACTTCCTGCCGAGAAAGTCTTCGTCCCCAAGGAGCACAGGAAACCAGATACAATCACGGGCAATCGGAGGCGCTGGGCACACGCCAGGGGCCACGTCGTTAGCATTAACTTTGCCCAGAGGAGTCTGGGTGGAGGGCCCAGGAGGGGCTGGGCGTCTGGGTCCCGAGATCCGGCTGAGACTCTCTCTGCCTGGGCCCCGTGGCATCACCCGGCATCTGGGAACCTGGGAACGTCTGCATCACACACCCCACAGGGCCCCTCCCGAGCCCCGGGCCAGGCCCGCCCGCAGCGCTCGGGGGAGGGGGCTCCTTGGAGGAAGGGGGCAGAATGTGTCCTAGGCTCTCAGTGCCATGGGCCTTGGAAGCCGCTCCTGGTCACTTGGGAGGACAAACAACCCACGGCTGGCGTCTCCGTGGGTGCCTCCCACCCCTTCCCCATTCAGCTCTCAGCCCTTTCCTGCCTCTGGGCGTCTGGGAGGAGCAGGAGGAGGACAGCTCCTGCCCCAGGGAGCCCTGTCTGATGGAGGCACCGCCCCCAGCAAAGGGAGCTCCGGGGGAGGGGCCAGCTGGTGCTGAAGCATCTAAGGCCACACCCCACCCTCAGAGGTCGCACAGGGACCGACCTCATGGGTGCCTTGTCGCTGATGCTCCCCCTCGGACAACGAGGGGGTTGGGTTTGCTCAGAAGTTCTGACCCAGAGGAGTCCACAGGGAGTGGGTGCTGGGAGGAGGTTCCTGACCCCTGAGGCCGGGTGCAGGCCCCACATCCAGTCCTTGGGGAAGAGTGCGTCTGACCCGGCGGTTACCCCGGGAAACTGTGCCCTGACCTCAGCACTCCAGCCACTTCCTGCTCAGAGACGCGGCTCTCCAGCCCCACGTAAAGCCAGGATGCTCCCACCTGCTGTGGTGACTTTCCGACTCGCCAGGTGGGATGGAAAAATCCATCCTCTGCACAGGGGTCAGTGAGCTGTGAGAGGCTGTGCAGCCAGGCTGCCCGGGGCGTCCGCAGACCCAGGAGGTAGCATTCCTTCCCAGTGACGTGGGAGGCCTGGCGTCACGGGGAAGGAGCGACCCTGGTCACCCACAGGAGGGGGCCGAGTCCCACAGCCCGGCTGGCACGCAGGAGAGAGCTGAACTGTTCAGCGTCTCATCTCATCGTCCAAGCTGGAGAGCGCAGAGAGGGACCCACACTGCCCAGCGAGGGGGCTGCACCTGAGGCAGCCAGGTCAGGACCCCGAGCGGCCTCCTGCAGGGAACTCTGCGAGCGGCAGGAGCCCAGGGTCCAGGTCAGGCCGGGAGGGAGGGAGCTGGCCTTGGTGAAACCCCTCCCCTTGGCGGCCACTGTGTCCTCAGTGGGACGATGTGGGGCTGAAGGCCAGGCCAGCTGGGCACCCGCAGAAGGGAGGGAGGACAAGGACAAGCGTGGGTAGGAGGAGTCGGCACATTCAGTTCCCGGGAAGGGCGCCCCCCTAAGGATGTCGCGCTCTAGCGACTCGCCCAAGGAGGGGAAGATGGGGCACCACGGGATGGAGAGAGAAATAAACATTCACTGAGGACTCTGATCTGCGTTCAGATCCCCCCCACCCCCATCTAATAGCTGGTGCCTCCAGCTGGTCTCGGTTCCTGGTCCTGGGGCCCAATAGGGTGAGAGCCTTGCTTGGCCGGCTCACTGGCCACACGGCGGAGCAGTGACTGAGCCAGGCCCCCCTAGGTGAGCAGTAGCAGCTGGTGCCATTGTGTTCACACCACACACACACACACACACACACACACACACTCACACGCACGCACCTCCCGAAACAAAAAGATACTTGTTTCACTTTGGGAGGCTGTTTACACGGCTTCAGTATCCACTTCGTATCCAGCTCCCCCACCCAGCTCCGCCTCAGGACAGAACCGCCGTGTTCCTGGTCTGTCCCACTGGTGTCTGGCCCAGCACCTCCCCCGCCCCCTGCTCCCTGGGGCGCACTTTTACATCAGGAAGTCCACCCTGGGGTCTAGCTTCAGTGGCTCCTGCTGCACCACAGCCCGGGCACAGCGGGAGAGCACAGCTGTCCCCCACGTCTCTCTCCTCCTGTGTACACACAGGCACTCGGTGACGAGGTCTCAGCCAGGACCAACCAGGAGCCAGCGCTCCTCAGCCAGCTGCGCACAGAGGAGCCCCTGTCGCCCCTGGCTCTCCCCCCCCCCCCTGCCCCTCCAGCTGCGGGGCTGGGCAGGAGGGCCTGGTGCAGTGGGAGGTGGGAGGTGGGAGGCACCGGCCGGCCCAGGTGGATGCAGGGCTGGAGCGGATCCCCTGAGGATTGATCAGTCCAATTCTCTGTTTTCCTCCATGAGCGTTTAACTGCAAGTACCCAGAGGGTGGGAACCAGGCCCGGTTCCATGTGGGTTCCTAGCACCTGCCACCATCCCTGGCACACAGTGGGCATCCAGTAACGCTGGGGAAGGAGAGCAGATTCCTGCACAATGCTCCGTTCAAACCAGAGAACGCAGAAGAGGAGGGGGCTGGGGAAGAAACAGAACGAGCCCAATGAATGGAAAACAGTTACAAACGTGAGAGAGATGAACTCAACGGCAGCAATCCTCACTTTCAGGGTGAGAGAAGCAGGAGGGGGGGGTCGAGGCTTCCTGCTCCTCTCCATCCCTCCTGCCCCCCCCCCCACACACACACACACACACAGACACACACACACACACACACACACACACACACACAGACAGGGGGCCTTTGCAGAAGCCAGGATTTCTAGTCCGCGCTCCTGCCTCCGCCCCCATCCAACACATTAGGCCACGTAATTAGGAGGTTCTAGCAGGAGTCCGACCTCGGGTCCTCCTGCTGCAGGACCAGCCCTCTGTTCTGCCGCCCTGGTGTGGGGACGGCCTGTTCTCCGGGGCTGGGGCCTGTCCCTGAATGGAGTGGCGGGAGCCTGGCAGCGCCTGGCAGCGTCCCAGAGCGTCCCTTTGAGGGGAGATGAAGCAGCTCATTCTGTCCGTTCTCCCACCTCAGCAAAGCCCTGCAGAGCACTGAATGGGCCAGGACCCTGGATGGGATCTCAATGACAGTGGGGGTGGGGGCAGGGGGAGAGGGCGGGGAGGGGGAGAGGCGGGAGGGGAAGGGGGAGAGGAGCTTATTAAATCAGAGCCTTTTTTCCACCCACCATTCAGGAAAGCTTGAAAGCACAGTGCTCAGAGCTGGAAAAAGAACATCAGGCTGCGGGCAGCAACGGGCCTTGGGGACTGAACAGGCCGGAGCCGCGGGCAGCCTCGGCGGGTGAGGGGGAGCCACAGTGCCTTCCCTCCCCCACGGAAACCAATCCCCACAACGTGGGCCATTCAGAAGGTCCTGGTCCACCAGGACCAGCTCTCAGGTCCCCGAAAACCAGATACCATACCTGTCCCTCCCCGACCCTGACCCTGACCCCTGACCTCCATGGCTTCCCGCTTCCCCAATAGAGGCCGCACTAGAGGGACAAGGTCTGACTCAGACTCCAGTTGCCGTCAGCGAATCCGCCGCCTCTCTGAGCCCGTTTCCTCGCTGTGACATGGAGGGAGTGACGTCTGACGCCACCGCCCCGGTCTCCATGGTCACGGGGACCGAGCTTCCCAGCATCCCCTTCCCTCCTCGGTCCACTCTCCAGGTGACTCGTCCAAGGTCACACAGCTGGGATCTGAACGCGGAACTGCAACTGGGTCAGAGCCTGCAAGGCCCTGTTCAGGCCCTGAACCCCCGAGGCCGAGGCGCGGGGAAGTGAGGACAGAGCGTCCTCGTCCCGCATTCCCACCGAGCTTCCCCGGGCCCCTGGCACGCGGAGCTGGCTCACAAGAAGCCCGGCCCAACCTGGTCTGCGGAGGAGCCCAGGAGGAAAGGCATCGTCTTGGGTCACGTAGGAAACAGGAGCGCGAACCCCCAGCCACGCAGAGAAAAGGGCGGGACCAGGAGGGAGACGGAGCGGGCGAGGCTCCCCCTCACAGGCCTCAGGGCACACAGCACCACTCCTAGGGCTTCTGTTGGTGCCATTTCACAGATGGGAAAACCGAGGCCCAGGCCGGGTCAGGGAGATGCGGAGCCACAGCAGGGTGGGCTGGTGTTGGGGTGGAGACGGGTCCGTGCCCTGCAGCGTGCCTCTCTCTGCCTCTGGTGCAGAGGGGCCTCCCTGAGCCCAGCTCCACCTCTCACCTCCGAGCGCCTGTGGGTTATTTCTGCTGCCATGATGCCAGCAACACCCAGATTTAGCTTCCCTGCCCCTGTGACCCAGGCAGCGTGAAGAGGAGCACTCGCAGGCCCTGGGTCCAGAGAGGAAGCAGTCGGGGCCGACAGGAAACCACGCCAGCCTGCGCCCACCAGCAGCCTCAGTCCTGGCTTCACCCTCTCGGCTCGGCCGGTGCCGATCTCCCTCGTCGCCTGGTCTCGGCGGGGACACTCCCTGGGGACAGTGGCTGAGGGAGCGGTTACCACACAGCGTCCACTTCGGGGTCTGCCAGCAGGTGTTAGATCCCATTTTCCTGTTTACTCTCTTATTTTCAAGTTCCTTGATCGCCCTGCGTCTCACTATCTGCATCTGTGAAATGGTGTGGACACCAGCCTCGCAAAAGTAAATAAAATTAAATCTGCTGCAAAGAAGACCTCCAAGCCTCTACAGTCCCGCGAGGCACATGTTAGTCTTTCCAGTTTACAGATGAAGAAACTGAGGCTTAGAGATTTGGCCGAGGTGCGAGCAGAGCTGAGGCTGGGAGGCCAGCGGGGCAGTCGGACCCCCACGCCCTGGTGCTGAGCACCCTAAGGAGTTGGGCCGTGGCTGCGGTCCCCTGGCCGGCGAGGAGCTTGTCCAGTGGGCCAGGGGCAGACCGGCCCTGAGCTCGGGGCTCTGGGTTCCCCGTCCCGAGTTCCCCTCTTTGCTGGCGGATTGCGGGGTCTCTTCTCGCCCAGCCTCCCCCAGATGGGAGGGGCTCCCCTCCTCTTGAGTCGAAACAAAGATGTTTCCCTTGAACATTTTTCTTCACGTCTTGACTGCAAACTGAGTTCAGACTCGGGCTACACTCTGACGGGACAAGGGGGGCTGGAGAAGGTCCCCTCCCGGCGGATGCAACTTCAGCAGTGGGGGCGGCGCACCCCTAGGCAGACCCTCGAGGCCCTGGACCAGCCCCGGTGCCTCCCCACCTCGTGGGTCGGGGAGTTATTGTGGGTGCGGAGCCTCCGTCCCGCTGGCTGCCCGCTGCCCACTGCCCCCTGATCACCAAGCCTCACGCTCATCGTCCAGCAGCTGCAGTGGGTGGGAGACAGAGAGGAGGCGGGTCAGCTCCAGGCGTGGGGCACGCCCACTCCTAACTGCACACTCCCACACTCGGCCTGCAGCTCAATGCCAAGCAATCAGGCCAGGCCTTGGGCAGCTCTGAACTGCAGGCCAGAGTCCAGATGGGGGAGGAGGAGGGGGGAGAAGGGTCAGGGTACCTAACCCTCCTCCCCCACGCACCCAGAGCCAGCTCACCCCTGAACAATGAAGCTATTCTTCCTTCCCATTCCGAGAGCGCTGCCTTACAGACAAATATTTGCAGTAGGGATTGGAATTAAGCCCATTTTATAGATGTGGAAACTGAGACCCAAACAGGTAAGTGATTTACCCAAGTTCACTCAGCATTAAATGCTGGAATCAAGGCTCAAATATGGGTCTTTCCATTCATCTGTTCAACTATTCATTTGACAGTTCTGGTTACACTTAGCAGGTATGTGGCTGTTAGCCTCAGCTTTCTCAGGAAATGTGGGAAATAGTGATATGTTATATATATAAAAGGCTAATATGCAAAGTGTCCCCTCGGGAGTTCAACCAGGATACCGGGAGTTCAATTGCTCACTATGATGTGTGCTGACCAACAGGGGGTGGCGCGGAACATGGCGGGTGACCAGCGGCGGAGGGGCGCTGAGGGAGCGAGGGAAGGAGGAGGAGGGGAGGTGGGGAGACGGGGAACCTGATTGGCCCTGATCGCAGGCCAGGCCTAGGGACCCTAACCTTGCACGAATTTCGTGCACCGGGCCTCTAGTTGTTAATATAAAATGCTCTTGGTACCTCTTATAAAATTGTGCAAGAATGTAAATAAGAGAATCCATACCAAGTATTCAGCACAGAGCCCAGCAAACACTGGGCGCTTAGGAGGCAATCTACTACCATTCATTCAGTGACTCGCTGGGCCAGCTATCAGATACCAGGAATGGGCAGAAACTATGCTGGGCACTGTGGGCAGAGATGATTGTCTGGGACCACAACCTCAAGTTGCGCACCGGCCAGTGAGGGAGATTTGACAAGGGCTGTGTTACAGGGGAGCATATGGACTGGGAAGGCCTCCTGGAGGAGGTGTCGTCTGAGCTGAGTATTAAAGGAAGAGTAGGAACTAGACAGACAAGAGAAGGGAACAGCTTTCTGGGGTGTTGATGTGAGTGGTCTTATCCTTCTCTCAACTCCAAGGCCCGGCAGGTCCAGAAGAGATGGCCAGGGAGGGGGCAGGGAAGTGTTTTGAGCACAGGTAGAAGGCGTTGTGGGCGCTGTGTGCCTGGGGTGGGCCAGGCCTGCTCAGGCCTCCTGCGGGGGCAGCTGGTGAGTGATCAGCCTGGGGGCCTGTGCCCTGGAGGACAGGGCTGGTGTCACCAGAAGACACTTGCTGACCTGAACATGTAAACCATGTTCCTGCCTCAGGGAGATTAATGGTGGGGGTGGGGCGCATGCAGGAAGGAGCAGAGCTTGGCTGGGACTCACATCTGGGCCTGGGAGAAGGAGGGGTTGGGTGGGACAGCGTTTTTTTATTTCTAAAAATAAGAGTAAAGATAGAACCCCTCCACACACACAGGTGTGAATGTGTGAACACACCTCCCCCTCCCCCACTAATTGCCTAAAGCCACTGTGACCTCTGGCAGTGATTGGGGGGGGGGGGGTGTCCTGTCTTCCGGGCCCTGGCTCCTGGCTCAGTCCACTCCTCAGCCCCAGGCCTGGGCCTGCCAGCAGCTCTGAATGGAGTCTGTGTTCCTCTCAGCCGCTGTCATCACAGGGGCCCTGGGAGACTGTGGGGGGGGGGGCGGGGGGCGGGCACGGAGGCGGGTGGGTGTTTACTCTGCAGAGGACAGGCCCGTGCGGTGTGCCTGCTGAGTCCCCACACACTCAGGACGTTTTTCTCCCCCCGCCCACCCCGGCGACTTGTGGAGCAGGTGCACCGGGGCCTTGCTTCTGCTCCTGAGAGGTCAGGGCCTGGAGCTCCCCAGCACGTGGCCTCGGAGACAAGGAGGGTTGCGGAGGGCTAGTCACAACCCTCCCCCCGGAATCAGGAGGTGCTGGGGGTCGGGGGGCCAGGATGCGGCCCTAACGTGCCAGGTGAGCTGCATGAGACCTTACCGCTCTGCGCCCAGCCCCACACGCTCTGATCTCTCGGGAATGTCTTCATCAAACAGCCCTTCATCCCCCAGGACCTGCCTTTGCCCCGTGGGTGGATAGGACGTGCCCAAGTAGCATCTCCCGGGGCTACCCCACCCCCCAGGAAGGTTTTCCTCCCGTGAACGTTCTCCCATTCCTCCCAACACGCACGGATTCAGCCACCCACTGAGGCGTGTGTGAGGCACAGGGCACAGTGAGCAAGACAGGGGAGACGGGAGAGAGCCACGCCTGCCCTCACGTGCTTGCAGCTCATTCTGACACGGACCTGAGCCCGGTGGATTGCTGAGGCCACGGCATCACGTGGTTAACGTGAAACAAGCTCCGGAGAAGTTGGCACAGCAGCAGCCCCATCACTGAGGGCCGGGGCCTGCCAGGCCCTTCACATCTCAGCTGAAAGCCTCCTGACCGCCGTGAGGACCTGGGCACCGAGTCTCATCCTAAATGGAGCCTGGCCGGGAGGAAGAACCCCTGGCTCGGCCTCCTGAGCAGTGATGGCAGCCGGAGCAGCCGGAGGCTCCGGAAAGCCGGCTGGACCTTCGAGAGGCCCCTTCCTGGAGCCGGGCAAGTGGGGCCCGTCTGATGGACCACAGGAAGGGGCAGAAGCAGGGGTGAGCGAGAGGGGACCCCCGGGACCTGGCAAAGCTGCACTGGAATCTCAAGGATGCGGGTCTCCCCTAGCTCCTTCCTCACCCTCCGTGTTCCCGGGGTCCCAGCACCATCACACCCGCCCCCCCCCCCCCCGCCCGCCGTGATTCCTTCTCCCACTTGGCACGTCTGCTCTGTGCCAGGCAGGTCTACCGCTCACACACTGTGGTTTTCCTGTCCTCTCCACCTCCCTAGCCTCCACCGCCCGCGTCGTCCCTGCCCTGCACCCACCCAACAGCCCTACTTGGTGGGGACATGCTCTGCTTTTCCTACGTCACCGGCTCTCACTCGCTAATAGTTTGTTCGGGACTTTTGACCTTTTAAATAGGAAATTGGTTTTCTGTCATTCCCTGCTTGAAGCACTTCTGAGGCTTCTTAGTGCACTTAGAAGAAGATGTGAACTCTTGACCCTGAGCCTCAGCCCCTCCCCCCATCTCAGTCCTCGCCCCATGAGCCTCTCGGGACACTCACTGCCCCCGGGAACCTGGGGAAGCCACAGAGAATGCAGGGGGCCCCTCCCTCGAATTCTTCTCAGTTGTCCTTGCAGCTCCTGCCCATGGGCTCCAGGTTCCACGAAGGCAGTGACCTCACACCTCCGAATCCGTGACGGAACCAGCGCTCGGTGCCCGGGCCGTGCCGCGGGCGTCTCCAGGGACTTCAGGGGCCGGTTCTGCTGCCCCCAATTTCACAGCCTCCTGACTCAGTCCCTGTCCCACTTCCGAGGGAATTATTTCACACCCGTGACTCTCCATCGGCCTCCCGCATCCTCCTTCTCCATCGTGACCTTGCTTCCCACCTCACCTCCCAGCACCGGCACCCACACTCTGCCTCCTGCCCTGGAAGCATGCACCCTGACCGGGAATCAGACCGTGACCTCCTGGTTTATAGGTTGATGCTCATCCACTGAGCCATGCCGGCCGGGCGGCCTTTTCAATCACAATCAGCATCCTCCCGTCACGCTCCCCCTCCACCCACCACTGATTAGCACATCTCAGCGCGGTTCCTTGCCAAGGGTCATTGCTGAGAGCTTCCTGCCCAGCCTTTGGGGGGTGGGAGTGGTCAGAGGCTGGGAGCAAGTTAGCACTGGGGGGAGGGCGGTGACCTTGGACACCTGGAGGAGTGACCTTGAACACCCCAGAACCCTCGGCCTCTGCTTCCTCCTCGCTGGTGAGAGGCTGGACATCAGGGATTCCTATGCTCCTCTGTGTCTCCCGCTCCAGGCCTCTGACTCATCCGTCCTCACTCAGAGAGGCTGAGAGCAGGTGCCCAGACGACAGAGCAATTGTTCTGGGACGTGAAGCCGCAGACCGCAGCCTGCGGGGCCCCAGCCCAGGAGCACTTTACTGTCAGGAGAAGCCCCAGCTGGTCGGGGAGGAGGCCATGCTGATGGCTAAAAGCGAACACACCCTAATCTACCAGATTCCTTTCCCGCCAGAGCCGGGCCAGCAGGCTGGCTTCCCCCACGCCTGGCTCTGCTTCCCGGTCAGCAGCCCAGCCGGCAGGCTTCCAGCTGTGGACAGAGGCAAGGGCTAGAGGGGCTCCCCTGCCCACTGGAGTGAAGGTGAGGAGGGAGGGAGAGAGAAGGGAGGGAGCGCATGGGCTGAGGCCGGGGTGGGGGGGTGGGGGGGCAGGGGACACCGGCAAAGACCAGCGGAGAGCGATCACCCTGCTGACAGCCGTGAGGAAACTCCTCTGTGAACCCTGCAGCCTCTCAGGGCTGATTCACGACGCACAGGGCCTTGCGGGTTGCAGACATCTGGTGGACAGGGCGGAGCTAAATCCTGTCTCCCCCTGACCAGACGTTTGCACAAATTTCTGAACCTCCCTGAGCCTCAGACCTCAATTTATCTGAAAAAAAAAAAAGTGTCTGTAGAATAGGAATTTACAATAACGTCTGCTACTGAGAGGCTATGAGCATTACGTCAGATAAAGCAGATAGAAACACAGCCTCGTGCTGGTTCTTAACACTCAGAGCTGAAAACACAACTCGACCGTCCCAGGATCTCAAAACAGCACAGCCAGGAGCGAGAACAAGGAAGAGCCACCGAGAGCTGGAAGGACCCCTGACATCCCGCGTCCAGCCCTCTGTCTAACAGGCGCGGGGAAAGGCTCAGAGAGGCTGAACCCCTTATCCAGGTTGCACAGCTAGTTAGCAACACAGCAAGGTTCAAACGCAGGTCGTTCTGACTCCCAAACGCCCACCACCTCTCACCCCACCCCACCCGTCTGGGTCTCCTGCCCACAGAGAGGGTTTGCTCAGGGAGCCCTGCGGGCACCCCTCCCACAGCCAGCCCCCGCGGTAGGCGCCACCAAGAAACCCCGGGGGGAATGCCCAGAAGCACAGCTGAGGGGACAGGCAGCAGCCCCCCAGCACGTGAGGTGTCATGCAAATGACATGCGGAGTACATGCTAATGACATACGGAGTACATGCTAATGACATACGGAGTACATGCTAATGACATGCGGAGTACATGCTAATGACCACAGGTTATTGATGAATCCACCCCTTGAGGTTTGTTTTTGTTGTGTTTGGGGGGAACTGGATCACAGCACTTGCTGTGAACCCCTTTTCCCTCTTGTGTCTCTGCCAAGTGGAAGGAAATAGCATTTCTGGTTGACTGGCCAGACCAGGCCCGTGGACACGGCACCCAGGTGCCCTCCCCTGGCTTGGTCAGGGTTCCTCCTTGGTGCCCAGAGCCCATTCACCTCTGACTGGCTCACCAGGGCAGGGGGCTAGGTGGGACCCTGGCTGAGAAGTGACTCAGGCAGACCAGCAGGGAGCAGGGACAGGCAAGTCCCTGGAGTGGCCCCTCCCCGCGGCCCGGCCTCCAGGACCCCAGCTTGGGACCGGCCCCCGCAGGAGACAGGTTCCTCGCCCTGGGCACTGGCGCGGCGGCCTGAGCGATGGATGGGCAGCCGGGTCAGGGCTGCACAGGAGAAGCACAGAGGTCCAGCCCCAGCAGAAGGGAGAATTAGATGGTCCGCACCCAGAGGGCCTGCTGGAGGCTCAGCCGCGTGAGCCCTGCACTCATCTGGTTCAGTCCCCGTTTCCTGAGGGTCCCTCCTGTGCAGACCCCGAGCCCGGCTTTCTGCAGAAACAGCAGACAGACAGAAAGCCGTGCTGCCTCCGTCGCTGCCCCTGAGACACTGACGACCCACCAAGGAGCAAAGGCAAGTGCAGATGTGACCTCACGGCACCTTGGCACCCCCTGAAAACTGGGGGGGGGGGGCCGGGGGGGAGGCTACTGTGTAACAGTACGAGTGGGGGGGGCAGAGCTTCCCTACTCAGCCCCTCAGAGCCCCATGTTAACAGTGACGCAGCGACAAACAAAGCACCCCATGCGGCTGGCTGGCGCACCGCGGTCAGGCACAGCGCTGCGAGCTTCCTATCCTGCCAGGCATCGCGGGAAGAAAGTAAAATGCGCGCGGCCCCTTTTATAGATGAGGAAACCGAGGCTTAGCCACGGCAGTGAGTGCCTGTCTGGGGTCACAGCTGGAGACTCCCAGGAGGGCTGCACGCAGGCCCATATGCTCAGCCTCCTGCGGCCGCAGCCTCCACGCCGGGAGCAGCCTCCATGCCGGGAGCAGCCTCCACGCAGGGAGCAGCCTCCACGCCGGGAGCAGCCTCCACGCCGGGAGCAGCCTCCACGCCGGGAGCAGCCTCCACGCCAGGAGCAGCCTCCACGCAGGGAGCAGTCTCCACGCCGGGAGCAGCCTCCACGCCGGGAGCAGCCTCGGCCCAGGAGCACAGCCCCTCAGGACCCCGCTCCTCACTCCTCCAGGCCAGAGCACAGAAGCTGCCCCGAGGGAGGGGCAGGCCTGCAGCCACCGACACCCCCGGGGCAAGTGGGGCACATTCCGCTGCCACATCGGGCCCAGGCCTTTGATCACCCTCACACCCACTCCAGACAGTTTCTGAGCTGCTTCCCTGCTGTGGGGACACTATGTGCTGTGCTCGGCTCGGAGGCCCCGCCACCCTCATGGGCAGGACCAGCCTCCCTGCACAGCCCACTGCCACCCGGGGCCACGGAGCACAAAGGCCCTTCAGAGCCCCCCGTGGAGTTCTGGGGCACGGTCCCTGCCTCTCCCCTGAGCAGCGGTCTCTGCCCCACCGCCCCGGGGAGCTGGAGGCTGGGCAGAGAGCTGCGTCTCAGTGCTGGGTGTGGGGACCGGGGAGTCAGGGTCAGGGGAACCTGGCTCACTCCCCACGGCAGCAGGACCCTCTGGGTGTCGGTGTACCGGCTCCACTGGCGCTTCCCAATAGGATCATGGTGAGAACAGGGAAAATGCTGCATGAAAACAAGCTCCCAAAAGTTCCACGAATGTAACGCCAGCGGGAGATACGTGGGCGGCTGGGCCTGCCCGGGCAGACAGCCAAGTGAGGCCGGAGGCCCCGCGCCCCAGATAGGGCTCCTCGGCGCTGACCTGACGGGACTGAGAGGGGCCGCGCGGGGCGTCCCCACAGGGCCCCTGGCAGGGCGCCCGGGCTCCCCCTGGCACTTGGTGGCCCAGGCACTGCCTGGTGACAAGACCGTGGCCTGGAAGTCCTGGGCACGGAGCCCCACGTGGACTCGACACCCACGTGACCACGGCCACCATCAGGCCACCCACCCGGTGCTGCTGGACACGGCGCGTGGGTCCCTGCGCTGTGACCGCAGAGACCTGCAGGGGTTCGTGACGGGACAAGGACGTCAAGGGAAGGGGCCTGTTTCTCTCTCCTCCCGGCAGAGGGAGTGGGGCAGAGGGACTCTGACTGCTCGGCTCCCAGGGCAGCCCGGAGGGTGGAGCCGGCGGGCACAGAGATGAGTGCCTTCGGGAAGGCTGCCCTGCCTGGCTCCTGGCGGGCACCCGCCGTACAAGACGACCCACCCCAGCAGCCTGCTCCCCTCGAACTGGTGGGCTCAGCTCGCCCACCCAGCGCTCACCTTGACTGTCCTGGTGGCCCCTCCAAACCCCACCCGGGCTGGACAGCTGGCCGTGCCCTGAGAACAGCAGCAGCTTGGCTCGGGGCTCCTGGGCCCTGCCCGGGCCCCATCCTCCTGCTTCCACCACAGCTCGGCCCAGCACCCAGAGCGGAGGGCAGCAGGCGCCTGGGGACTGGACACCTGGCCCAGAGGGCTCTGGCTCACGGGGGCCTGTGTCCACCTCTCGGCCCTCACACCGCCCAGCACGGGCGTGGCCAGCACCCTCCACGGCCGGGGACTCACCGGAGCGGGATCTTGACGCGCAGGTAGCGGTCCACGGCGATGGCCAGCAGGGCCAGGATGGAGCTCTGGGTGAGGATGAGCACGGGGCAGGCGACCATGAGGCAGGTGTGGAAGTAGGTCTGCGGCCCGATGTTGATGAGGATGGCGAGCGGGATGACCAGTGCGCCCACGGCCACGTCAGCCACCGCCAGCGAGGCGATGAAGTAGAAGGTGGCGTCCCGCAGCGCCCGGTTCACCCGCACGGCCCAGATCACCAGCACGTTCCCCGGCACAGACACCAGGGCGATGAGCACCTCGATGCCGATGTAGGCGGCCTGGAAGGCCGAGACGGGCGGCATGGCGGGCAGAGGCCGGGCACATCGGCGAGGGGCACCTGTGGTCAGGAAGCTGGGGTGGGGAGGCTGTGGGCAGCAGGGGACACAGGGGGACGGGGCCCCGGGAGCCCCTCCCCTTGGAGCTGTGCCCACTTGGCACGACGGTGCCCGCCGGGGCTGGTGAGACCCCGGCCCGCTCTCTGCCCAGTCTCTGTCCCTCCCCTGACCACCCCAGGTTTCATTCAGCAACTTGGGCAGCAGCGCTCACTCCTCCCGCCCGCTGCACACGCCCCGCCAGGTCCCCACGCCTGGCTTTGCCCACCGATGCCCCCCCCAGACCAGGGTGCCAGGAGCTCACCAGCCTGCCTGCTGGACGCCAGGGGGGCCCAGAGGTGGTGCCCAAAGTTGGGGGCACCTGCTGCCGCCCAGAGCGGGGGACACGGGCGCGCGGGGCTGGGCTGGGCTCCGGGCACCACGCCGCCGGCAGCTCATGTCCTCGCTCCGCTGCAGCGCCGCCGGCCCAGCCTCGCCAGCATCACATGGTGCACGGAGGCTCTGCCCGGCTGCTTTTAAAGAGGCAGCGCCCTGCCCTCACCTGGGACGGGGGTCTGGGGTCTGAGTCTGGCACTGGCGGGGCGGGGGTCCCTTTCCCCGCGTGCGCCAGCCCGCCTGCACTGCCCGCACCGGAGACGCGGGCACCAGCTCCCAGCAGTGCCCTGGCCCCGCTCCAGCCCTGCAGGACCGCGCCCGCCCACCCGCCCTGGAAGGGGGCTCCCTAGTCGCCCTCTCCCGCACCCTCCGGAGCCCGAGGCGGAGGCAGCACAGACCTGCCCAAGGTCGCCGAAGCCGAGCCGGCAGCCCTCAGCCACCTGAGCGGTCCAAGCCCCCCAGCCAGGCTCTCAGCCACCGCAGCGCGGGGCGCCCAGGGAACCCCGGCCAGCCCGCCAGGCCCAGGTCCAGGTCCAGGTCCAGTCCAGGTACAGTCCAGGTCCAGGTCGGGTGAAGCGGCGCGGACTTGGCTCAGGCGCCAGGGCACGGGGCTGAGTGACAACAGGGCTCGGCACACTGGAGGGGCGGGGGCGGCACCTCGGGGCCCCTCCCTCCTCGCCCTCCCCCTCCGCTCAACAAAGGAAGTGATTCTGGGTGAGAAACGCCGGGAAAACGTGAGCTTTCCCTGCGCCCCCCCTCCCCCGAGTGAATCCAGCCTCCAGGCATCTGCTCCCCTCTGGATGCAGGATGCCGAGGCGCCCCTACACCAGCTGCCCAGCGCCCCACATCCACCTCACCGACTGCCCCTCCCGCTCCTCAGTCCTGAACCTGCTCCCCCGAGCCAGCCGGCAGCTCCCATCCTCCGCGCCTCACTCTGCACTCCCTCCTGAGTCCTTACATCCTTTCTCCGTCTCTCAGCAAATTCCCTTTCACAGACGGGGTGCCCAGGCTCAGGAAGCCACCTCGCTGCTCCCCAGGTCATCTCCATCACGCCACCCCTCTCCTGCCCCTCCTGTCCCCTCTCCCTCTCAGCACAGCCCAACTGGTGGGAGCCCAGCCAGGGAAGCAAGAAACACATCCACATCCACCTTCCCCACCTGGGTCCCCTCTGGCTGCCTCCTGCTCAGGTTCAGGTCAGGTGGCCCACGCTGTCCACTGAGGACTCCCGACCCCCCAGCTCAGGGCTGACCCTCATGCAGAACAGAGATCCCACCCTGAAGCCTTGGGGGTGCTGGGGGGGAGCTTCCAGTTCTCCTCAGACACACGGGGAGTCTGTGAACTTCCCTGGAGCCTCGTTGGAGAAGCTGGAAGTGTAACTCTTCCCCAGGCTGCACAGACTCCCTGAGCACTCCCAGGGGCACCGTGTTAGAGGTTCACCACTCCCCTGCGGCAGCGAAAGCCTCTGTGCCCCCACCCACCCCCGCCCCAGGCCCTCACCTGGCACAGCCTGCCCCAGGCCCCAGGCTCATGACACAGTTAAAGACTCAGCATTTCCCTAGCCCATGTGGCTCAGTGGATAGAGCGTCGGCCTGCGGACTGAAGGGTCCCAGGTTCGATTCCGGTCAAGGGCATGTACCATGGTTGCGGGCACATCCCCAGGGGGTGTGCAGGAGGCAGCTGATCGATGTTTCTAACTCTCTATCCCTCTCCCTTCCTCTCTGTAAAAAACCAATAAAATATATTTTAAAAAAATAAATAAAGACTCAACCTTTCCCTAGCTGATGTGGCTCAGTGGATAGAGCGTCGGCCTGCAGACCAAAGGGTCCCGGGTTCGATTCCTGTCAAGGGCACATACCTCGGTTGTAGGCTCCTCCCCGGCCCGGGCCCTGGTCAGGGCACCTGCAGGAGGCAACCAATCAATGTGTTTCTCTCACATCGGTGTTTCTCTCTGTCTTTCCCTCTCCCTTCCATTCTCTCTAAAAATCAGTGGAATAATATCCTTGAGTGAGGATTAAAAAATAATAATAAAATAAAATAATTTTTAAAAAAGACTCGGCCTCTCCCGGCACCTGCAGCTCTTCATCAGGCAGTGCCCCCCCCCGTCTCCCCCCCCCCCTGCCTTGCTCCCAGCCTGGGGGCTTCTCTGACCCTGGAGGCAGCCTCTGGCAGATCCACCTGCCACCACACCACCTGGAGGACCTGGTCGCTCACCATGGCACGGACTCGGCAGAGCTCAGGCCCTGGCACGGCCCAGTTCATCCTGGCCAGTCCACTCACCCTCCTTGCCAGACTCCCCACACCAAGGACGCAAGGGCAGAGGGGCAATCAAGGCAGGGAGAAACGGGACTTCCTCGTGCCCCCTTCCTCCTTCCTCCCCATCCACACTCCCCTTCCTCCTTCCTCCCCATCCACACTCCCCCTTCCTCCCCATCCACACTCCCCCTTCCTCCTTCCTCCCCATCCACACTCCCCCTTCCTCCTTCCTCCCCATCCACACTCCCCCTTCCTCCTTCCTCCCCATCCACACTCCCCCTTCCTCCTTCCTCCCCATCCACACTCCCCCTTCCTCCTTCCTCCCCATCCACACTCCCCCTTCCTCCTTCCTCCCCATCCACACTCCCCCTTCCTCCTTCCTCCCCATCCACACTCCCCTTCCTCCTTCCTCCCCATCCACACTCCCCCTTCCTCCTTCCTCCCCATCCACACTCCCCCTTCCTCCTTCCTCCCCATCCACACTCCCCTTCCTCCTTCCTCCCCATCCACACTCCCCTTCCTCCTTCCTACCCATCCACACTCCCCCTTCCTCCTTCCTACCCATCCAGCACTCCTCTTGCTCCTCAATAAAAAGAAATATGCTCACCAGCTTCTGCGTGTGCTGAGGGGAGAGGAGGCCATGGAGACGTGGGTGGCGGGTTGTGGGGGAGGGGGGGTGGTTCCAGATTCGATTCAGAGCACCCCGCCACGTTTCACTGGGGTATAACTTCTATGGCATAAAGTTCACCCATTTAAAGTGTGCAACTCGATGGCTTTTAGTACAGCTACAGAATTGTGCAACTATCACCCTAATTTAATTTAGGACATCTTCATCACCCCCGAAACCTTCCAGCTGTTACCAGTTCTTTCCAAACCTGCCCATTCCCTCTCAGACCCTGGAAATCACTGAGCCACGTTCTGTCTCGAAGGATTTGCCTATTCTGGACGTTTCTCATACATGGAGTCGTGACGCCGTGCAGGACGACAACAACTGAAGAATGAAGTCTATCCACGCTCTGTTGTTCAGAGCTCTGTACCCCAACATTGTGGCTGCTGAAGTATAGTTATGTACCCATTTCGCAGAGTAGGAAACTGAGACTCAGGGAGGGATGTGGGTCTGCTGAGCGTTGGGATGCACCCAGAGCCAGGAGCAACTGCCCCGTACGGGCGGTGCCTGGGGCTCGGGGTCCCCCTGCTGGCCAGATGGAAGCCCAGACATGAGGCAAGGAGGCTGCTCCCTGCCCCTGGGCGCTGGTCCTGTGCTGGTGGGAGGAACCAAGTCCGTGTAAAGCTTTAGGGAGAGAGCCACTGCGCCCCACCTCGGAGGGTCTGGGAGCTGAAGACCCCCCCCCAGGAATGTCCAGCAAACCTCTCCGCCAAAGAATGGGGAGACGGTCCTGCCACCCAACCCAAGGCCCCAGCGCTGAGATGGCTCCTGCTTGGAGAAATCTCCAGAGAAAAGGGTTTTCAGCTTCCACTGATCTGACTGCCCTCGGTTCTGACTCTGAGAAAGTCGGGCCCAGACCCGCCCGGGGGACTGCTGGGCGTTTCGCTAATTCAGTCCTCCTCAGAGGTTGTGAATTTGGGCTCTAGAGTCAAATAATTTGGGCGGAAAATGTCCCTCTGTCCCTTTCTCAAGTGTCTGATGAGGGCGCCTCAGTTTCCTCACCTGTGGAATGGGAGGCGTGATATTCTCTAAGGGCTGATGGGAGGACGGAGTGCTGGGCTCTAAAGTCCACGTTGCTTTTCTACTCGTCACTTCCCTTAGAGAAGAACGGGCGAGGGCTCAGGGCACATAGGAAAATTCTGGACAGAGAAGGGAGCCTGCCCTGTCATCCCTCACCTCCCTGAGCTCCTACCCTTGTCTGCCAGGGGAGGGTGGCAGCTGCTTTTGTCCCCTGCCTGGGCCCTGACCCAGCCAAAAGCCTGGCACAGCTGTTGGAATGGCCCAGATGCCTGGGGTTTAGGGTTAGGCCCAGGACGGCGGGGGTTGGGGGGAGACGGGGGGCCCACAAGGAGCATCTCCTCGGTCTCCTTATGTCTCGCAGGTCAGCTGCCCCAGCCTGGGGTGGGGGGCAGGAGGAGTTCCCCCTCTTTCCTTCCCTGGTCTCCTGCCCCCTGGTGCCTTCTTCCTGAAGCTGAACCCACCCCTCCCCACCCCATCCACATGCCGCCAGCTGTCACTGGCCTGGGCCTGGCACTCCGCCTGCCGCACACCCGTGAATCGCCGGCATTCACGCTCTGGCCCCAGCTCCACCTGTTCCCCTCGGACTGAGCAGCAGGGCTGTGTGGCCCCATCTGTTGTCCTCCATCCAGCTCTCATCTCAGTGCGAGTCAAACCCAGCTTCACCTGCAGGAGGGTGGGGACGGCTGAGTCGGGCCTTGTCCTTCCCACCCAGGCCCACCAGCACCTCCAAACAACCTGCCTTCCAGGTTGAAAAAGACTAAGAGCGCACCCTTCCCCAAAGGCGTGTGCGTGCTTCCTCGCGCCCTCTTTCTACCTGTCATCACTCGGGGCCAGTGGGCAATGTCAACAGAACGACGGCCGCTTTTTAAATCCATGTTTGTGGTGCAGCGACCTGTGAGCACAGGAGAGGGGCCCTGGTGGCACCTCCTCCTGAGAGGAAGGCGTGTCCTGGGCACCTAGGCTGTGTGTCGCCAGGCGGGCAGCGTGACGCAATGCCGCAGCCGGGGGCGTAGCCGGCAGAGTCATTTTCTCACGGTTCTGGAGGCTGCACGTCCGAGGTCAGGGCCCAACGTGGTCCGGTTCGGCGAGGGCGCTCCTCTCGCTTGGCGGACGGCCGCCTTCTTGCTCAGCTCACATGGCCTTTCCTTGGTGCAAGCAGGTGGAGGGAGAGCTCTCTCTGGGGTCTCTCTTTTTTTTTTTTTTTTTTTTTTATTTCAGAGAGGAAGGGAGAGGGAGAGAGAGAAAAAACCATCCATGATGAGAGAGAATCATTGATCAACTGCCCCCTGCACGCCCCCTACTGGGGATGGAGCCCACAACCTGGGCCTGTGCCCTGACAGGGAATCTAACTGTGACCTCCTGGCTCAACCACGGAGCCACGCCAGCCAGGCTGTGGGCTTGCTTAGCTCTGGGGACTCAGAAAACCGGGCCTTCCAAGCCCCGTGTCTTGGGGCCTGCCCCTGCCCCTCAGGTTCTCCGTGAGGCTCCACCCACCTTTTAGCTGCTGGCCCTGCCCTCGCCAGGCCTGGGGAGGGAGCGCACTACCTCGGTGCACTTCCTCTAAGTGGGCACTTCCTTCCAAGAGAGCTGTCCCCAGAGGTTCCCTTCACATCCGCAGTGATGGAGAGCGGGGGGGGGGGGGGGGGGGGGGGGGCGGGGGGGGAGGCACAAGGGGAAGAGCTTTAAGTTCTAAGGCAGAGAAAATAGAATTTCTGCCGAGCAGAGGGAGATGGGGAGGGAGGGAGGGAAGGAGAGAGGGAGGGAGCGGGGGGGGGGGGGGGGAGCGGAGACAGGATCCAGGAAGCTTCTACTTTGGTCTCGGCATCGAGGTTTCACAGGGGCGGGGCGGGGGGGGGGTGTAGATATTTATAACTCAAAACAGACCGAGCTGAGATCCCTCAAGTGCCAGGGGCTTGGCTGACAATGGACGGGGGGGGGGGGGGGGTTGGGGGGGGGTGTAGGGACTGAGACCTCCTCTAGGACTCGAGGATGCTGGTTTGGGGGCGGGGGGTCACCATTGAAAGGCTGCAGAGCCCTGCCCACCAGGCTGGGCGGGAAGTCCTCAGAGAACCCCAGCTCTCAGGGACAATAACATCCTCTGATGGTAACAGCTGCCGGGGTACCAGGCCCCGAGCTACATGCATTACTCTCCCCATCTGCAGAAGGAGAAACTGAGGCTTGGAGGGCAAGTAACCAGCCTGAAGCCTCGCAGCTGTAAGTGGCGAAGCCCTCTGCCTGGCACCGGCCTGTGTGGTGGGAGGAGAGGCCTGGGTCTAGGCATCCCCACTGTCAGCTCAGCCCTCAGCCACCGAACCCTCGACCGTGAGCATTGATGGGGGTGGGGAGGGGACAGGGAGCTACCCACCCAGGAGAGGTGCTGGGGGAGTGTGTGTGTGTGTGCGCATGTGTGAGTGTGTGCACGTGTGTGTGGCTGTGAGTGTGTGTGTGTGTGAGTGTGTATGCATGTGTGTGTGCACATATGGGTACATGTGTGAGTGTGTGCACTGTGTGTGTGACTGTGAGTGTGTGTGGCTGTGTGTGTGTGTGACTGTGAATGTGACTTTAAGTGTGTGACTTTGAGTGTGTGTGTGACTGTGTGTATGTGTGTGTGTGTGTTTGGCATGTGTGTGTCTATGTGTGTGTGTGTGTGCGTGTGTGTGGCATGTGTGCATGTGTGTGGTGTGTTTGGCATGTGTGTGTGGTGTCTGTGTTTGTGGCATGTGCGTGTGTGGCGTGTGTGTGGCGTGTGTGTGTGTGTGTGTGTGTGTGTGGTGTGCATGGTGCAGTGGGTCCGCACACCCAGGCGACCCCAGGTGAAGGCACACGGGTGTGTGATGATACGTGGAGGGGCCTCAGAGCTCCTTCAATGCGTGTTCGCTGGCTCTGAGGACGAGGAGGCGGCGGCTGGAGTCCAGGGCGGCTCACGCGCCTCTGCCTGCCTCCACAGGCCAGTTGCTCCCTGCTCCCCGTTCTCCGCCTCGTTCTTGGTCTGAGGTCCCCAGCTCTGATCACTATGCATCTACGGTTTCACTGCAGCCGCAGGGTCGGAAGGGGAGGCTTGGGAGGCCTGAGGTCAGAAGTCACGCTCTTGGCTACCAACCTCAAGGCCGGGAACAGGTCCCGGCCAGCACAGCCGGAGAGAGCAGAGCCGAAAGGAGACGTCACAGGCGCCGTCTGCTCCAGGAGGAGGGAGGGATGAGGTGTCATGAGCACCGTGCATCGTGCCAACTCCCACTCCCAGGCTCCAGGCACTGCTCCAGGCTCGCCCGTCTGCAGGGAGATGGAATATTCCTGAAGTCACAACTCCAGAGCGAGGCTGCCCATCTCAGAATAAACAGACACCCCCCCCCCAGGCTCCCAACCCCCGGCGGCTCCAGTCCTCGGGCGGGCCCCACCTTCGAGGGCCAGGTGTCCCGCCTCCTGCCTCTTTACTGACAATCCTGTGCTCCTCTGAGCTCCATCCTCATCTTCACCCCATGGGTACCACCAGCATCCACAGGACCAGGAATTCACCCAAGTCACAGACACCTGGGCTGTGACGTCCAGGTCACCCCAAGAAGGAGAGGGGGCCCCAAACCCTCACTCTGCACAGAAGGGACTGGCTTTGATGATGTGGCTCTGTCTCTCGGGTCAGCTGTCAGTGAGTATCCAGTGACCACACCACACGCACTTGCTGAGTGCCTACTGCATACACTCTGGAGAGAAGCTGGTCCCGCTGTCGTCCAGGGCCTGGGTTTTGGCCGTAACCTTAGTGGACGAGGCTGTTCCCGACTCTGGAGTCGGCCAGGCTGGTTCTGATCCTGCCTCCACCTCTGTGACTCCCGTGAGCAGACTTCTTCACCGTGACCCCCGTCCAGCACCTGGCGTGACGACCCCTCACAGTGATGGTGGGGCTGGGTCATTCGGGTGAAGCGTTCACAAGGCACCTCGTAATGGGCGAGTTCTGAACGAGGGCGTAGCTGTGGGTGAGGACCTGGCAAGCATGGCCACCGTCCCCTCGCTGGTCCTGCCTGGGCCCAGGCTGCCTCCCCACCGTCCAGCCCCCACGGGGATGCCACCGGCAGCACCCAGCTGGCTCTGGACTCAGGAATCCGAGGAGCCTGCTCCTTGCCCGGGACCAGGAAGTGGGAGAGCCGCACTGGCCACCACAGGAAACATCACTTTCGGAAATGTGGCCACAGCCAGGAAAGATGAGGCGCAGGCGATTTGGGGAGCCAGACCCAGTGGTGGGACACAGCTCTACGGAAAGGCTGGGAGGGGAGGGGGCGGCAAGGGCGGGTGCTGAGCCCCAGTCCAGTCCAGTCCCCTGACCCAGTTCCCAAAGCCTCGACCTCCCCTCTCCACCTGTAAGGGCAGCAGGGCCAGCCCTGGGCTGAGGGAGGCGGGGCTGTGTCTCCGCTGGGGAGAGGGGAGCCAAGATGGTGAGGACGTGAGCCTGGGAGCCGGTGAGCGTGGGCTGTGGGGACTCCACCGGTGCTGTTAGGGGTGAGGAGAAGCCCCCCACCCCCACCCCTGCCCCAGGAGGCCCTCGGCTGGCCCAGGCCCAGCGAGGACGGGCACGTGTGGCTCGGGGAGAACACGCCGGGCACCGGGGCCGAGGGTGGAATGCGGTGTCCACACGGCCGCTATGCGGGGAACGCAGCAGATGGACTTGCCCGGGAACATTTGTTTCCTTGTCTCACGGACTCCCTGGAGAGGATGGGAGGAAGGCTGGGGACAGACAGACAAAGGAGGACATCAGGGAAGCCAGGGAAGCCAAGCCAGGAATGGCTGAGTGGGCGGCATGAGTCATCAGTAGAGGGACACGGGAATGGGGAGTGAACGGGTTCCCTGTCAGACGTGCTTGATGGAAGTGCATGTCCCCCTGACCTTGGCATGCGGTCGGCAGCTCGGGGCAGAGAGAACGGACTTGGGAGTCGTTCCCTGAGGAACCACGCGCAGAGCAGCCAGCCTCTACCAGCATTGACCCACGCAGGCGTGCGCCCTGCGGGGAGAACGGGGCTCCCCGGGGGTGCAGGGAAGAGGTCTAAGAAGAGAGGTCCCTCCTAAGGGGAGGCAGAGGAGCTGCGAAGAGGAAGAGGAGGGAGGGAGACAGAGGAGGAAACCCAGAGCGGAGCCAGGAGGGTGCAGGGTGGCAGGAGCTAGGAGAGCAGAGCTCGGGAGACCGTGGCCAACAGACCAACCAGTGAGACGGACACAGAGCCGTCGCCTGCGCTGCACCTGCCGAGGCGTCTGTGCCAGGGAAGGCGGAGGCAGCGGGTAGACGAGTGAGCGAGTGTGAAGTCGCCGTCCCAGACACTTGGTGACGAAGGAGCGGCTGGGACAGAGCCATCGCCCAGGGCTCCCGGGAAAAGGGGGTTCTGGGTGGAGTGACTTCACGTTTGGAAAGGCCGGCAGAGACGGAGCAGTTAGAGATACTTGGGGGGAAGAGGGACATGGAATCAAATCCTTCAAGAAGACGAGAGGAGCTCCAAGCCCCTGCAGTTAACAGGCAACACAACTAGCTACACCGGCCGCCAGGGAAGACAGTTCATCACCCCCATTTAAAGACGGAAAAATGAAGCCCCGAGGGGAAGAGACGTGCCTCTGACACAGAGGCTGTCAGTCCTGTGCTGCATGAGGCCACCTGGCTTTCTGTGCCAGAAAGGCCCCTTCCAGGCCAGGGCGGGGCTGGACATCCGAGTTCCCAGGAGGGGAATGCAGGGAGGGTCCCACAGCACATTGGGGGGGGGGGCTGTGGGAGAGGCATGGGGAGGAGAAGACAGAGCCAGGAAGAAAGCAAGGCATCTCCACCCCGGCAGCAGCTGCTCCCAAATGTGTCACAACTTGTCAAAGAGGCAGAAATAGAAGCTGCCCAGGGAGTGGGAGGGGGTGTGGCCTGCGGGGCTTCTGAGCCCCAAGGAGGGCAGAATGGGGGCGGAAGGGAGGGGGCAGGAGGGGGAGTCCATAGTAAGTAGGACAGTGATGCCAGGCCTAGGTGGGCTGGCACGGGTCCAGGGAGCCATCCAGTGGCCTCTGGCGAGACTGAGCGTGGGGGCAGACATGGCAACGGGAAGGGAAGAGCCGCCCCTGAGTCCATTCTTCAGGGTGCGGCCTGGCTCACACGCCTCTCAGAGCAGCCCTCCTGCCCGACCATGAGCGCCCTGCAGGCCACAGGCCTAGTCGGAACCAGAGCGCCACCTTTCAGGGGCCACTTGGGTCGCTCAGTCCAGCACCTGACTTACCCACGGGGGACCAGGGAGGAGAAGGCAGCCACGCCCTGACTTCCGATCCAGGGCTCCCTCCTCCACGGCCTTCCCTTCCTGACGGTCGGTCGTCCTGGGCGCTGAGGGCCCAGCTCCAGGAACCACTCGGGACTCGCCCGCACCCCAAGGCCCAGGTGCACACTGCCCGCACCCTGCAGGCCCACTGGGCTCTGCAACCTCATTCTGTGCTCTGTGACCACCAAGCACCTCCTCAGACCCGTCCCAGGACCCTCCTGTCCCTCCAGGCCTCACCCTCGCCCGCCCAGCAGAGGCCAGAGATTCTTGGCGAGTGACCGGGCGCTGAGGGACCTGGCGCTGAGCCGACTCCAGCGGGAGGGACTTCCCAGGGTGATCTGATGCTTGTCCTCAGAGGAAAAGGACACAGTGTGGGCCTCCAGGCCCTCCCCGCCAGCGCCTCACCTCTCCACCCCCCTCCCCAGGCCCATTTGCCTCCAAACCCTCCTCTGGTCTCAGGCCTCAGGCTTCCCGACCCCCAGCCATCACCCTTAGCCCTGGGGTGTCTTCTTTCCATCTCCCCGTCAGGACTTCTCTGACGTCTCCCTGACTCTCCATTCGACGCCTAGAGCCCTCCAACCCCCTGCCGCCTCCCACCTGTGCCCGAGCCCACCTGGGAAGCAGGTACTCACGGTGAGAACTGGGCCTTCTCCGCCCGTCAGCCTCCCAGCCTCCGGGAAGGAGAGGGGCCCCTGGCTCCGCCCCAAGGCCTAAGCTCAGGCACCAAGACTAACACCCCTCACACTCTGACCCAGTGCCCTGTGCACCCTCAGGCGAGTCACTTTCTCCTCTGCCTCAGTTTCCCCGTGTGTAGGAGGAAGGAGGGGGGACTGCTGATCCTCAGGGTGCTTCCCCGCTCAAGTTTTCTGATTCTGGGATCTGTTCTCACGGCCAAGCTACTGCCCCACAGAGAGCTGGTGCTGGTCGGCACCCATTGTTCCGGCTTCTGGGGTCCGTGGGAGCATTTTCCTGCCGCCTCAGCCCGGGACCCAGCCAGGGACCCAGCCCGGAGAACAGAAACTCAGCCATCCCAAAGGCTCTCCCTCCCCGATTCCCAGCACCTGAGACTCTGGACCGGGAACCTGGTTGGATGTTAGCCAATCAACCTGGCAGCCCAGGCCCGCCCACCTGAGAGGTCAGCTGGGCCTGGGAGAGGCTGGGGGAGCAGAGGGGGAGCAGAGAGCAGGGAGCAGGTGAAGGGGGTTTCCGCGGCCATGCAAATGAGAGCAGCCCAGCACGCAAGGAGCAGTCCAACGGGGACAGTGGTGGGGTGAGGGCTGCCTCTGGAGGGGCCGGGACTGCAGGGGCCTGTGTGCCCAGGCCAGTGGGGTGGGGATTAGGGCCTGACGCCCCGCTGTCAGGTCGCAGCTGATGGATCTCCACTGCTGGGAGCACAAAGACGCTCTGTGGTGGCCCCAATGTGTTCCTGTCCATCAGAGGGTGGCTTAGAGGCGGGGGGTGGGGGGGGTGCCAGGGGAGGAAGGCCAGGTCTCCAGGTGCTGCTTCCCTGCATCGCGGCTCTGAGAGGAGCAAGGCGGGTGAAGGGACAGCCCCCCAATGGGGGGGTTGAGGTCAGAGACACCGGAGCTGCCCTATCTTCTGAGTCCTGGGAGAGCAATGCCCCAGAGCAGGGCCAGGACATGGTCCCCTGGCCACTTACTGACAGACACACAAACACATCTACACAAGGAGTCACTGAGACGCAGACGCACAGGGTCAGCCTGGCCTCAGGAAACTGAGTTCTGCAGGTCTGGAGTGAAGGCCACTCCCTCCCTGGGCCATAGCACCCCTCCCCGAGGCCACACCACCCTCCTCAGGGCCACAGCACCCCTCCCCGGGGCCACAGCACCCCTCCCCGGGGCCACACCACCCCTCAGTGCTATTGCCGCTCACTGCCTACCTCAATGAGCAGACTGTGTTCAGAAGGTGGTGAGTATGTTACAGGCCTGTTCACGTCTTACTCACGCCACCAACCCCGGTGCCCAGCACACATGGGCCAGACCTGTTTCTTGACGGAAAGAGTGACCGAATGAATACCTCTGTCCCAGGCGGGCGGGGCGGTGTCCCTCCCCCGTTCCTGGTGCTCTGGTTCCCGGGAGGCTGTGCGGGGAGCCAGGGACACGGCCTCAGGGAGGCCAGGTGGGGAGCAGAGGTATCTCCACGTGCCCGGTGCCCTCTCCTTACAACCATTCACCTGCCACACACACACACACACACACACACACACACTCACACACACACACACACACACACCCTTTGCCAGCTGACACGCCTGTCCTCCCAGTCCGCACTTCCTCCTGCCTCTAAGTCGGCCGTTCTGCACCAGGACCTCGCGCCTCGCTCCCGAAGGCCCGCCGCCGTCTTCCACGGGGTGCCCCTGCCTCACTTCCACGTCCCTCCATCACCGCTGGGCGTCCCCTTCTCCTCCCCACCCCCGACGCAGACCCTCTGCAAACTCCTCACACACCTGCTTGATGAACCCACGCATGTGCACACGATGGCAGCCCCCATGCTCACGGTGGAACTGGAACAACTCCCCGGCACTGTCACGGGACATTCCCGCTCTGGCCCGGCTCACCACCTAGAGCGTGAGATCCTGAAACTCCCCACGAAGCCAGCCCGGTCCTCCTGCTCCCCTTCCTCGAGGACATGGACACGCTGTCCGGAGGCAAGGCCCATTGGGTCCCAAAAGGACAAAACGTTGCCATTTCTGGGTTTCCATAGTAACTTCAGCATCCCTCCTGTTCTCAGGGCTCCTAGGGTTCGCGTGTAGTAACCCTGCAGCCCTAAAGTGAGCCTTGTCCACTTCCGCCCCACGGACAGCAGCACGGGTCCTCTCTGACCCCAAGGCCTCTGCCGAGAGGGGACCCCGCACTGAGAGGCCCAGGGATGAGCCAGTCCCTCCTGCACCCACATTCGAGAGAGACCTGTAGGACGGTGGCCCTGAAGGCTCAGACAGGAAGAGGCAGAGCCAGCCAGGAGGCCAGGAGCCGGGAGATTTAAACTGCGTGGAGGGGCTCTGCCCGCCCCCCCCCCCCCACTCCACCACCACCACCACGCTGAGGACTTGGGGGAACCTCTGCTCTGACTGGGGCAGAAACAGACTGGAGGAGACGACATAGGAGGATCCAGGGGGAGGGAGGGCGGAGACGCAGGGTCCCCCAGACCCGACTTTCCACAGCTGGACGGTGGCAACACGACCAGCGTATTCTAGGCTTCCACTGGCCCTGCCACAGAAGGAAAACAAGACCCCGAATTCCTCTTCCCTCCATGTACCCCCATAACTGTGCCCTGAGAGACACGGTCAAGGCTGCTATGGAGACCAGAAGGGCAGGCCATGTGGCCCTTCGAACGGCCCTTCTCGTCCCTGGACACGCCTGCCCGTCCGGGAGGGACTCCTGTCTGGCTGAGGCTCACGGAGCTGCCAGGAAGCAGGGGATGAATTGACCCCTTCCAGCCGAAGCCCACCCCTCTGGCCCCCACCCTAACTCTTTGGGACCAGCAAAGGGAGCAGGCAGGCCCCCCGCCAGGAGTAATTGAAAGGAGCAGATGAGAATGTGTTCCCCACCTCCCCTGCCTGCCCCAGGGGGGCTGCCGAGAAATGAAAACTAATCAAATTACACCCGACGGCCTCCCTCCCGGGCCCAGGAGCCCAGGGCTGGCCGGGGCAGGCAGGCTGGGTGGGTGGGTGGAGGCGGGGGCGGGGGGGTCACGTCTAATCCACTGTGAACGTCTTGATGTGCAGCAACAGCTTAGAGGGGGCTCAGGTTTCCGTGGCGTTGGCTATATTTATCTCTGGTTCCATGCCAGCGGGAAGGGTTTAAATGGCACCCGGCAGTTGGCGTGAGGGGCTGCAGGAGCTTGGGGGCCGGTGGCAGGAACGAGCCTCTTCCGACCCCATGGAGCTGTACGAGACACCCCCCTACTTCTACCAGGAGCCCCACTTCTACGACGGGGAAAACTACCTGCCTGTCCACCTCCAGGGCTTCGAGCCGCCGGGCTACGAGCGGACTGAGCTCAGCCTGAGCCCCGAGGCCCGGGGGCCCCTCGAAGACAAGGGGCTGGGGACCCCCGAGCACTGCCCGGGCCAGTGCCTGCCGTGGGCGTGCAAGGCGTGTAAGAGGAAGTCCGTGTCCGTGGACCGGCGGCGGGCGGCCACGCTGAGGGAGAAACGCAGGCTCAAGAAGGTGAACGAGGCCTTCGAGGCCCTGAAGCGGAGCACCCTGCTGAACCCCAACCAGCGGCTGCCCAAGGTGGAGATCCTGCGGAGCGCCATCCAGTACATCGAGCGCCTGCAGGCCCTGCTCAGCTCCCTCCGCCAGGAGGAGCGTGGGCTGCGCTGCCCGCGGGGCGGGCCCCAGGCGGGGGTAAGTGGCTGCCCACCTGCCCCGAGGGAGGGGGCGCAGCCTCAGGCCCCTACGTGGGCTCATCCAGCCCATCCTGTGTCCCGTGTCCTTTTCAGATGGGACAAGCAGAGATGGGGGGGGGCGGTCCGAAGGAGGAGCCAGGGAACAAGTCCAGAGTCAGCCGGGTGCAGTGTCTGGGATGGACAGGTCTGCCCCCACCCCCGCAACCTGGCACCCCAGCACTTGCATAGGGAGGCCCTGGCTGGGCCGGACACCCTGATCTCAGGGTCAGGAAAACCAGGCGCCCCTTTAAGCTGGTGTCGTGTCCACCCCAGATGGAAGCCAGGAAAGGCCTGGGAGCTGGGGCTCTGTGGCTAGGCGGGGGCAGGGAAGGGGTGAATTGTGACGCTCCTGGGCGGAGGGGCGACCTGCTGGAGGGGTAGCCTCAGCACAGGAGCTTCTGCCCTGGGGACTGGACAGAGGGCACCACAGAGACGGCTGTGCCTGACCTTGGGCTTCCGTGTCTAGCAGGTTCCCAGTGAATGCAGCTCCCACAGCGCCTCCTGCAGTCCAGAGTGGGGCAGCGCCCTGGAGTTCGGCCCCAACCCAGGGGGTAAGTGAGGTGGGACCTTGGTCAGCTTGGCTCAAATCCCTCAGCCTTGTCCAGCCCGGGGAGCCCCTCTTCCCTTATCCCCTGCCCCCGGCTCCTCCCCTTGGCCTCGGCAGCGTGGACTAAAGCCTTGGCCAGCTAGAAGCCGCCCTCCTGCAGCTCTGCCCTGCCCCAGGGGTCCCTGGGAGTCCCTGAGTCTGTGCTGCCTAAGGCCAGCAAGAGCAGGGGGCAGGGCGTCTCCCAGGACACACCAGCCCGGCTCCACCTCCCTCCGCCCCAGGGCAGTCGGGATAGCTGCTTCCAACCCCAGCCCAGCCCCAGGAGGAGTTGGGAGGAGGCACCAGTCCCACCAGTCCCACGCGTGCCACTGGGACGGGCAGTAGCAATCCTCTGCCTGTCGCCAGGTGACTCCGCCCACCTTCTCCCCACAGACCATCTGCTCCCAGCGGACCCTGCCGACGCCCACAACCTGCACTCGCTCACCTCCATCGTGGACAGCATCACCATGGAGGACGTCTCTGTGGCCTTCCCGGACGAAACCCTGCCCAACTGAGGTGGTCTGCGGCCAGCGGCCAGGGGCCCACAGGCTGGCCACAGATGCCGCCACTTGGGGCCTGGGGGCCGCCTACGCCAGGCTGTCCTGAGGCCAGGAGGCCAGCCTGCCCCCTCCTCGCCTGTTGAAGGTTAAGCCACCACCCAGAGAGGGAGTGGGCGCTCTCACTCGGCTGACTGCTCAGAGCTCCCAGGGCCATCCGGGTCCAGGGAGACAGAGCAGGGGACCAGAGCGCCTGCGGGGGCCCCCTCAGGGGCAAACTCAGGAGCTTCCCTTCGATTATAACCCAGCCTTCCACTCCTCCCACCCCCAAAATCCCGTCCTGACCCAGACACACGGTGCACCTGCGTCTGCTCTTCCTGAGGCAGCGGCCGGGCTGGGCCTGCCCTGACTCGGGAGCAGGAAGAGGTGTCCCTGTCCCCAGGTCCCGGGGCCAAGCTTCTGCGTGAACACTGGGAACTCCCAGGTTTCTGTTGTTTGTTCTGCGTGTTGTTTGTGAAGCTGCCATCTGACCAAGGTGTCCTGTGCCGAGGTGCCCGGGACGGGATGGGGGGCGGGGCTCTTGGGGTGACTTCCTTTGATAACTAAGCCTTGTGTGGTTTTGCTATTGTTTTGTAATTTTTTTGCTAACTTATTTGGATTTCCTTTTTTAAAAAATGAATAAACACTGGGTGCTAGATGTCCGTGATGATGTAGACAAGGGTGCCTGCCGCTCCTGCCCCCCTCAGTCCAGACACGCCCAGGATCAGTCGTGAGCTCCCATTGCTGGTGCTCACCAGGCCCTGGGACCCCCGGAAGCCAGGTCGGTCCACAGGCCAGGGAAGACCTGCCGGCCCCCTGCTGAGGCCTGGCACCCTCTAATTCATGACACCGTGCACTCACTACCACCCCGCCAGGTCCTCCAATGAACTGAGCCCAGGCCTGGCGCTCAGCCCACACCCCGGGCGGGGGTGCAGCTTGGATTTGAGGGTTTCCCTCCCTAATCCCTGCCTCTCCTCTGGTGTGGCATCACCAGGAGCCCGTAGGGACGTGAGAGATGATGGAATCCCACTGCACCCTGCCGTCGTCCATCATCCGGGCAGAGGGGACTGTGGCCTGGCCTGCAGCCCAGAGGAGGGATTCAGCAGTGGGGGAAGCAAATGGGGGCCCCCCAAGAACCACTACGGGAAGGGAAGCTGGGGCTGCTGCTTTTCAGTCTGGCTTCCTGAGGGGAACAAGGACTGGACACCTGACACGAGGGTCAACTGGGGAGGCATCAGGAGCTAGAATTTCCATGGACCATGAACATCCACTAAAAACTTTATTAATTCCAACTGCTTCAGGCTGTTTGTCTGATTTATTGCAAATTATAAGTTTCAGAATCATGACAGAAGTCAGGACTCTGCGTGTGGTCCCCTCCAGCCCCGACTCAGTTCTCTGGGGCCCTTAAGGGGGGACCCCAGTGGCTGAGAAGGTGCTGGTGCCCGAGGGCTCAGCCCTCCAGACTTGCTCCTGAAGACAGGGCCCCACATGCAGCCCCCCCGGGTGTGCCCAGAAACTCTGCATTAGAAAAAGGCGGAGGAGGCAGGCAGGCTCAGGCCCTGGGCGAGGGCGAGGGCAAGGCCTGGTGGGAAACACAGGCTGGGCCAACCACATGGGGGTTTCCCTCTGCCTTTGTATCTGGTGTGGCCTCTCGCCCTCGGGAAGGGTGCAGGGAACACCTGGGTCCCTCCCTGACTCACTGGCCTTGGACAGGAGGGCTGCTCAGGCCCATTGCCTCTGCCCAGCACCCTCCAGGCTCCTGGGGACACTGCCCACTGCCTTCAGGTGCCCCCTGGCTGGGCTGGGGCTGGCCAAGGGCCTCTGTCTCTGTTCAGGAGCTGGGGCTCTGGGGTTGCTGGATACATTTTTAGTTTATTCCTCTTTAGTTATCATGTCATTTGGGAGCTGAGGTTCATATATATACGCTGGTGAGGAGGAGCCGTCCTCAGCAATGGTGACCAGGGTTGGCAGCTCCCGCCGTGCCGGGTGTGGTCACGGCCTGCCTTGCTTCCCACACGGAGGACGCAGCTGGGACTGCACAGTGACGGCCGCGCTGCCAGCCTCACGCTGGTCGCGAAGCCCAGGGACTTTCCACATTAACAAGAGCGCAGCCTTCACCATTACATTCCCCAGAAGGATGAATGAATAATGAGGGCAGTTCTTTAGGGAAATTAGCTTAAGTCCCAGTCTCCGGTGGAAGCACCTACAATAAATCAAACTGGGTTAATCAAACGTCTCGGAATAAGACTTTGGGGAATCAGGCTGGAAGGAGATCATGGCTGGCAAGAGGTATGGCAGCAGGCAGGCTGCCCCTCCCTCCCACCCCCCGGCACAAGCAGCCCAAACCACCCTCTCAGGCCCGGGGTTTGTACGAGCAGAAGCTACCGCCCACCAGCTCTCTGCCGAGCTGCTTCCCCGAGCACAGCCTGGGCTTGGAGGATGCGAACATGGCAGATGAGCTCCAGGTTAGAAGAGGCCAGAGCCATGTTTAAGTTGTCGTAAAACCAGGTTGTTTATTGGTAGGACACGCACACGCACACGCATAGGCACCCCCCAGGCACCCCCCTCCCAATGCACTGAGCTGGCACAGCGCTGAGCAGGGACCTGGCAGGAAGCTGTGAGGGCTCAGGCCTCGTGACTGCAAATACACTGACTGAGCAACAGCCTCCTCTGATCAGCAGACAGCAGCCTCGTCACCCACCGGTCTCTCCCCCATCACCTCCCTACACACTGCACGATGCCCTGAAGGACCCAGGGCCCACCAGCTGCTGCCTTATGACACAACCACGTGGAGGATGAAGTGGAGGACGGCTGCGGCCGCGCCCACGTACCCGCTTATCGGGTCCCCTGACCGTCACATGGCCTTGTAGTCCCCACTCCACCAACCGGGGCCTGGGGTTTCTCCACGACCTGCACATCCATCACCCAAGCACAGGGGCTTTCTCTCCCCGCCCATCATCTCCACAGTGGCTGATGCCGGGGGCGGGCAGGGCATGAGGGGAGCCCCACCCCCCCAGCATGGGGACCTCACCTCTGAGACGTCGCCAAGTGCTGAGCCTGGCACTGCCCCACTAGCACAGCCTCCTGCAGAACCAGGTCCAGCTGCTCAGCACCTGCTGGGAGTGTGGCCACACACCTGCCTCTGCTCTCGCTTGGATGGAGCCGGGTTCCACCCACATCCTGAACGTGGGTCCCCGGCACTTCCCTGCACTGTGTTGGGTGAGGAAGAGCATTTCCTGGGAATGACATGCTGCTGGGGAACGCTGCCCGCTTGGTAGAAACTTCTGGAGGAGGCAGGCCCTGCACACCCAGGGAGCCCTGAGCAAGGGGTGGAAGGATGGCCTTCACCCACATTCGATGACCTGGGCCTGGGCCCGACTCACTTAGGGGGGAGCCTCACGTTCTTCCCAGGAGAGAAGGGGAGGCAGCCTCAGCATCCCTTCTCCCCAAACCGGAGGCTGAGGCAGTGCATACTCACTCCACCGCCGCCCACGCTATGGGGCTGGGGTTCCTGCAGGGGGCCGAGGGGCTGAGGGGCCGAGGGGCCGAGGGGCCGAGGGGCAGGGTGCAGAGCAGGGCTGGCAGGGCCTGGGGTGATCTCTGTCCTGCCCAGAGCTAAGGCCACAGGTCCCGACGTCCCGCGCCCTTCCCCTGCCCCCCAGCAGCTCTACCCCACCCTGGACGGGAGGCATCCCTCTGCCCTTGAGGTGAGGCCACCACAGCCCTCTGGTCTCCTCCACTGACCAGCCCGCGCCTCACTGAATGGGGGCTGTTTCCACACCTGGACCCTTGGCCCAAAGCTCAGGGGCCCATTTCTCCCAGATTCTTCTCAAATGCACACGCGGGATTCAGCTTAGGCCAGGCCTGGGACCTCCTCCCCAGCCTCACCCAGGACAGGCCTGCTGCCGCCCAGCCCCGCAGGGGGTCCTGGAGCAGAAGCCATGGAAGTCAGGCCACTGGGCACAGCCAGGACAGGGACAGGGACCAGAGGCAGAGAGCCCACGTGCAGTCTGAGGTGCCCTTTTCTTGGCAAGGTCGCCTGGCCCGGGTCGGTGCCCTGGTCTCCCCTGGAGGTCGGAGTCCAGGCCAGGCCAGGACCAGGCGGGAGGGGGAGTCACACCACCCGGGGCTGCATGACTCCAGGAGGCCCAGCCACAGCAGACGACAAAGGACACGCGGGGCCTGGGGTGGTGGACGGCCCAGGGGTGGGCGCGAATATTCTGAGATCCAGGGCGGCTGGAGAGTCGCTGAAGAGCCTGGGAGCCTGGGAGGAAGGGGTCGAGCAGGTGGGGTCCAGTGGCCGAGCCTGTGGCGCCCTGGGGGCCGTGGCTAGTCCCGGAAGGCAGAGAGCATGTGTCCGTAGAGATAGTGGGAGTGCGCTGAGAGAGAGGGGGGCGTTAGCGGTAGACAGTGGCCTCGAGCGGAGGCCGGGTGGCAGGGACCCCCAGCAAGCAGAGCACCAGGCCAGATGCAGCAGAGCGCGGGCCAGCCGGGTGGGCGAGGAGGGCGCGAAGGCCGTGCGGCTGGGCTGGCCCACTTACCCCGAGCCACGGGCACAGGGCCAGACCGGAGGGAGGGTCAGCAGGTGTAGGTCCGCACCGTGGAGGTCTCCGGTCTCTGCGCCCCGGCCGGCCCGGCTGGGAGAGGCGGCAGCCAAGAACACACAGGGCGGCTGTTAGTATGAGCGCTTGCGCTGGGGCGGCCAGGCCACGGCCACAGCGGGTGGGTCAGTGCAGCCTCAGGCAGCCAGGCGGCCAGCGTCACTCACCTTCAGGCGTGATCTTCTTAGGCGGGGCCGGTGGAGGCTGCAGGGACCCCAGCGGGGACACGCCGAGCACGCCTGCGGAGAGGTCCCGCGGCCGGAAGCGCTTCCTCCAGGAGGGCGCGCGGCGGAACACCTTGTCCTCCCCCTGCAGGGGACACAGTGGGATGCACCTCCCTCCCACCTGGGCGCTTGGCTGGCTCCCTGATGGAAACTCTCTGGGAGGGGAGGCCTCTGGTGGGATCTGTCCATCACGCAGGTGGACTGTCTCCCTGCGCACCCGTCATCTCACCTGGGCTTGGGACCCCCCAGGACCCCCAGGCTTTCTCCTGTCATCATGGGGCGCGCTCACCAGGCAGCCCCCACCCAGGAGGGACCCCTGAGGGGCACTGGGGAGATCAGATCCCTGAGAGTGGTGTCTGGCAGTCTACCTCCTTGCCTGGAACCCACACACATGTACTGCACATATGTGTGTATGTGCCTGCGTGTGTAACAAACTCCAGGGTACCCCATGCAGTTGGTGCTGGCGGCCCTCATGGGTCCTATCTGCTGAGGCCCCGCGGTCACACCACAAGGCGGGCTCAGCCCCCCTGGGAAGGAAGCTCTAGGACGTCCGGCAGTGTGAGCAGGGGTCTCAGGGCCTCGGGGTGGGGGACGTGCTCACAGAGCAGACGGAGTGAAGATGGAGAAGCCACACTTAAGGGGTCTGGGGTCTTCTGTAACTCGCTTGGAGCCAAGGAGCTAAGGCAGACCTGACCGGCAAGGGCACGCGAGGCCAGGGACAGGAACGTGAGGGGGGTGGGCTGTGTCCTCAGGAAACGGGGGTGGGGGTGTCAGGTGTCTCGATGGGCACTATGAGCCAACAATGACAAACCCCAAGGCCCCATTCACGGCGGCACTCACATCATCCAGCTTCCGGTCGGTGCCCAAGGCCAAGAGGTTGTTGAACTCTCTCTCCATCGCCTGGCGTGCCTGGCGTCCACGGGAAGAGAGGGAGAGGCAGGAGGGGCTGCGGTTAGCCAGCTCTGTGCCCGGTCTGTCACCTGTTTCTAGGGGTCCACGTCCACGTCCACTTAACCCTCCGACTGACCTGCCCCTTCACGCAAACCTCAGGGCCCTCTCACAAGTCAGCTGTGACCCGGGCTCCTTCCTACAGGGCCAATTAGGAAACTGTGACTTTTAAAAAAGCAGGTCACAGAACACCCAGAAGGCAGGCCTCATCTACAGGGGGGACCCCACATTTTGTATCAAGTGAACATCATGCCTTCCTGGGCAGGATGAATGAGCAGCAGCGGCCCTGGGGAACAGGATGTAGCAGATCTAGGGAAAGGGCCACGGCTCGCGACGCCACAGCAAAAGCTCCACCTGGAGACAGCTCAGTCGTTGGCTGGTGGCTCGGGCTGCATGGGGCACAGAGGTCCTCTCACAAGACCCGGGAGTTTAACTCGGGAGATTTGAGAAATGCCAGAAATAAGCAAGTTTTCAAAAATGCCACCAGATATTAGCAACCATTTTTAAGGAAGGATTCCTACTGGGTCGAATCTGACCTCCCCAACAGCTAAGCCGTGAAGGCGTCAGGAGAGTGAGGAGGACTGGACCCTGTTCCTGTTCACAAAGCCTGCTGACACGGAGACAGGAAATGGAGACGGAGAACTTGGCCCATTTCTGGGTGAAAACAGTCCCCATGTTGCTCCATAGAGACCGTCCTTCTCGATCCTGGGAACACCCTTTTCTGAGTGGCCGGGAGGGAGAGGGAGTGCGTCCCGTACCCGGTGGCACTCTTGCGGGCAGTGGCGGGAGGACCCACTCCGACTGGAGACACCCAGGCTGAGGGGAGGGAGTCAGACCAGGTTGGAGGAGGACAAACAGGAAAGCCGCATCTGGGGACATCCAGGCGCTCCTCAGAGAACGCGGGGTCTGCTCTCCACTGTGACTGCAGAGCCCGGTGGACACACTGGCCCCGTGTTGCCAGCACCCCCAAAAGGCCACCCCGAATTCCGAGACTGCAGAGCCGACCCTCACACCAGCCAGAACCCATCTACTCCCAGAATAGCTCGCGTGGTGGGGCTCTGGGGCTGAATTTCAAGAGACCCGACAGCTGCATGCAGTCCAGACAGCGGCTAAAGTGATCAGGGCAGAGGCAGCCTCTGAGGAGAGGCTGAAGGACCTGAGTCACAGAGACAGAGGCGAGGCCAGGGCGCCACCACCAGAGCCGCGGCACCCAGAGCTGTGGCACCCAGAGCTGCGGCACCCAGAGCTGCGGCACCACCAGAGCTGCGGCACCCAGAGCTGTGGCACCCAGAGCTGCAGCACCCAGAGCTGTGGCACCCCCCGAGCTGCGGCACCCCCAGAGCTGCGGCACCCAGAGCTGCGGCACCACCAGAGCTGCGGCACCCAGAGCTGCGGCACCCAGAGCTGCGGCACCCAGAGCTGCGGCACCCAGAGCTGCGGCACCCAGAGCTGTGGCACCCAGAGCTGCGGCACCACCAGAGCTGCGGCACCCAGAGCTGCGGCACCCAGAGCTGCGGCACCCAGAGCTGCGGCACCCAGAGCTGAGGCACCCAGAGCTGCGGCACCCAGAGCTGAGGCACCCAGAGCTGTGGCACCCAGAGCTGTGGCACCCAGAGCTGCGGCACCACCAGAGCTGCGGCACCCAGAGCTGAGGCACCCAGAGCTGCGGCACCCAGAGCTGAGGCACCCAGAGCTGCGGCACCCAGAGCTGAGGCACCCAGAGCTGTGGCACCCAGAGCTGTGGCACCCAGAGATGCGGCACCCCCAGAGCTGCGGCACCCAGAGCTGCGGCACCCAGAGCTGCGGCACCACCAGAGCTGCGGCACCCAGAGCTGCGGCACCCCCAGAGCTGCGGCACCCCCAGAGCTGCGGCACCCAGAGCTGCGGCACCCAGAGCTGCGGCACCACCAGAGCTGTGGCACCCAGAGCTGCGGCACCCAGAGCTGCGGCACCCAGAGCTGCGGCACCCAGAGCTGCGGCACCCAGAGCTGCGGCACCACCAGAGCTGCGGCACCCAGAGCTGCGGCACCCAGAGCTGCGGCACCCAGAGCTGCGGCACCCCCAGAGCTGCGGCACCCAGAGCTGCGGCACCCAGAGCTGCGGCACCCCCAGAGCTGCGGCACCCAGAGCTGCGGCACCCCCAGAGCTGCGGCACCCCCAGAGCTGTGGCACCCAGAGCTGCGGCACCCAGAGCTGCGGCACCCAGAGCTGCGGCACCACCAGAGCTGCGGCACCACCAGAGCGGAGAGCTGGCGCGTGTGAGCACCTTCACACCTTCCACACCCGAGGCTGGGAAGAGGCTCCCTCCCTGGGTGCCGCTCGTTCAGGACAAATACGAGGAGGAAGCCTTTCACAGAGGCAGCACTTCCACCTCCACCCTCACCCCGCTGCCCACAGGCCGGTGCACAGGCCGGACACGAACAGCTCAGAGACGTCAGCATATTCTCGGAAGGCGGTCCCAGGACAGTGACATGTCATTTACATGTCATTCACGAGTATCCCTGGCCAGGCGGGGGCACAGGCAGGCAGGAGGGGGCGGTGCCTGTGGACTAACACGGTGCCCCGGGGGCCTGTGATACACAGGGACACCTGGAGGGACAGGTCCCAGAACCCTCCACGCCCCTCAGTGACCGAGTGGGGGCCCCTGACGCCAGTGCCGCCCACCTGGGTGTTCTGTGTGGGGATCTGCAGGACCAGGGCCAGCGTGTTGTGGTCGAAGTTCTCGTCCAGGGCCAGCAGGGCGCCGTGCACGCCGCTCTCCTGCAGGTTCCCTGCGTAGTCCCGAAGCCCAATGGACTGGACCCAGTGGACCACCTGCTCGTTGGTCCAGACCAGCACATCTGGAGGCAGGAAAAAAGCAGAAGGACCCGGGTCCAGAGGCTTCCAGGGAAGAGGGGAACCCCCAGACCAGAGCCCCAGCCTTCCCTGCCCTTGGCTCCACCCCATCTCCCTCCTCCGCCCTGAGCCCCCTCTCCTTCCCTCTCAGCTTTGGGGTGAGGCCCCTGCACCCAGGCGCCCGCACCTGAGTGGAGGCCCCAGTGGCCCGCTCACCCCTGATCTCGTGCTGGCTCTCCTCCCGCCTCCTCTCCAGCTCCTTCCGGTCGTAATTGAGCCTCTTCAGACACATGATGCCGTACTGCAGGCTGCTTCTGCAGGCACACAGCCCACCCAGCCTCAGGGCCACACCCCTGCCCAGCTGCCCACGTCCTCCAGCACAGAGCCCCAGACGCTCTGCTCCACCTGCACGCGACCCAGCAAGGCCACCTCCCTCTCTGGTCCCCTGTCCTCCCTCAGCCTGGTCGGGCCTCACAATGAAGGAAGTTCTCTGCATGGAAGCAGCATGGCCCTCCCTCCCCAGGACTGAGTGACCACCACCAGAGCTGCGGTGGTGCCCACCAGTCATAGGGAAAGATACCCTTTTGCATTCCCATTTCACCCGGCTCCTCACAAAAGCCTATGGATGCTGCCGGGTCCTCCCGCACGTCTGAGCTCACTGACACCCTGCCTCGTGCCACAGGCCTCGGGCCTTTGCACTGGCTGCACTGCTGCCGGGAGCACGTGCAGTCTGCTGCCTATGGCTTGGCTGAAATGCCGCCATGCCCACCTGACTAATCGACCATCACCACCCAGCCCACCCCCAGCCTCCTTGCCCAGGTCTAATTTTTCCGACCACTCCATACCAGTTAGCACGGAAGCTCCCTCCTGGACCTCAACCCCCTGGGCATCATAAATGCTTCCCGAGAAGAGTAGTTCACAGAAAGGACCGGAAGCACTCACGCTGCAGCAGGTGCACACAGCACTCGCTCCATCACAACGAACCCGCGGAGAACCAGAGCCGGGGGTGAGATGGGACCCCAGAGGCCATCGCTCCGAGCGCCCGCCTAATGCAGGAGGCAGCACCCCTGTGCTAGCCCTCTGGGGACGGAGAGCTCACTACCTCCCGGGGCAGCTCGTTCCACCTCGGGCCGCAGGCCGCGGCTGCTCCTCCTAAAGAGCGGCCCTGACGCGTGTGGCCTCTGGTGCATCGCCTGCGAAGCTGAGGAGCAGAGGAGAAACTCCCGACCAAACCCCCGTCTCCGCACCATGGGGCCACTGCTTGGCGACATTGGCTTATGCAGACTGCGCCCTCCTCGGCCCCCTGCTGCCCCAGCCTTTTCTGCCCAGAAATCACCTCACAGCTCAGACACCCCTCCCAGGAACTAGCGATGTGGGCAGTCTGAGCTGGTGTCAGCAGGGACTTCCTCAAACCACTTCCAGCCCTGCTCTCCCAGCCCAGTGCCGCTGGGGGCCCAGCAGGCGCTGACTGCAAATGGGCGAGTGGGCTGCGGGGCCTGAGGGGCTGCGGGGGCTGGTGGGAGCCCACGCTACAATGTGACGACAGATAAGAGCTTTCAATTTTTGAGGAGCCAGACATCCAAAATTTTGTGTAAAATTTCCTAGTGCTTAAAAACTAGCAACTAAATTCATAATTTTAAAAATACCATGTGGGCCACACAAAACACATCTGTGGTCCAGGTCCCGCCCACGGGCTGCCAATTTGGGACCTCCAACAGCAGACACCTCTGAACAGAAGATGCTTTCAGCAAAGAGGGGAGGACTGGGGGACACCCTGCAGAAGAGATCGTGGGTTCAGAGCTGGAAGCTCGGGTTGGGGACACGGGCCGGGCAAGGGCCCAGGAGCCTGTCCTCCAGCACGGAAGGGGTCAGTCCCCACCCTGCACACGGGGTCCAGGCGCGTCATCTCGGGCTGAACAGAACCCAGCCAGCCAGGGGCGAGACCGCATCAGCCCTGGGAGAAACCTCCAGGAGGGGAGTTAGAGAAACGACCTTGGTCTTCAGGGGTCAAGGGGAGAGAATGCAGCTTCCGCAAGAAGGAGCTGTTGCCACCCAGAAGGGCCACAGGAAGAGACTGGAGACGGAGCCCAGCGCTGGGCCCGTCGGGAGGCCGCCCGCCTGCTCACCGGTGGAAGCTGTCCACCATCTTCAGGTGCACCCGCAGGTCCTTCTTGGTCAGGTGGTCCAGCATGCGTGCGTCCACCAGGCACTCCATGAAGTAGCTGCGGTACTGGGGCAGCCCCAGGCTGGGCAGCCACTCGTTCCCGATCCACTCGTGGCTCATGTCCCCATAGGCCAGGGTCTGGGAGGAAGGCAGGGCCAGGCTGCGGCCGCCCACAGCAGCGCTGTGAGCATTAGCTCGTTCCCCAGGGGCGGGGCGGGGGGGGGAGGTGGGGGTTTTCAATGGGGCTTTTTAGGTCCCGAAATGATGGCTCCATCGGGGACAAAGCCTCTGCACTGAGGACACAGCAGCTCCCAGGCAGGAGCGTCGGGCTGTGGGGCTGCTGCCTCGAGTCTCAGCCTCACCCCTGCTGACGGCTGCAGGGCAGAGGGTGCCAGAGCCCAGGAAACCGGGAGGGTCTGCTCCTCCCCACCCCACGCCCCGGAGGGGACCACTGAGCTTTGTGTCCCTTGCTCGAAGAAAGGTTTAACGGTTTTTACAATCACCAAGTTTGGTTTCTCTAAGACAGCGATATTCAACCTTTTTCATCTCATGGCACACATAAGCTAATTACTAAAATTCTGTGACACACAAAAAGCATTGTATTTTTGGCAGATCTGACAAAAATGGGTGTGATTTTGACTCATGCATGGTGTTGTGCTGGCTGCTGTCATTTCCATTGGGAAAGCTGAGGAGGGCGGTCCGGGCCCTGACTGAGGGCCGGGCAGGGCCTGCCTAACCTCGGGGCACAGCAGCCCACAGTCGTGCTCCAAGCACGCACCACAGCTCTGCTTTCAGTCCTAGGGCTCAGCACCCCGGCCCTCGGACAGGCTGACATCTGCCCTGACCCGCTTTCCTGTGCGGACGGCCGTGCTCGCAGCCCCACCGTCGTCCACACTCGCCCGGCTCGCTGTCCACAGGTGTGGTTGTGTTTGCTGCCTGTCTCCCCTAGAATGCGAGCCCGAGAGGGCAGTTTGTTCACTCCTGTGTCCAGAGCCTGGAATGTTTGCTCACCAAGTGAACGAACGAGAGGCCTTTGCTCAGCTCACAGGCCCCGAGAGGGCGGGGGAGGAACAGGATGCTTCCAACCCACACCTCATCATTCCTGAAGGGAGCCCACGGGGAGGGTGTGTGGGGCACCAGCAGGCACAGCCCTCAGGGCTCCTCTCCTGACAACCTGAGAAGCCAGGACAGTAGCTAAAGGGGAACGAGGAGGGAGGTCCCCACAGGTGCCTGGACCCCGCGTCCGGCCGGGGGTCTTACCTGAGCCCAGCTGCCCTCCTCACTGTCCTAGCAGGAACGTGCAGCGTGAGGGGAAATGGCCAAGTCAAGAACCTGGCGGCAAGCACCCAGGCCCCATCGAGAGGGAGCCAGCACCCAGGGCTGGGTGGGTGAGCAAGGAACGTGTTGGCGAGGTTGAGAGAGCAGGAGGCAGGTGTGGGTGCCATGCTTTTGGTAAGAGGGCAGCAAGGCCCTTCATCCTTGCACAGGGCTCAGCGCCAGGCAGGACCCCAGGTCTAGGCCCACAGCAGCGCCAAGCTCTCTTCACTCCCACCCCCCACCCCCGGCCTGGTCCCAGCTGTGACCGTGGAATGGACTCCGCCCCCCACCCCCACCCAACCGCTCTGTCTCACTCCTTCCCCACCAACCCTCCACCTGAGAACAAACTCAGTCACACGTCAGGGCTAATCTCACACTCGGCCAACTTCCCACAACCTTCCCCCCTTGGAGCCACCAGCCCTAACCCCAGGCCCAGCGCCGACTCACTGTATTAGTGGATGTTGCCAGAGTTTCCATCTCTTCATGGGTGACCCAGACGTTCCCGGAGGACTGCAGAGAGAGAGAGGAAACCTAGCGGGTCCTGCAGCGGGTCCCCAGGGGTCCTCCAAGGACAAGGACAAAGCTCCCTCCCCGAGTCCTCCCACAGCCTGGCCCCAGCTCCGCTCACTGTCCAGCTCTGTGTCCCCTTGCTGAGCACAGAGCCTGGCACTGGGACGTGTCCCCAGCGCCGCCTCAGTGAGTGAGCGTGAACGCTGCAGCTGTGGACAAGAGCTGCCCCCAGCCACAGGGAGGGCCCACGGAGAGGCTGGAGGCCCGAGACAGAATTCACAGACCCCACTCCCTCAGCCACCGCCATCTGACCACACAGAACCCCGAGTGCCGGCTGGAGCTGCGGCCTGGAGATCCGGGACTATTGGCAGAGTCATGTGGGAGACGGAGCCCCTGGTGGTATGTGGGAGGCAGGAACTGGACCTGCTGGGACCCCAGAATCAACATCACCCCCTGCAGACCAGGTGGAGCCCCATGTGGGGATGGCAGACACAGCTACCATCTCTCCAAAGACCCCTGGGAGGCTTGGCAGAGCTACTCCAGGGCCTCAGAAAGGGTCTTGGGGAGGGAGAGGCCACTCACAGTCCTGGAGGTGGGCGGGGCAGAGGGGCTGGTCAGCGACACCATCTCCTGGATGGCCAGCCGCAGCTTCAGCCGGTGCAGGGCGTTGCTGATGCCGATCTCCCGCTGGATCTCCGTGTCCGACAGGGCCGACATGATGGCCCCACTCTTGACATTGGCCCGGCAGGCCGCCACGTACCAGGCCGGCATCCCCACCCAGAGCTGCACACACGGGCCCGGGGTCACTCAGCCCCTCTCCAAGAGCTGGGCAACCCCCAGGCAAGGCCAGGCCCAGCCACGGTCTCAGAAGAGCAGACGTGGAGAGGACCATCATCAAACGCGTCTCCCTTCACAGTGGAAACTCTGGGCCTCGGGGAGGAAGGGGCTCCCAGCTCTGCCCGGGGACCAGCTCCCGGGGTGGCCACAGTAGTCAACGCCTGTGGGCCCTATGGCTCAGCGGTGCCTGCCACCCTTCGCCATCAAGGTAACCGCTGTGTGCTGATGGGCATGGGGGTGGGCAAGTCTAGGTCCCATGTGCACTGGGCAGGGGAGAAGCGTGCTGCGAAAGTTCTGCCCAGGAGTCCCCCACCCAGACCCTGAGTGGACCCTCTGCCTAGGTACCTCTAGCCAGGAGACCACGGTAGGGCCGTCCCACTGGGCAAAGGGCAGTCCCTTTCGGCGGGCGTCTTCAAGCAGCTGGTGCCTTGCAGGGAGAGGAGCAGACTCAGCAGTCCTTCCTGTCCCACCCCAGGCTGAGTCCAGGAACACGGCTGTGCCCCGTGCTGGGCTCCCCTGCTCACCCCCCACCCAGCTGCCCCCCTGCTCTGTGCCTGAAGCAGTGTGACTCCAAGACACGAGCAGGAACGCCCTCCAACCTGAGGGCGAGAGCTCTCACTGTGCACACGGCCCGACCACGACCATGTCGGTCTCCTCTGCCAGGGCCACCTAACCGCCAGTGCCCAGCCCCTGCGTGACCCCACACACCAGGCCAGGTTGGTTCAGAAAGGGCCTCCTGGGCTCTGACCACCTGAGCTCAGTCCCGTGCAGCCCAGGGGACGGGCATTGGGTGGCAGCCAGGGGACGGGCAGGGGGTGGCAGCCATCCTGGACGGTGGTGCTTACTTCTTTTTCAGCCGCCGGTCCCGCTCTGCCTGGGTCCCCAGCTTGGCAGGCACCAGGGGCTCCTGCAGACCGAGCTCGGAGTCTGTCAGATCTAGAAGGGAAGTAATGGCAGGTCAGCCAGACCCTCTGCTGGTCCCCCCTGGCGGGTCCAGGACTGGGGAGCAGACCAGCAGGAAGCTCCTCAGTGCATAAAACCCAGGGCCTGACGGGACCACCCACCATTCCAGGAGCCTCCACTCAGGTCCCTGCACCCAGACTGCCCCAGCCCAGACAGTGCCCCCTGAGCGTTGGCCCTGCGGGTATTTTCCAATGAGATGGAGCCACATTGTGCGACACTAACAGCAGCAGAATCCTAACCAGAACTTGTCCCTCCTCCAAACCAAGCTGCAAAGGATACCCGGAGAACCAGACACGATGGGCCACGAGGCTCAGAGAGAATTCTCCTGGCCCAGGTCGGACTGGGGAGACGCCTCTCTCAGGGTGCCCTCTGGTGCCAAAGCCACCAAGGGAGCAAGTACAAGTCTGTCCTCTCCACCCACGGCCTCCTGAGTGAAGGCCATCACCCAGGGCGCATGCAGGGCAGCACCTGCGGGCACAGAGGGCAGCGGGTGAGGCTGGTCCAGAAGTCGGAGGCGCTGCCCTAGGTTCCGGGAGGAGCACAGGAAATGAGGCTTCACACAGGAGCCTCCTGCACTGATCAGACTCAGCCGGGCCCTGGCGAGGCTCCCACCGAGGAGAGGGCTCCCCCCTCCCAGTCCTCCTAGCTCGGCTGGGTTCTGACTCACACCTTCCCAGTGCAAGAAGGCATAATTAGGCAATTATGCATTGGGCTCAAAGGTTCCTTTTTTCACTGATCATGCAGGTTCCCCTTCATGAAATTGGTTAATGCTGTCCCTGCCCTGTGGGCTTCTAAACCTCTTCAGCTGATTCTGCAAGGCCCTTATGAGCTAACCCCAGCCCAGGGTCCAGGCCCACCTCCCCTCTCCCCACCTTCCCACCCACTCAGACTCAGCTGCATACAGGACTCTCACACGCACGTCTTTGCCTTTCTCAGACCCCCTTCCCCTCCTACTTCGCCTCTGGATTCAGCCCAGGTGTTGCCAGCAGAGCAAGCCGCTCCCATGGCCCCCACTGCACCAAGGCCGAGGCCCGAGCTCCTGGAGCACCTTGGGCATCTCCCTGTCATCACACTGTCTTGGAATTTTCTTTTCATTCGAGCTCCTTGCAGGGAGGGACTTAACACTGAGCCTGTGTCCAGTTACCCAACAAGTGTCTGCTACACAAAGGACTGAGGAGATGCAGGGAAGAGAGCTGACACGGTTGTGTGCCTACCACCTGCCAGGCGTGCACTAGGGCTTCACATCATCACACAGGTGGTGCAGTGCCCGCTGCCAGGCTCCTACTCGAACAGGCATAGCAAATGTGGGCCCCGGAGGCCAGACGGACCAGAAGTTCTAACCACACTGCCTCTCCTGAAGGTCCTGAGCACAGAGCATCAGAACCCTCACTGGACGACCCCTCACAGGCCCAGCCTTCACTCCATACAGGAACCTCTTCACAACGGCGGCCTGACCCTGGGTGGGAGCCCCCGGGGTGACGGGCAGCCGCCTGCTGGGGAACAACAGGCTAACAGAAACCCCGTCGGGCTGGGGTCCCTGCGGGCAGCAGCAGCAGAAGCCAGGCCCACACCCAGCACCCTCCTGCCGCCGGCCCTCTATTTGAACTTGGACGCGTTTGCTAGGAAGGGGGCAGAGACCGTGGCCCACAGCTCCATCGCGGCTCAGCTGGGTCAGCCTGCCTTTCTCCTTTTTCCCAAACAGGCGGCCGATGGACGACTTGATGCCTTTGCGCTTGGCGCCCTTGTGCAAGGAGTCCTGGCTGCTGCTGCTGCTGCTGGGGTTGCTGCCCTGCTCCTCCACGGCACTGAGGGCGGCACAGAAGGGAGAAGAGTGCCCTTAACGTGCAGCGGGGGGTGGGGTCAGACCTCAGAAGAACTGCAGGCAGGTAGGGCTGGGGGTGAGGGGGCGATCAGAGCAGGTGACAAGGGAGAGGGTGTTTCAGAGAAGTGAGATGTTGAGACAGCTGGACGGGTGTGATGGCCTTGGGGATGGACAGCTGGGAGGGCTCCCCTACCTCTTGCCTTCCTCCTGGCTCAGGGCTGGGTGGCCGAGCTTCTCAAGCCGCAGCGTCCTGGGTGAGGAAGGAGGAGAAGTCTCACATTTTATGGTGGCTTTATCCTCTCGGTTCTGTTCCCGAGACACTGGTGACTGAACAGACAGTGAAGCCATCAGGGGATAGAGGGAGAGATCTGGCCGCAGGAGCGCAGCGCGGAGGCCCGGGGCCTGGGAGAAGCCAGAGAACCGACCACAGGACCTGCCTCAGGCCCCACTCACCTGCAGCTTCCTCCGGTGCTTCCGCAAGTCACTGGGCTGGAAGAGAGAGCAGCGTGAGCTCACTCACCTCTGGGGGCCTGCAAGTCCACCCACGGGGAGCCCACGGCTCAGAGGGGGAGGGGAGGGGAGGGGAGGAGTCAGGACCTCGCACAGGTCTGCAGAGACATCGCAGCCGCAGCCCAGCCGAGAACAGCTGCCCAGAACAATAAGCCAGGGCCCTCTGCGAGGAGAGGGCTGGGCAGCGGTGAGCTTCCTGAGCCCGTGCTCCTCCAGGGAGAGGTGTGTCCAGAACAGGACGTGCTCGTGGCGGGACGTGTGGGGTGCGCACATCACGGGAAGAGGGGGAGCCCTGCCAGCCCCAAGGCTGAGCCCAGCAATGACAAGGCTGCGCCTCTACTGTCCCAAGACTCACCAGGGTCATGACCCCCATCCGGTCCAGGTCCTGAGCAGCACTGCGGGAGGCACACTTAGGTGCGGAGCGGCCACTGAATGCAGGGGACCCACTGGCCAGGGACAGGGCAGTCAGAGAGGTGGGGATGGGGCCCCGCCTGTGTGGCTGGGTCAGATTGAGGGCCTCCATGCTGCCGCTCGTCACTCGCGTCTCAATCTCCTCCGCGCGGAGCTCCGTGGACTCTTTCTCCTCCTGGATCATCCTGGAGGCGCAGACCAGCATCAGCCCCAGCATCAGGCCACCAGCCCTGGCATCGGCCCCGGGATCAGCCCCAGAGGGCCACCAGGAGGCAGATATTCCTGGCCTTGCCCGGCACTTCCCACTGCAGCTTAGAAAGATTTTTCTCTTTCCTGTGAGCTGAACTATGTCACAAAACCCCCCAGTTTCACAAAAGCAGTTGCTGGGAACGGAGGCCATTGAGTCAGCAGAATACAAACCACCCTGGACGTCTGAATTCTCAACCTGACTACCGACAGGGGAACTGCGAGTCAGGCACTTGGCTCTCTGGCCTCAGTTTCCCAATGTGAGGAGTGGTCACGTCCCAAACACTGGGCCTTTCACTGTGCTGGCCCGGTCACAGGAAAACGAGAATGATGGGGGCGGGGGCGCTCAGAGAGACGCTGCCACGCGCTGTGCAGCAGTCACACACGTGCTGATGGAAAGGTGCCCCCTCAGGAAGAGGACTTGCTCTGCTATAGAGAGTGTCTCCCCAACGTTAGGGGGGTTCAAGGTCTGACTGTTGTAGAACGGCTGCGACAGGAACGGCAGTTCCCTTCAATGTTTTAGCTGGTAGACTAGAAGCTGGCAGTCCCATGTCAGCGTGTGTGTGTGTGTGTGTGTGTGTGTGTGTGTGTGTGTGATGTTAACTGGCCTGTGACAGCCACAGTGTGGGCGCCCCTGACCCAGAGGCCCTCTGCGGCCCTGAAAAGCTGATGTCTGGCTCGGCTCTCCCTTGTCATTGGTCATAACATTAACAAACGCCCTCGGCAGCAGGCCAAGTGCCCACCTGGGTCACTTTCTGTTGAGGCCTCGTGGGGGCGGGTAGACCCCAGTCTGAATCCTGGCTCTGCCCCTCCCTGTGCTGCTTTAGGCAAATCAGTTGGTCTCTGGTTTCTGACCCTTTTCTGTAAAGTGGAGACGATGCCGTCGCCCCCAGAGATGGTGGTGAGACTGCAACAGCCTTGGTGGGTGGGAGCTGCACCCTGGTGTTCATTGCAGACGCCGCGGAGGCACAGCCAGCCCCGCAGGTCAGTCTGAGGTCAGTGCTGGGCCACAGCCTCAGGCTCCCTAGACCAGGCGTCCTCAAACTACGGCCCGCGGGCCACATGCAGGTGTTTTTGCCGTTTTGTTTTTTTACTTCAAAATAAGATATGTGTAGTGTGCATAGGAATTTGTTCATAGTTTTTTTTAAACTATAGTCCGGCCCTCCAACGGTCTGAGGGACAGTGAACTGGCCCCCTGTTTAAAAAGTTTGAGGACCTTTGCCCTAGACAGTGGCGCTCTCGGGAGCACCTGTGAGAGACACCAGCAAACTGCACACTTTCTCCTGCGGGCGGCCCTTACCTGATCTCCTCATTGATAGCGTCCAGCTGCTCCTGCAGCATCATGGCCAGGGTCTGAGCATCAGAGTGGCCGCTGGGGGAGACAACATCCACGGAGCCCACCAGACCCCCTGGCCTGTCCTCATCCACGTCGGAGATCTCAGGGTCACTGTCGAAGGCAGGGGCGGCCGTGGGGGCCAGCACGCCGGGCAGTGGAGACCGCTCCCAGTCCTGAGCAAAGGAGGAGGGAAGAGGAGGAGCAATTGTTCACCCCACCCAGAGCAGCTGCAGTGCCATCTCCCGGCGGCTTGTTAGAGCCTCAGGCCCCACCCCAGACCTGGGGGTGCAGAACCTGCATTTTAACAAGAGCCCTGGCTGATCCCTTTGCACATCGAGTCTAAGGAATCCTACTGGACTGTCAAGGGGCCCGACGGCAACGTGCTTCGCGGGGATTCCAGAGGCAGAGATGCTCCAGCCCACACTGGCTGTGCAGCACTGAGGAGTCGTTTCACCGCCCTGTGCCTCAGTGTGCTCCTCTGTGAAATGGGGTATTCGCAGGACCTCTGTGCCATAGGCAGTTGTGAGGACTACAGTGCTCAGCAGTGTCTGGCACAAAGTAAGCACTAACAAAGGGTGCCGAGCCCCAGGGTGTCTCGGGTCCCAGTTTGCACACAGCAGGACCCTCTGGCCAACCCCGAGAAGAGGAAGCTTCTCCGAAATCATGCTGTGAACCTCTCTGGTGGACAGAGGCCCTAAGAGAGGGCACAGCACCGAGCTAGGACAGCCAGAGAGCAGGGAGAAAAGGCGTGGGGCCTGGGCAGCAGCCGTGTCATCAACAGGAAGAAGGGTGAGGGGAGAGAGAGAAAGAGGCGCCTTCGGACTGTGACTCCCCACCCGTCAGACGAGGAACTCCTTCCTCCTCTCCCTGCATGTGGTGCCCTGGAGCACGTGGGCGCCCCGGGCTCAGGACAGCAGGTCAACCATCCCGGGCCAGGCGGCAATCAGACGCCTAGCCTTCCTGCTCCTCCGAAGGTTCGGTGAGATCTCACAGCAGCATCTCAGGAAGCTCCAGGTGCCGTCCCAGGGCCGGCTAGCTACCCTGCCATCCCGCCATCTCCCCACAGACCACAGCATTGTTTCAGAACGTGTGCCAATTCCATTCTGCCCCCATCCCCACCCGAACACACGCCTGCACACCCAGGCACACGTGCACACGCTCCGGTGGGCCCCAGGGACCAGGAGGCTGGGGGAGCGCAGCTGTTGCAGCTGCCGAGGCCCCGTCCGTCCAGGGCTGCAGCTGTCACTGGCACGGGGTGGGGGGCAGGGGAGGATTTGTACCACACGCCAGCCAGCTGTGAAACTGGAGCCAGGCACGCGGCCGAAGTGACCCCACCTCCCAGGAGATGCCCCCCTCACCCTCCACCCCTCACCTTGGCAGACTCTTCCCGCAGGGAGAAGCGGCGACGCAGGCCCGGGGCTGCCGTGCTCAGGGAGAATCGCAGGTCCACCGCGCTGCCCGTGTGCGACCTTGCGTGGGGCAGGGAGAGGATGGGATGAGCCCAGCGCACACACACAGGCCCACAGAGTCCCGGGCTGAGAAGAGGAGTCTCTGCTCCCCTACAAGCAGCCCGTTCTGTGATGGGCCCAGAATGCCTACAGTCAAAGCCAAGGATTCCCAAGCCCTGAGGAAAGCAAGCATGGCAAGCGGTCTGGTGTCCTCTGGGCACGTCTTACTAATTCAGGGCCGGTCTTTCCTGAGCACCCTGCAGGAAGGGAGAGCCGGGGTGCCAACCACTGGCTCCGTCTCCTCCCTGCCCCCCCGCACCCACACAGTAACGCCTGCTGACCGTTGAAGATGCACCGAAGTCTTACCACTGACTCAGCACCCCTTTCCCTACCCCCAGCCCCACCCACCACACCACACACTTCCTTTCACCTCTCTGCAGAGAAACTGGTCCCACTGCCCACAGATCGCTATGGCCCCAAGGGTTCTGGGTAAAGGACGTTGTTGGGGAGGACACAGCCAGGCCTTCGAACCTTGATGGATTCACTCATTCAGTCTGTCCCTCACCTGCCTCTAGCAGAGGACGGGAGGCAGGGCTACGTTGCCTGCTTCACAAAATATGGAGATAAACCCAGGAGTTCCCCGCAGCAGGGGCCTGATTCCAGCACTAGGAGAGCCCCACCCCCGTCTCTTAAATGGTTTTGGGAAAGATGCACGACCGTATGAGGATTAGTAAGGGAGTTCCTGATGCCTCACTTCAATCTCTCCTGCTGCCTTTGTGCCCTGCCCTAGGCGGCCCTCAGCTCAAACAGCAATCCTGCAGATCCCTGAAGGTGGTGTCTCAAGAGAACTAGAGGGAACCAGACCCCCTCCATGGGTGGGCCGTGGGCCGTGGGCCGTGGGCCATGGGAGAGCACTAACTCGGCAGGCCCTCTCCAGGAAGCAGGAAGGATGGCCTGTGTCCACGGCCTGGGAGGTATCCCTGTGTGTGACCTGAGCACCCCTCCGAGGTCAGGGGCTCCCTTCTAAGCTGCCCAATGAGCTGGTGGCTTTGACCAAGCTCTCCAGGCCTCAGTGTCCCGCCCCGAGGTCCTAGGCAGTCTTCTGGTGGGAGGAAGTCTCCTCCTCGGGGTCCACCAGGACCCGACCCAGCCTCCCATGCTCCAGTACCTGGAGTGGATGCCATCCACCAACGGCCCCCCTCGACCCTTCAGCTGGTCCACCTCTTGGCGCAGCTTCTCAATCTCTTCAGACAGGCGGCCCTGTGCCAGGCAGACCCGGTGTGGGGTGGGGGCCAGGGAGGGACAGAGAGGGGAGAGAGGGACAAAGAGGATGGCAGAGTTGGGGAGAAGCAGCAGAAGGCACTGCAGAGTGCAAAGCCAGGGCCCATGCCACAGCTCACACCAAAGACTCGGTCCAAGTGAAGAGCGAACAGAAGGTGGCGGCAGGCGGGCAGGGCTGGGGCCAGGACAGGGGAAGGAAGGACCTTAGGAGCAGGCCTGAAACCCTCACCACATCTGGCTGACCCTCGAGCTGGGCAGCAGAGGCCCATGCCCTCGGACCTCACAGACACTGCCGAGGCAGGGACAGCGGCCGAGCCTCCTGGAACCCCTGCTCTGAGGCCTCAGCAAGCTGTTCTGCTGGGTCCTTCACTGGCCCTGGTCTCTGCCGCCTACTCTGTGCCCTATGCTGTGGCCTCAGGGTCTTCTTTACACGCAGGTGCAATGCACCTACTGTGCAGGTTCCCGGGAGGATCGGTGAGATAACCTGCACACGTCCAGCCAATGGGCTCCCTCTGTCCCGGGCACCAGAGCAGCTGTACCCAGCACAGCCCCGCCCTCCCCGGCTGGGCGGCGGGCGGGCAGCGGGTACCTTGTGGTGGTGCTGCTCCTCTATCTGCCGCTGGGAGCTCTCCAGCTCCTGCATCAGCGTGTTCTGGGGGAGAGCAGTCATGAGCCAGGACCCAAGGACTCCTTCCCCACCTGCCGGGACCTGGCCCTCGAGTCTGCCCTCTAGGGCGGCAGCTCCTCCCTTCTCCAGCCTCACTATGGGCAGGGCAGAGGTGCTCAAGCCCAGGCCAGCCTCCTCCCTGACTACCCTCTCACATCCAACCCTGCCCCTCCGGCCTCTCCCCTCCAGCAGGCCCCGCCCCTCGGGCCTGGGGCACCCACCTTCTCCTCCAGTGCCGCCATGCGCTCCTTGAGATGCAGCTGCAGGCGCTCGTTGGACTCGCTGAGCAGCCGGTCCACAGTGTCTGACAGCCGCTTGTTGTGGTCCTCGTTCATCTTCTCCCGCTGGCGCACCTGCACACCAGCCCACTGCATGCCAGGCCACCCAGGGCCGTCCATGCTCACCTGTCCCATTCTCATTCTCTGTGAGCCCGTCTCCAACTCTCCCAACTGCCTCCTCCCGCCGCTCTGTGGCTGTCCCTGGCCAGGCCCTTCCCCAAGCCCGCTTCCTCCATGCCACCCACAGCCACCCTGGGGGCAGTTAGAGCGGCCTCACCCTCGCCAGCTCCTGGTTCTTCTCCTGCAGCTGGCCCTCCAGCTGCCGCAGGTGCTCCTCAATGTTGCCATGCCTTTCCTCAGCCTGCGGGCAGGGACAGGTCAGCACAGCCGGTGTCCGCCTCCTGTTCCCGTCACCTGCCTCCTCATCCTGGTGCCAAGTGGTCTCTGGGGATCGGGGCCTCAGGGGCCAACAGAGCCCAGCCCTCCCCCTGCCACCCTGGAGCAGAACAGCCTTAAAACTTCTTGTAGCTGCAGCACAAGAGACTGGAAATTCTCCACACACTTCGGGAGAAACTCCACTTGAAGGCATGAGCTGCCTCCAGAGAAACTGATCTGCCCTTAAGTACATGGACTCGAGCCAGACTGCCTGCGCTCAAGTCCTGGCTCCCTCTCTTCCCAGCTGTGTGACCCTGGGCCAGCTGCTGAACCTCTATATGCCTCAGTTTCCTCAAATGCACAATGTGGACAACAGCTCTGACGCCTACCACCTGCCAGGACTAAATGAGACAACAAATGCTAGCCATGGTTATGACCTGTGTGATCAACCAGTCCAGACTGAGTGTCTCCTGTTCTGTTCATGATCTCCAGAGATGGAGACCCCTTGTTTCTGCTGACAAGGTAGTCCAGACCATCCCTCACCTCACAGTCAGGACAACCCTCCTCCAAGCCCCTACCAGGACTCATGGGAAGAAAGGAATCCCTCTGTCAGTTCCAGGACATACTAGAGCTGCTGCTCAGCATCACACATCCTCTGGCACTCTCTACCCAGCCTTGATTCCCAGGGGCTGGGAAGTCCTTCAAGACCACCAAGTCCAACCCCATCATCATAGTGATGACATCATCACAGAGCCAATGGTGTCATCACAGACATGACATCATCATGGATATGATGACATCATCAAAGAGACGATGGTGTCAACTTAGAGATAACAACACTGGTGTCCAGTCAGGGAGGGAGGGACTTTTCCCTGGTCACAAGCCAGTCAGTGGCAGAAGCAGACTTGGCCCTGGGTCTACCGAGGTACACCAGACTGCAGGTTCCACCCACAGGGAAGAGGCCCGGCGTCTGATGCTTATGATACTGGCTTCCTTCTCTTCATGGGTGGGGGTTAGCCTCTGCCTGGTGGCAAAGCCTCCTAAATCCCTGATTAATCCACACATGTCTATGTCATGCCCTCCCCCAGCTCCTCTAGAGCCCAGTGTTCAGGCTGTACACCTCTTATGAATTATCATCCATAAAGTTAACTATCCACTCGTTAAAATCACTCTCCCTTTCTTCCTCCTAAGGCTGCAGCCTTCAAGCAACCAGCGTGGTCCCTAGATCCAGATGCTTCACCTTAATAAAGGTAGACAAGCATGGATTAAACTCCCACTCCCTTCAGGAACTACAGACTTGGACCCCATCTCCTCTCAGACCTCATCTTTCCAGAGGTGAAAGTCCTAATTTTCCACTCCAGACACAAACCAAAGGAAGTATTAACCCTGTGGTGTAAATGACCATTGAGATAATTTGCATGAGCACAGTCTCTTCTACTTCTCGGAGCACGTTCACGCCTTCGTGGGACTGTCCCATCCCATGGGGCAAAGAGGGCGAGGACCACTCCTCCAACCGACAGACACCGGGTGGGCTTCCTGCAGTCAAGAGTGGGAAGTGGCAGGGACATGGCGGACCCTGGGCTCGGCCACTCACCTTGGTGAGGGCTGCGATTCTCTGGGCCAGCTCGGCCTCCACCTCTGGCAGCGTCTCTGCCTTCCGCAGGGTCTGCTGCAGCTTCTGCTCTGCCACCTCCAGCAGCTCCTGCAGGTGCCGAGCCTTCTCCTCGCACTGGCGAGTGTGGCAGGGGGGACAGTCAGGAGGGAGCGCTGCAGCCCCCCAGCCTCAGCACAGCGCCAGGACAGGCCAGGAAGCAAGGAACGACCCTGGTTCTTGGCTGCCCAAGGCGACCTGCAGGACCCCAGGGGCCGCTGGGCCACCCAGGTAAGGTTCCTGCATGATGGAGACTCCCAGGCCCAGCACCCGCCCCCACCCCATCAGGAGCCGCTACCTGGCGGTGCAGGGACTCCTTATTGGCCAGCTCATTCTCCAGCTTGTCATTGAGGTCATGGATGGACGTGGCCTCACGCTGAGCAGCCAGGTAGCGCTTCTCCAGTGTGGTGATTCGCTCCTCCATGTCCTCCTTCTGGGCCAGAGCCTGGGCAGGGGCGGAGGGGCCCGAGGCAAGGTCATCGACTCCCCCTATGCCTCCCTGTCTGCACCTCCCACCAGTGCCTGGCGGTCTGTCTCTCTCCACACTGCCCTGCCCAGGGCTGACCTTACCTCATCCCTCCGCAGCTCCTGCCCTAACGGGACCCCACCAAGTGCTCAGTCTTACACTCCCCAGCACTCGCCTGGCCCCCCTTCACTCCTTAGGCATCCAGGCAGTTGCCCTCCTGAGCGCTGAACGCTGCACCCAGCACGCTGGGGCAGGCCAGGCCTTGCTCACCTCCCGCAGGTCCCGCTGATGCCTGCTGCTCAGCTCCTCCGACTTGATCAGATCCCGACGGGCAGTGCCCAGGTCCTCCTCCAGTTCAGCCACAGCTGCTGTCAGAGTGACCAGCCGCTCCCGGGCCTGGCTCAGCTCAAAGTTCTGCTTCTCCAGCAGCTCCTGCAGCTCCTGCAGCCGGCCCTCATCATCCTCCAGGGACAGCGAGCCATCAGTCCACCATTGGTGCCCAAGACATCCTACTCCCCTGTGCCACCCAAGCAGGTCGGAGGAGGGACAGCTCTGAGCACACCTCAGTCCACCTGCCTCCTCCGGGCCCAGGACCTCACGGCAGACAATGACCTGACACCTGCTCTCCTGTGTGTCTCCTGAAAAGCAATGCTTTCTAGTGTGACTCCTTTCTCGGCGTCTTATAACCTAGAGAGGGGCCTGACTGAAGACCAGGCTCAGAGACAGCATCTTTCCTGACGGAAGCTGACACAGGCAGATGGGCCCTGACTGTTCAGGTGGACAAACACCTTATGTGCCTGGCAGTGGGCACGACAACAAAACTCTATAGATTTCTCTGCAGATGGGGTGTGGGAAGAGAAGAGAAGGGATATTGGAAGAAGCCCTGAATTTAACTTGAGCAGTTGCTCCACTGAACAGGTCAGGGCCCCTCCTGTCTGGGGGAAGACATGCCCCTGCTATGCGGCTCCCATGACCCACCTTCCACAGGCGTTTCAGTCCCAGCTCCACAGCCCCCTCCTCTTCCGCCGCTCCATCCCGGACCCCTGCTCCCTGCTGCAGGGCAGACAGCTGTAGGGCACAGCCCCAGCACAGTGAGTCAGAGACAAGAGAACCTCTTCCCTGCTCCAGACCCTTCTGGGTCCCCTGCCTCCCTTCGGCCAGCAGTCTCCAGCCAAGACAGCGAGACAGCAGTGAGCATCCACAGGAAGCCGATGGGCAAAGGGTGAGCCAGCCTTGGCTTCCAGCTCAAGTACATGGAGGGTGAGCAGGCGCTTACCTGCTGGTGGGCACCTGCCAGCTGCTCCTCCAAGGTGGTGACTCGCTCCAGGGCCGCCCGGAGCCGCTCTCGCACCTGCCCAAGGTAAGAAGGTGGAGGGATGGAGGAAGAAACAAAGACCCCACTGGATGCAGGCTGGGGAGCCTGGGCTTGGCTGACCACTGTGGTGTGAGGCAGAGAGGCCCTGCCAAGAGCAAGCTTCCAGAGGGAACCTAAGCGGAGCCCCTGACATTGGGCAGCGGAGGAGGGAGCCTGCTATGAAGCTGGCAGGTGGGGTGGGGAAAGGGGGTGCAGGAATGACAGAGAAGGGTGCGCCAGGGCTACCTTCTCATCCAGGGCCTTGTGGTGCTCGAACAGCGACTTGAGGGCCTTCAGCACCTCCACCTCACTGGAGACCCCTGAGGGTGACTGGGCCTGCCGCTTCACCACCGTCATCCGCAGCGATCGCTCGTGGCGGGACACCAGGCACTCCAGGTGTTCCAGAAGCAGCTGGCAGCAAGAGGGAGACGAGAGGAGGCATGAGCATGGGGTAAGGTTATAGGAGGGCCCACGTAATCACGGTACACATGAGTACAGCATGTGCGCCGTTAACATGTTCAAATACTTCCGTGTTCATAAGCAACTGCTGTCCCAACCAAATTCCACCTCATGCCAGCTGCTCTGGCCTCCCCGCCTGGGACCCCAGGTGAAAGCCCAGCACTGATGGTGGAATACTCTATCTCCCAGACATAAGGCAGGGATGTGCCTAGGCTGGCCAAGGGGTCCACCCCTCACACACAGGCCAGGTCACCCCACTTACCCTCGTGTTGTTCCGTTCTGCTTTCAGCTCCGATATCTCTTCCTCCCGCTCTAGAAGCTGCTCCCGACACATGCTTAGCTCCCGGGTTAAGGTGGCAAATTCCTGAAAAGCCCACAGCTCCTCAGTGCATGGGACCCCCGCGGAGCCTGAGAAGCCATGGCCCTGGGCCCCTGCCCCTGGATTACTGCCTTTCTATCAAGGCCACGGCCAGGGGGTCCAGCATCTCACACCCTGGCAGGCCTGGCGCTGGGGCTGGTTCACTCCTCAGCTCCCACACTGTCAGGCACACTGTACCGACACAGGACTCGATGGCACGCCCCGGGGCACCGTGACACCATCCCCAAAGGACTGGTACTCCCCTCGCCTCCTCCGCTCATCGCTGCCTGGTTCCCCAGGCCTGGATGCCTCCCACCTGCCCCCAACCCTGGCCCACCTGACACAAAGCACAACATTAAACACAAACTTCTTTCCTGGTTTTCCAGTGTCTGTCTCAAGGACCCTTTCCATATCCTCTAAGGTCTGGTCAACCTGAGTCCCCTGCTGTCTACCTTTGCTCCATGGGCTCCCTACCCCCACCTCCCACCCCCACCCCCAGCCCACCACCCTGTCACCACCTGAGGAAATCACCTCCTCCTCAGACCTTCCAGGCCTCCCCACCTGCCACCTCCAAGAACAGGGTCTGGGGAGCAGCAGCCAGCCTGGGGTGCCACCTGCTGGCCACATGAGCTCACTGCAGCTGTCAACTATGGCTGGTTTTCTTCCCGCATCAAATTCCACCCGCTTCTCCAGAAGCTTGGAAGTGACAGGGAAGGGACTCTGCAGGGAGGTGAGGGGCAGTGGAGGCTCTGAGGGTTCCATCTGCTGATATGCAACTGAGATGCCCTGAGGACACTGGGCTCAACAGGGCTGGGGGAGGGAAGGGAGGCGTGCAGGGGTCAGGTCTTACCTGGGGGAGGGCGGAGTTCAGGTGGCGCTGCAGCTGGTCCCGCTCATGCAGGGCATCCTGGAGCCGGCCCTGCGTGGCCGCCAAGGTCTCCTGACTCTCGCGAAGGGACTCCAGCAGCTTCTCCCGCTCATCCAGCATGTTCACCATCAGCTGCTCAAAGTTGGCATCCGCATCAGCACCATGTGGGGGCCCCAGAGGGTCCCCCTCGTTGATTGTGGGCATCACCTCACACATGGTGGGGTGGGCAGGGCCTCAGCGTGGGGGACAGGGAAGGGATTCACAGGGCTGGCACCTCCAGGGGGACCCAGGGCAGGGGCCTCAGAGCGGGCAGTGCCAGGCGAGCAGACAGGTGGGCGGGGGCTCCTCCCATGGCATCAGTTGCTCTTGGTCTGAAAGGGGCCGGATGCCTGAGGCGCCCCTGTGAAGTGGAGCCCGAGGGCCTGGCTTGACCCCTCGGGGCTGGGGCTGGGGGCGCTGTGTTCCCAGGCAGGCAGGCAGCAGCCGAGCGTGGCCATGGCAGGCGGGAAGAGGGTAGCTGGAAGCAGGTCCTTTGCTTAGACGGAGCACTGGAGCCTGGCAGAGTCCCAGCTGGGTCGAGCAACACCCATGGTTCTGGAGGGCAGTGGCCTGTGGGAGAAGAGACTGCTGTGAGGACCCGAGGAGTGGAGAAGGCACCCAGGGAAGGGTGGAGAAAAGGAAAGGGAGGTATCAGTGCACGCCCCTTCTCAGCTTACGCACCCAGTTCTCCTGGGGAATGCACTCCCACCACAGCCTCTGCCCCTGCTTCCCCCACAGCTGTCAGAGTGCAGCCGCAGTGGAGTGGTTCCCACCCACGTGGCTCCATGGCCAAATATAGAAATGATTCAGCCAGCGGCAGGCTGCCCAGAGCCCTCCTGAGACCTGGGGTGGGAGAGAGTGAGGGGAGGAACCAGGGTCTCTGGCCCCACACTCTGGCCAAGGCAAGCACAGAAAGGGTTAAAGGGCTCTAAGAAGGGGTTAAAGGGCTCTAAGAAGGGGTTAAAGGACATCACAGGGCAGCTTGGCTCCCTGGAGAGGCTCCTTGGTGAGGCCCGGAGGGCACTGGGGCCCAGCATTCAGGGCAGAGGCTCTGGCTTGTCACCCCACCCCTGAAACCTGGCACACAGCAGCAGGTGTCCATTCTGCTTTCATGGCCAGATGATTCGAGGAAATCCAGGTGGATGTGGGGTGGGGCTGTCACTCTCCTGGGACAGGGCTAAGAGGTGGGGGCCCTGCTCAAGGCTTGGAATCTTCTCTCTCCATGTAACTGCCATTCTGGTGCTGTGTTAGCATGTACACAGCCTAGCTCTAGCAATGCCTTGAGCCTGGCACAGGAATGCCCAGTGATCAGAGCAAAGGAGCCAGCAGGCAGCTGGGGACTTCTCTGCCTGCAGCCAGCTTCCAACCTCCCTGCTGCTGCTGCAGGCCACCACCTGAGTCACTCTGCAGAGCTCCTGCTACCTGAGACGTGAGGCGCTCAGCAGAGCAATGCTCCATCAACAGTCTTCCTTCCTTCCCTCTCCCTCTCCACCTGGGAGACACAGGGACAGCTTCTGGTCCACCCTCAGGTGGCAGATGGGAGAGGACAGGCCACATGGGGGCCCAGTGTGAGGTCAGAATCCACAGGAGAACCAGAGAAGAGCCAAGCCTCGTCCACCCCAACCCACCTGCCATGCCCTCCCCCAATGTGCTGATGATCTGGGCAGAAACAGGCGCTGGGGGAGGCTGGGGAAGAATGTGGGCCTGGACCAGAGGAAGCTAGAGTGCCAGCGTGAGAACTAGAGGGCCAGTGGTTCAAGCAGGCGTGTGGGTATTGCCCACACATGTACAGAGGCAGACACAGAGCACAGAGACCTAGGACATACACACAGGTGGCCACGCACACGCTCCCAGACACACTCTGACCCGGGGGAGCCTGTCCCCAAGCTGACAGCCACCATGGAGGCAAAAAAAAAAAAAAGTAGCACCCTGGTCTGCACCTGCCCACCCCGCGTCCTTGCCCCCAGAACAAGAGCCCAGCTGCCGTCTCACTGATGCTACCAGCACCAGTGCCCAGGACCCCGCACCCTGGGTGCTCCATCTGTGAGGCTGAAAGGTCACCATGCCCCCACCTCCTCAAGCGCAGCATAGCCAGGCCCTCATCCCTCCCCTCCCCTCCCCCACGCCCACCCCAAGAAAAAATGAGAGCGCAGGAGAGGAGGCTGAGGTAGAAAGCATGCTGATCCCGGGCAGCCTGCAGGGAGTGTAGAGCGACCCACAGCTGGCACCGAGGAGACCACCTGGGTATCGCTGGGCTTCTCGCCACGTACCGAGGCCTCTGCTGTAAGACGGACCCCACAAGGCTTGCTGTGCTCCCTCAGAGGGATGAGGTCACGGATAACAGAGCTGGGAACAGCAGAAAGCACCCACGATGCCGAGTATGAAGCACCCAGTGGTGGGCAAAGGTGGGCCTGCGGGAGGTTTTACGGGTCCTTACAGGAAAGGCCTGGAGGCTCCCAGGCTGCCCACTGTGACATGCTGGCTATTTGGTCCAACTTGGCCTCCCCCCAAATCCTCCTGGTCATTCTGGCAACTGAGAAGCTAGCTTCGCTGCCACCAGCCCCTCCCCAGCCGCCCTCCAACCAGGGGCCAGGTAGCAACTCCATTTTCCCTGGCAAAATGCCATCATGTAGAGCCAGATGCCCTGCTGAGGGCACCCGCGGGGTCAGCAGAAGGGAGGCCTGGGACAGGGCCGCCTTTAAATAGCGCAGTTATCACCTCAGCCTAACAAAGCCTCAGCTCCTGCCCTCTCAGTAACACGCACAGGCCCTGATTCAGAGGCGAAAGCTGCCGCCCCCAAAGCAAGCATTTTTGGGGGATGGAGGGGTTGCCGGTGAGGGGTGCGGGCAGGCTGTAAAACAGCGGAAGAGGGCTCCAGGTGAGCAGGGCTGCGTGGGTGTGAGCAGGGAGGGGCTGCGGCTCATAAACACGGGACACGAAAACTCTGAGGTCTCTTGGGCTTCCCAAAACCTACCCCCATCCTTTCCCATCCAACGGGAGGAATGGGTACTTGGGTCCGATGTTCTGGCTCCCTGCTGCCCCACCAGATGGCAGGCCCCAGCACTGTGAAAGCGTGGCCAGGGCCAGGCTGCTGCCCCATGGAAGCCACAGGGCCAAGCCAAGCTACCAGTTGGTGCTCAAGTCTCAATGCCCATGAGTTGGGCCAAGAGGGGGCCTCAAAGCAAAGAGCTAAGAGGAAGGTCATCCTCCCAATTCGACTGCAGGAAATGGGGAGGGAGGTGTGACGCAGGAAAGTAACAATTACGATAGCAACTATGATTTACTCAGCTTTCACCACGCGCCAGGCATTGTGTTGTTGGTTGGCATATCTTTAACTCACTCCAGTCCTCACGATTCCTTGCGAGGACACGGAATTCTTCTTCCCATTTCAGAGACATGGGAATCGGGACTCACAGTCACATAACCACGTTTCCACAGTGAGGAAGAGGAAGAACTAGGTTCAAGTCCAGTCTGTTTGAGTCCATAGCGGGGCCTTACTCCTTCACCCCATGGCCTTTCTCAGGCCTCTCTGACCCTCATCCAGAGTGCCAGGGTGCTGCAGCCCAGGAGCAGCTCCCCCTCCCTGCCTGGGGGCAGGTCTCTGAGCAGCAGCCATCCTGGTCACTGATGAGGCCCCTGGGCCTATATCTGTGAAGCCCATCTCTCTAGCTGCTCCCAGGAGTTAGTCATGAGCCATCTTTCCTCAAGACTCAGCTGTACGACTGGTTGTGAGAATGTGTGTGTGTGTGTATGTATGTGTGTGTGTGTGTGTGTGTGGTCCTTAAATCCATGTGACTAGGAGAGGGAGAGGGGGGAAGGACGTGGATGAGAATAAAGGAGTGAAAATTCCATCAGTTGCACAGATTCTGGCCCAAACAAGGGCCAAGTATTTTGGTTCCACTACCGGCCTAGTGTGAGCTGAGGTCAAGTAACCGGGCCCAGCCCCCCTTCTACTTACTGCACCCATCAGAGCCTCATTGCAGGGTCTCCCAAGCCCAGGGCTCCACGTGCATTAGCAATGGTGGTGATCACCCCATGACCCCCCCGCCGAATGTCCACTACTCATGGACCAGCCCGGCTCTCCACCCCCAGCATCTCTCCTTTAAGCAGAGTCCTACTCCGTAGTAGCTGCTGGGGCCTCCACCATCCAGCGCTCACCCCACCCCAGCTCCCTTGCCTAGAACTCCGGGTTCCTGCTTGGAAGGGCTCTCTGAGGTCCTGCATGCTCACCGCCCAACAACCCTACAGCCTGAGCCCACTGTGTGCCTGGTGAGCCAGTAACCCAGCGAGTCCTCAGGCTCTGCCTGGCTTTGGAGCTGTACCTCCTCAGCCCAGAGCTCCTGCCCCACAGCCCTGTCCCCAGAGCATCCTCAGCTCCCAGAGATCCCTCAGGACATCAAAGGGCCTAGAAGCAGCCCCTACAGTTTGCCTCCGAGTACTTTTTGCTCTGATGACCATCCGAAGGGCCACGTTGGCTCCTATGAGCCAGTACCCTGTGCCTTCCAGAGCTAATTATAGGTCAGTGAGCCAGCAGGCTGAGGGGGACAGATGGTGACTTCCTGTGGCTGCAATGCCCACTCCTCCCCTCCATTCCTCCCAATTCTCTACCTGGGACCTGGGGAAGCTTTCCATCCTTCAGTCATCCCTACTCCGTACCAGCCCCTCCTCTCCAGCACACATACTCCACACAGCTCCATACCACATCATGTTTCCATAGCAACCCATCCAGGGCCTAAGCCCCAGGGGAAAGTATCCCTGGCATAGAGTGGCCACAGCTAGCTCCCTCACATCCTAAAGCCCTTTCGCCCCCAGCTCCCGGGCCCTGCTGAGCCTTCACCCTGCCTCACTGCCACCACAGCCTGACTGCCCGTCCTCTCCCCAACTCTCCCCATTATACCCAGAGGCTGTAAAAAGACCACAGAAACCCCTGGCAACTCTTTCCAACCCTAAGAGTTTAGCAATCGAGAGACCCAGGAGCCTGGCTCCCTGCCCTGCCTCCCCCCCCACCCCCCCAATGACTCCTTAGCACCCAGTTGCCAGGTCACACACCGGGGTCTGCCATCAGGAGGTGCCCAGACAGCACTGGCTGGAGGAGCTTCCCTTCCACGCCCCCTGCCCCCACACTCTGCTGTCTTCCAGAGCTGCAGTCCCCGCGAGGCCAGGTGTCTAGAGCATTCCGGGGAAAGGGGGGAAACAACCACTGGGATGTTCACCATCTCATTATTCTGAGATACCATGTGCCCCAGCAGCCTCCTCAGACCTCAGGACAAAGTCCTAGAAAACAGCCAAGGGACACCATTCAAGCTGCTCCTCCGGGCAGGCAGCTTCCCTGGGAGTGCCGGGCTGTTGATGGTAGGGGTGGGTGGGCTGGAATCCCACCCTGCGGCTCTGCCCTTTCCTAATCCAATAGCAATATGACAAAGTGGGGAGGGGCTGTTACGAGTGCCTACAGGATAACCGTGTGCCTTTCAACTGCCCCATGGCCCTAAATTGCCTTCAAAAGACCTAGCCCCCAGCACCATCTGCCATACAGTAGGTGCCCAATAAATGTTTGCTGAACAGAGTACTAAGTACCAGCTCCAGCACCTCGGAGAAGCCCGGCTAGTGGAGGGGCCGCATGGGGAGTGGGTCCCCACACTAAGCAGAGCCTCCCCTTAACCACTTGCTCACTTGCAGCAGCAGAGCAGCAACCCACCCCCTGCCCCGTAACGCACACCGCTGGTGCCTCTCCTCAAAGGTGACGTCAGCACCTAGTGGCACCTTGTCCTCCACCCCTTTCCGGCCCAAAGAAAAGCACCCACACGGGGTTCCAAGTCCTCCAACCGGACCGGACAGCTCTCTTCCCACCCACCCCCGAAAGCTGCAGGATCGGCCCTGGAAAACATACTGCGTGGTCGTCAGCTTGCACCCTCACCCTACCGCTCAGGATTCCAGCCCCGCCCTCTTCGCCAGTGGCGCCCACCTCGCCCCCACCTCAGTGGGACTCGGGCTGGCACTGCGCAGACGGGCATCCCAGGCTCAGTCTGCATCTGACAGTTGGAGGGTGAAGAGCTGGCGACATTGAGAAGGGCGCTGGAAGAGATCGGGAAGGTTGACGACCCCCGCCCCAGGAGAGCGCCAAGTCCTGAGCGCCTCTGGTGCCCCTGGTATCTTTGAAGCGGAGCTGGCCCAGGAGTTGAGGCGCTTCTCCGACTCTCCTGGGGTGGGGGTAGGGGAGGAGGAATGGGGGTGCAGCCCCTCCCATTTTCTCCAGACCTGCAAGCTTTGCCTCCGAGGTCGATAGATGAGCACAAACTCCACCGCCCGGCAGATTGTGCATCGCCCCCATGCTCACCCCAAGGGCACTGCACTGAACGGCAGGCCGGTGAGGGGTGGCGGCAGAGGGACAGAGGGACGGGCTGATGCTGAAGGCGCAGGAGACCCCTCCCCAAACTGTGCGAAAGCTGAAGGTGGAGACATCTACCCCCAATCCCGGCTCTAGACGCTCACCTGCCTGCAGTCCTCCAAGACCGGGCAGCTCGGCGAGGCCAGCAGCCCCCGGGTCGCGAGGCCCCTGGCTGGACTGAGCAGCTGCAGCCTCCCAGACACAAGCCCCGCCCCCAACAAGACCACGCCCCTGCCCGGGCACGTCCCGCCCCCACGTGACTAGAGGCCACTGCAGCCTCCCTGCGGAGCCCCACCCCAGGGGCGGGGCCTGCCGGCACCCTCAAGCCCGGCCCCGGCACGTGACCTGAGAGCAGCTGGGAGGCTGCGTGGTCTCAGCCGAGCCAGGCGGCGCGTCACACCCGCCCTCCCTTTGAACCACCCAGTCCCAAATCTAGCCACCTGCCCCCCAGATCGGCCTCCGTCCTGGCCTTGTCTGGTTTGTCACCTTTCACACCTGCTCGCTCGTGCCCATTTATTTTTCCTTTGGTCACACCCATTTTTTAGTGGAAAAACTTTAAGTCCAGATACATTTCCATAGTGTGCACTCAATTGTGTCACTTTGATCAACTCCAGCACTTGGTGATTGTTAACATTATAAAGACAGTCTCAACGCCAAAATTCCTGATGGACAAATTATAGTATTCTCTTCATTTTCCTGAACTGCTCCTTCCCCCGTCCCGTGTGGCTATTAATGCCTTTCCAATGTGGTTTGTGATGTCCATCCCTGAGCCTGCTCAGTCCTGCACAAGGCCGTGTGCACTGCAGACGTGTGAATTTTTATGTATTTGCACTATGTACATATTTACAGATGCGCACGTTCAATAAAGCAAGGCTGTAGTTGAGGTCAGTTGCATATATAACCTTTTTTTTTTCTTTCCTCTAATAAATTCACCACTTGGCTTAGTTTCCAGGTATCTTTTGTAGAATGTAGGAAAATCTGAATAATTGTGATGTATTTGGGGGGTGAGAAATGAAGCTAAATGTACGTTTTGTCTGACCATCAGAGAAAAATCAAGGTATATATTTAAGGAAGTGAAAATTACAAAACAGGTTTTACAAAGGTAGTCTCAAACCTTCTCTAGGTGGTTTGGGGGGTCTCATCAAAGGGAAATCCCTGAGACACTTCACATCCTTTCATTAATAAACACCAATCACCCTAGAAAAGGCAACTCAGCCATGTTAAGTGTTTGTCAACGCCATGCTGAAGCATCGTCTGTTTTGTCAATCATCATACCACAGCTTGATACAAAACCTCAGCAGCTGTCAGAACACAATAGCCAAATGCATTTCACTCCCCTTTTTAAAGGAACTCCTAAATGGGGGACATGAAATCCACCAGGAGAGCCCCCTTTAGTTCCAGGACCAGGGATCTGTGCTTCTCTTCTCTGCCTCAGGGGCAATGTTTACAGAGATGTGCAAGGTGCTTACGGTCTTGGGTTTTGCTTTTATCGTTCAAATGCCCCAATTCTGTTTTTGTGTGCACAGCTTTAATTCCAGCCTTGGTGTGGGCTAAGGTTAGCTGTCAGCAGAAGTATTCAGCAGATGCTCCCTAAGAACAGTCCTTAAATAGCAGGGGGCAGGGAGGATGGTAAGGAAAAAACAACACACTAATTTAGCAGTATGGTGACAAGGTTTTCCTGTCTAAAGAGTATCATCTTAACACCCACCTCATGGCAATCTCCACCTCATGTGGCAGGGGAGCAGGAGGCAAAAAGCAGCAAGATTATCTTGTTAGCAAAAACGAAACAAAACAAAAAAAGCATCCCAGTCAGGATGCCCTCCTCAGAGCACACCAGCTACAGCACGACCTGACAACGGTGCTTCTGCAAGAACGACACGGTGCCAGGCCGCCCGGGCGGAGCAGGAGTCACCGTGCCTGTAGTTCAGGACCCCGGTTTCGACAGGGGATGTATTTCTTAATGACCTTCAGTACAAGAAATGCCTTTCTAACAATTCAATGAAAATACCACCATCTTTCCTGTAATAAATTTCCTGGTTTGTTTTACATTTTACTTAAAAACATATTTAACAGACTCTTTCATCAATTTTATACAACTTCAGGTTGATTAGGGATAAGGCACACAAATACAATCAAATTTTTACTCACCTTTGACTTTTTCTATGTGCACTCTGCCTACTCCCCTTTGCCACCATCTACCACAAGAAAACCAAGAATAACCTTCTGTGGGAGAGCTGAGAGTCCTGGGTGGGAGTCCTGCCTACGTCACTGATTCTGTTTCCTCAACCACAGGATGAGAGCAGTAACACCTACCTTGCAGGACTGTGGAAATTAGAGATATTACATAAAGTTCCTAGTACAGGACCTAAGACACAGTCATTACTATTACTATTCTCAGCCTCATGCAAAAAAATAGCTAAAATCCCAAACTGGCAAAGTATTATTTATGTGATAAATAGCCAAAAATTATTTTTAAAGAAAGATACACAAGCCAATCTTATAAGATTCTGAAAACCCTGTCACCTGGTTTATTTCTGGAGAAGGGTCAAGGGAGAATATTCACTTGAATTTGAGGGGCAGCTAAATTGGAAGCAACAGTAGCAGCAATTCTATGCCTCTAAGGTTCCTCTGATCCATAGGGAATGCTTAAACTTCCTTGTTTGATTCAAGAGTCTAATTTTTTCCTAGAGCAAGATCATCCATTTTCATCAGGATAAAAGAATAAAGAACAACAAACTCAATAGCACCAAGTGTGGTTTAACACAGAAAATAGGGCCCCGTTTCTCCTTTCAGATGAAACTCTTACATTAAAATATGTTTAGAAGTCATGGTTGTTTTTCCTCTTGATTCAACCCTCCTCCCTCGCCCAGCAGGAGCCGCAGGAACCTGAAGAGTATGTGCATCACTAACCAGAGAAACAATCCAGCCACCCCTTCCACAGGACAGAACACAGGGACTACGCTCTCAGGGAGAACGGGTACTGAGGGTGCCACCAGTCAAAGAGTCGAACGCTGTGCACTGGGTCCAGGATCACTTGCACACCCTGCTCACTGCGCAGCTTCCGACCGCCGTGCACAGGAGTATCTTGGAACACCAGTCTCACTCGATGATGCCGCATGTCCGTGCTCACATTGATCGTAAACTGGGAAGGGAAAGCAATGACATTACATCCCATACCCACAGTGAACCACCTTGCTCCCCTACAGCCCCTCTGAAATGAGAGTCTAGAAAACATTTGCATTGGCAAGGCCACAGATGATCTCTGCAAAGATATAAGAAATTAAGAGTGATTTCATAAGTTCTGCTTAGCTGATATAGTATTTAAAGTAGGCTAAGGAATGCCTCTCCAACGGCTGAATAAATCAGGATATATGCACAAAGACTACCACCAAAGCCAACGTTTAAATACTGGGTTAGAGCTGGATGGCTTGAAGAGATTTTAAACAGATATTGTTGAGCAAGTGAAATCAAGATTCATAAAACACACCCAGATCCCGTTTTTTGTTTTCTTGGTAAAATACACCACAAAATCTCTAAATATGTTGATGCATGTGTAGGTCCACAGAGAACGATATGGGTATCAAGTACCTAGCGTATGACAGCTAGGTCAGTAACGTGGCCTACCCTAGAGAAAGGGGACACGTGCCTACAATAAGAGCAGCGTGGATGACATTACACAAAACTACTTCAGAGGGGCAGTGTGCACATGCACATATTAACAGACGCATTAAAGAACAATCCCCAAATGTAAACTGCAGTTGTAGATTATCAGAAGTCTGTCAATGTATATATGACTGCTTAAATTCTTTAAATGAATATGTATTATTTATTTTACCATTTAAAAAAAAGCTATATAGGGCTCACGTACGGCCTCATCCTTGTCCCTAGCAGGATAATGTTTCTCACATTAATGATCACTACAAAGGAGATGCAGAAACATTCCCTTTACTACAGAGAACAGAGATAAAATACTCTTCTCCAACATGCATAACTTCTACACAAATTTGTCTGTTCCTAATATACAAGTCTGCTTTCAGACTTTTTAACATCTTCATTAAAGATTTCTTCTTCAATGGTTAAACTTACAAATTTCTTTCAAAACCTAGGTACAGCTAGAGTCTGTGCAAGAGCGGAGGAGACACCCTGTCTCCACTTACCAGGGTGAATACCATCCCCATAACAATGGGAATAAAGATGAAATTGAGGGTGGTGACCTGCAGGAGGCAGCAGTCATGGTCAGGGTTGGTGTGAACATCTTGGTACTGAACAGGAGGCTGCAACCCTCCCACGCACTTGCTCTTTAATCTAGGGGACTGAGGAGAACGGAAAATCAATCTCACGGCTGAGACAACATGTTCATGGACAAGACTCCACCAATGAAAATTCTATGGCTCAACTGATGCTGTGAGACCCACGTTTCTGTTTTCTCCTCTTTTTCTATGTACAGGTTGGTTTCCATAGAGATCAAGAAAACCTGCCCTTTGAAAGGGGGGCACCTTTGGATGGGCAATGTGGCAGTGGGTGCAATGCTGCAGTTAGATGGTATTTCCTGCCACCCGGCAAGAAATGGAAACATACAGCTCTGTCAGAGGCTCTCCAATGTCTGGAAGACCGCAAACTCCCTGTGACCTGCCCACTGCAGACAACATGTGCTGCACAAAGGGGGGCCCGTGGCCTCCACTCCCAGGCATCCTGCATGGCTGTGCTCCTGGGCCCAGGACCCACTCTCTGCATTAACCTGTTACACCCTGTGTGTCTCTCACAGGAGAGTTCCCTCTTCGTTTTCTCTTCATGGCAGTATTACAGGTTTTGATGTGTATTTAATTTTAATAAGTCAACTTTATGCCTAGTTAAATTTACTAGAACAAGATATCTGAAAAACAAAGAGGAGATACAATTACATACCTGTTTTTTAAACTTGAAGTTGAATTCCCACATTGGTTCCTGTCTGCTCCCAACAATCTTTCGGCACCAGAAAAGTAAGCACTATAAGAAAAGAAAATCAACCAAAAATAAATAAAAGACAGAAAAGAAAAAAAATCAAAATAAGGCAACAAAAATAAATCAGCAGAACCCTTTCTGGTTGCCAGCTCTAATGCTGCGGGTTCACTCTGGCACAGATAGAGACCCGCCCCCCAATTTGACGCTGTGCAACATGAAGAGACAGTCCCGGGTCTACTCAGTCCAGAGAAGAGGGACCAATGTAAGTCAACCTCAGAGGCTGTGCAGCCAACCCTCATCTTTAAGGACAGAAACATGGTCTCTAGGGACTGGGGCATTCTCTGATTCAGCAGGCCACTCCACCATATTAAAACAGCCACCAGGCAAGATGGTATCCAAGGCAGGCAGAGAAGGCTAGCCCTAGAATCAACAGGAGCAAGCCACTCAGGACCCTTTGGGAGCCGACAGCCAGGGTGGACACTACAGAACTGGGCTGAATTCAGCACGCCCCTCGGTGAAGGCAGGCTACAGCTAAGTTTAAGCACAAGAAGTCAAGTACCTCCCAGGGGATAAGGGGTGGGTCGTCCGCCGTGCCAGCTGTCCTGCCCTTCAGACATGCCCTGTACGTCCTGATGTTCCATCAAAAATAATAGGCTTGGCTTTAAGGGGCAAACACTTCTGCTGCCATCACAACGGCTCCAGTGTCCCACACAAGCTATGCTACTGAAAAGAGAGAGAGGGAGAATCGTATACGAAAAGCTGGAGTCCGGGAACATGGGACCGCTCCTTCAGGCGTGCTGGCAGCTCCCTGAATGCCATGCGACTGTGGCTGTACAAGTGGCAAGGCCATGCATGGGACAGCTGCCACTGCAGGTCCCACATCCTCTTCAGAAGATCTCTAACAACAAGGCACAGAAGAAGCAGCCAGGTAGCCTGGGCTTATTATCTGGGTTAAACATTAGCGATCATTCCACATTGCCTTTTAAGAGTCCACTTTTAAGAATTACTAGGCGGTTCTAAGAGAGTGAAGACACAGGTCCTTTAGGACTGGGCACTGGAGCCGCTACGATGTGTCAGCACGAGTTTGCCCGATGCTGCTCTGCTTCCAGCAACCGACCTACCGCTGGCTGGTCAGCGCTGGGGCGATGCCCTCTTCATCATAGTTAGTCTGACCCTATCACTATTCAGGAGGGTGTGGGGGACTGTAAACGTGACACAACACACTGTCCACTCACATTACAAGCAGAAACAGCTGCTGGGTGAAATTCTACCCCAGCCCTGTATCCATCAGCTGGCGTGATATTAAACTGAGCTCAGCTCATGGCCCTGACCACCTCCATTTGCAACCCTGGGAGGAACCTTGATAAATAACCTTGAAATCAGCAGAACCTTTTAATCAATATGTATCAGGTAGAATATTATCACACTTGGGCTACACTAGGAGAGAAGAATCATTGTACCATCCAAAGCATAAAAACAAAATACAAAAGAGTAGGAAGTGCTATAGAACACCAGATTTTGTCTAAGCTGAGAATAAAAATTACCTACAGACTCAATATTAGTTTGCGGGGGGGGGGGGGGGCATCAACTGGCCTGAATCACAGTATCTGCCATACAAGCCCTGCGGACAAAGGTGTGTTCACTAGGCATGTCGTTGTGAGGAGAGAAGGAAGAGCACGGACCAGGCTAACACACCTACGTACAAGTCAGAATGCCAGCAGATGCTAAAAGAGCAGGTCCACACCAGGACCCTAAAGCAGGTCAACAAAAAGGGAAACCCAGATGGCAGTGTCCCAACAGAAAGAGAAAACCAGTAGGCTGTGCGTGTTCTACCTCCGCATCGTGATTTAAAACACTGAGAATTTCAGCTGAGACCTACCACGTGAGTGTGTTCTTCCTATCCCAAACCTTCAAAACCATCTAACGTGAACGTAATGCATGAAAGTAAGGTAAAGAGAATGAGGAATATGATAAAAGCATAAGGAAGCCAGGCCGGCATAGCAGGGACGTCTTGGAGACGGGAAAACCCTGAGCCCTGGAAGTTCACGTTAGTCACCAGCAGCCTGGTACCCGCAGGCCTAGCCCCCACCCCACCAAGGAAGCTAGAGACAAGCCACACGAACAGGCCTGCCACACAAGAGCCCCACGCTGATTCTCACTTACTTTGGAATTCTTCAATGTGCTGGGCGTGCTTTCTGGAATGGCTGGGTTTTTGGAGATTCGAGCAGTGAAGGGCTCGTACATATGGTACAGAGATCGGATCACACATGCCCGGAGGCAGCGCAGCTTCTCCATGGACTCTGGGCGCAGGCGCAAAGGCAGAGAGGCATCCAGCGTGTAGTGCCTGAAACACGACACATTACTCCTACCAACGTGTGGCCTGTCTCTCCTGCTCCAGGTCAGTCTCCTGTGACTCCTGGTCTCAGTGTGACTTCGCTCTCATACACACACACATCACCATCTCTTCACTTCTCAGCTACTTTTGCTTCTTTGCTATGTGAAACTCAATTTACATATGCCTTATAATCCTATACTTCTCCATCCTTTTTAAAATTTCTAATTATCTATATTTCACCCTAAAAAAGGGAAAGTCTTAGCTTTGCTAGGAGTACCAGATACTTCAGACCCTGTCCAGAAGGGATACCAAGTTCTCTGCTTCCTTCCCACCACATTCTCACTGACAATTCCTAACCTCACTACACTTCTGTACCCAGTATCAAGAACTAGCCCTCTTACTAGTCACACTGTTCACCCTCTCCTCACCCCTACAAGTGTATGGAGGGCAGCATAAGAACAAAACTATATGGTACTTCAAGACGACCAGCAAATATAAGAAACTAATCTAGTTGGAAAGACAAACAGGTGGGCATCTGAAGCTTTTGAAAATTCCAGCTAAGACAACCCCCCGAGGAAAAATCAAAGACAATTCTTCTAAAATGTGAAGCAACACTTTTGCTGCAAATGGATACTGGATGAGGGGAGGGGCCAACCACAGGGAAGACGGTTGCCTCGATGAATTAATAATACAGATTTTAAATGAGGGTCTCAAGGAACCCAAAGCCAGGCTCACACCAGGCCTGGAGTAGAGAAAGTGCAAAGGTCACCATCCCAGGAGCAGTTTCACATCACAAACGGCATGAAATCAGCTACACAGACAACAGGGAGCTCCCTGTGGCCGCACCTTCGGTACAACCTGGTCCAAAAGGCAGCAGTGCAAGTGACAGTCCAGGCATTCTTACAAATCAGGGAAAAATTCACAATGTCCTCAGGACGAATGTAGGAGGCCAGCAACAGCCAAATATCCATGGGGTACTCTTCACCCCCAGCCCCATCCAGGTCTTCTGAAACAGAAAAAAGTAACTATAATCTCTGACCTTTCCTTTAAAAAAAAAAAAACACAACACACACAGAGTCTTAAAGGTTTCAAGTGTACATTTCTAGGATACATGACCTGTATATTGCACTGTGTGCCCACCACCCATAGTTAAATCACCTTCCATAAACTCTGACCTTCTATTACACACATATCTAAAACCCCCAACACTTAGATTCTCCTGGGTCTTGCACAGCTAAGAAAAAGGTTTAAAGGTACAAGGGAGCCTCTCAAACTCATCACTTCTTGCTTATTCCAGCTGCTGGAAACTTTTGCTTCCTGTTGCCCCAGTGAATAGGTCTCATTTTTAAGGCATTTATTTAATAATTATTTATATGTTATTTTGAAGTTTTCAAAGTAATGTTGCATACATTAAATCATTCAATTCTGGGCTAATCCTAAATAAATTAGGATTTAGCTAACCTTTAGCTCAGACCTGTCATAGAACTATCCAAAAACCAGATTTCTTCCTTCTCTTTCCTGGGCAAAAGCCCCTACACCACCTCCCTCCTGCTGCCTCGGCTTTTCTAGGTAATTGCTCCCAGCAGTTCTTTGACTCAATCAGGTTCTTGAGTTGAGTTCCTCATATCAGAGACCAAGGCCTCTAAAGAAACATCCTCTTTTCTGGTTCCTATCCTTTCTTGCAATCATTTCAGGCTCCGTCTACCATGTTTGGGCCCCACCTTGTATCACATTACATCGCTCTCTGAAAGAGAGGACACCAGTATTTCCTCCCCTGAGACGCATCAGAACTTTTACGAAGCAGAGTGCTATTAAAAATTTGTCTTCAGGGTCAAAATTCAGTCATTATTAAAGAACTGTGTTTTAAACATAATTATTAAGAAATTTCAAAATGTCGAAATGGAATCAGTAAAGAAAAGCTTCATGGTATGTTAAACCCTGTCCCACTCCTGAGATCCAAACTCGGATTCTCTACTGCAGTCACCACACACAGGACGAATGAACCAAAAGAGAGCAAGCTCTGTACCTCTGTGCCTCTTGCTCTTCTTTTTTCTGGAGACGGGTCTCTCATGGATGCTCTCCTCCTGCGCATCCATCTCGTCACTGCTGTCCGTGACATCGCAGGGCTCACCAGCCCCAGAGAGAGCTTCCACCGCGGGAACCTGAGAGGCTTCCAAGCCGCAAAGAGATTTTACTAGAAGGAAATAAGGAAGGAGTGAGAAGGCAGAGTCCCATCCAGAGATACAAATGGCTTAGGCAGGATATCAGCATCCATGAGGGGGGAAAAATAAAAGGAATAACCAGCATGAGAGTCTGCTGAAGAAAGCTGAGACTAAAAAGGAAGAAAATTAAGCATTTTAAATTTTTTAAAAAACTGGAAAGCAACGGGCAAATGGACTCCTGAAAAGTGCCAACTTCAGAGGTGAAGAAAAAGGGAGTGCATTGTTCTCCCACTATAAACTGCACGGGCTAAAACTAAAGGCGAGTGCTGTTCTCATTTGCATAAATTCTGAGAATCAGCGTTTAGCGTTTTGAGTGGCGCTAAATCCAGTTTAATCATGTTCTTGAGTTGGAGATAGTAGGTGTCATAAAAACACAAGTCTCAGTGGTTGAGCGAGACCTATGAACCAGAAGATCATGGTTCGATTCCCGGTCAGGGCACAGGCCCGGGTTCCGGGCTCGATCTCCAGTGTGGGGCGTGCAGGAGGCAGCCGATCCATGATTCTCTCTCATCATTGATGTTTCTCTCTCTCCCCCCCCCTTCCTCTCTGAAATCAATTAAAATATATTTTTTAAAATACACAAGTCTCAAGGATATGTAAGTACAAAGCTTGAAAGTAAGAGAAACAGGGAAGAAGGAAAGAATATACTTCAAGGTTCTTCCACTAGAAGCAAACGGCAGAGCTCGTGGAGGACGCAGCAAACTGCAGGAAAAAGACTAACCAAGAAGAAGGAAGTGGAAGCTACAGAAGAGCACACAGAGGGGTCTGTGATGCAGAGACGGACACCAGACTTTGCTGCTGCAGAAAGTGCTCGCGCTCCCGGCTCACCGGCGCCCGCCCTGGAATCTCTGGAGCAACCCCGAGGAGAGCCAACTCGTTTACGGAAGATGCCCAAAGGGCTGCAAGGAAAACACTGATGGAGCCCCAGGATCAAAACGCCCAGTTCCGCGGCCCGGGTCCGGAGGGTCGTCGGCAGCCTACCTTCCTGCTGAACAGCATTGGCGACGGCTTTCTTGACTCGTCCGGACCTCACGACGGCCGGGTCCGAGTTGGCATAATCCGCCACGGTCACTGAAACAAGCATGACCCTCAGAGGTGGCGGCCTCCTCCCTTCAGCGTCCCCCCGCCGGCCCCGGCCGCCTCCCCCACCCCCGGCCCCGGCCTTCCACCGCCCGGCCCCTCGCTCACCACGACCCGAGCAGGCGTCGTGGGCCCGGAACTTGAGTCGCTTCCCTCGCTTGGGCATGGCGGCCGAGTCGGGGCGAGGCCGCCCTAGCGGGCCGGGACCCCGGGCCATGTTCTGGGCCCCAGAGCCGGCTCCGGGAGCCGCGGGACAGCGCCACCCGGCTCCGTGGCCATCCCGCGCCGCAGGACGCCGCTCTCGCGATGACTCATCAGGGCTCTGCGTCGCACCGGCGCTACGTCCTCTTTGGACGCCAATCAGCGCCAGTCGTGGTGACGTCAACATCCAGCGCCGGGGTTGCGCTGTCGGGGGCCCTGCGGGTCTCCGCGATTTGTACCCTTTACGGAGAGATTTTCCTGTTCTCAGAGAGATTGCCACCGTTGGCCAGTTCTGTTGCCTCTCCAGATGTTAACCAAAGATTACTTCTGACCATTGGGTTCTTGATTTTTACCTTTTGTTTTTGTAATTGACTCGGTGTTTTACATTGAACATGTATCGTATTTATACTTGGGGAAGTATCAATAAAACTGTTTTCATTGGGAGAGAAATGTGGCGCAGTTAGTCCACAGCCTTGGATCTAGGTCAGAAACCCGGGAAGCTGATAGCAGGACTTCCTCACCACTTCCTGGGGACCCTCACTGAGGACTGTGCTAGGTGTGAGGTGGCGTGGTCAGGAAAACAATGGTTGTCAGGGAGGGTGTCATCTGAGAGCAGTGACCAAGTTTGTCTTGTCTCGGAGGATGCATATTCTGCCCCATCCCAGCCTCTCCACTACTCCCAAACATTACATTTTCTTCTGTTGACTTTGGGGAAAGTCCTGAACACTTGGGAGTGTGGAGTTGAGTTCCTGTGTACCCAGAAAGAAGAAATCTGAGATGGAACTACAGCTCCAGTCAAGGTGATACATGATTTCCTTGATGCCTCTTCACAAGCCCTGGGGGAACGAAGGTGCCTCTCAGAAAGGGAGATGGTCTCTTGGACCTCTTAGTCCCAATCATAGATCCTTACCCTTTGCACTCGCTTGCTTTTTTCGATTCCTTTATTCTACTGCTAACCGTGTCGAGTCACACTGGACATCCGAGTGCAAAGGGTTAATAAGTGCCTGTTAGGTTCTCCAGAGAAAACCAATAGGATATATAGAAAAGAGAGATTTATTATGAGGGACTGTCCCATAAAATTATGGAGGATGAGCAAACCAAGACCCATGGTTTGCTGTCTATAAGTTGGAGGCCCCAGGAAAATTGCTGGTGTAGTTTCCAGTCCAAACCTGAAGGCCTGAGACCAGGGGATCCGATGTCTGAGAGCAGAAGAAAATGGATGTCCCAACTCAAGCAGAGAGTGACCAGCACACGCATCGTGGGAATCCCAGAGGAAAAGAGAGAGAAAGGGGCAGAGAGAACAGTTGAAGAAATAACGGCTGAAATCTTCCTGAATTTGACATATAAACTTCCAAGAACTTCAACAAACTCCAAGTAAAATGAACTTAAAAGACCCACACCGGGCCACATAATCAAACTTTCAAAACAAAGAGAGAATCTGAAAAGCAGTGACAGAGAGGAGTAATCACATACAAGGGATCCTTAGTAAAATCATCAACAGATAAGAAGTTGAAAACGGCCCTGGCTGGGAGCTCAGTTGTTTAGTGTCCTCCTGATACACCAAGGTTGTGGCTCGATTTCTCCCTCTCCCATCCGGACACATACAATAATCAACCAATGAATGCATAAATAAGTGGATTATGCCAACTCGGACCTCCCTCTCTAAAATCATTTTTTAAAAGTTATTTCTTTATTTTAAAAAAATTTGAAAACATGTTCATTCAATAACTGTCCATAAATATTTATAGCAGTTTTGTTCATAATTGCCCAAACTTGAAGGAAACCAAGATATCTGTCAGTAGAATGGATAAATGAACTGTGGTGCATTCATATAATGGAATATTACTCAGTGCTAAAAAGAAATAAGCTATCAAGCCATGAAAAGACATGGTCATATCTTGAATGTATATGACTAAGTGAATGAAGCCAATATGCAATAGCTACATAGTGTATGACTCCAACTATATGACATTCTGGAAAAGGCAAAACTATGGAGACAGTAAAAAAAGATGAGTGGTTGCCATGGGGTTGGGATGGGAGGGATGAATAGGCAGAGCTCAGAGGATATTTAGAGCAGTGAAAATATATGTATTATAATGATGGATACAAGTCATGTCCAAACCCTTAGAATGTACCACACCGAGAGTGAACCCTAATGTAAACAATGAGCTTTGGGTGATGGTGTGGACGTAGGTTCATCAGTTATAACAAACGCACTAGCTTGGTGAGTGGTGGTGATAATGACGGAGGCTGTGCATGTGGGGGTAGGGGGTATATGGGAAATCTCTATACCTTCCTCCAATTTTGCTGTGAACCTAAAACTTCTCTAAAAAAATAACCTTTTAAAAAACAATGATATTTATATATTATTTATACAATCATTTCTTGATTCACAAAACACATTACTGTCAGCCCTTGCCAGTTTAGCTCAGTGGATAGAGCATCAGCCTGCAGACTGAAGGGTCCTGGGTTCGATTCCGGTCAAGGGCACATGCCAGGGTTGCTGGCTCGATCCCCAGTGGGAGGCATGCAGGAGGCAGCCAATCAATGATTCTCATCATGGATGTTTCTATCTCTCCCTCTCCTTCTCCCTTCCTCTCTGAAATCAATAAAAATAAAAATAAAATTTAAAGAAACACACATTACTGTCAAATGGTAACTTTTCTCACAGTGTAAATGCAGACATCTGAGTGCACACCCATGGTCACAGATGAAGAAGCCGCTGTAGGTCCTCCCCACCGGCACCATGGCACCATGCGAGATGTCCTGTGCATGCTCCTCTCTGCTGCAGCGGCACTGTTCTCAGTCTTCTTCTTCATTAAAGAAAACCCTTTTGACACTACAAGTTTCCTCTCCTTGGTGAGTACCAGAAGCTGTGGGTCGGGCAAAGTTGAAGTCCCTGGACTGAGAAAAAGGAGACACTATCTAAGTGTCCGTCTGTGTGCAACTGTCACTAACATTGTAGACACTCAAAGGAGAAAGATAATAAAGCCTGAGGACTCAACATACTTTTCTTTGATGGGGAAATAAAGGAGGTGGCACTCTGGAAGAAGGAATTCAGGGTTGGGAAGAAATTACACTTCTTTCCTATGGTTTCAAAGTTACACATTTTATCCCCGTTTTATTCCATAGGACGCTGAAACTCAGAGAAGTTAAGTCATTTTTCCAAGCCAAGAAAAACTGTAAGGGGATGAGAAATTTCACCAGAACCCAGAAAAGAAAAAAAAAGGGTGGGGGGCGGAGAATGAACTTGAAGGGTGAAGAGTTTAGACTGGGGCATTGCAATGGCATCACTGTCTCTTCTCATGCCTAGCACATGCTTTGCCCTTCATGGGATTAAGTGACCCACATCAGACTAGTCAGAGAGATGACTGTGGGGGAAGAATGGCGTGGACTGAGACCATCTCCTTCCCTACATGTAACCCGGGTCCCTTCACCCCAGGACCCATAACCTGTACAAGAATCTCCAGGGTAGAACTTTATCAGAAGATAGGGAAGAAACTGAGTTGAGCCCTGAGCAACCTGCCTGTATCCTGGAGATGTTTTATTATGTGATGCAGAGCAGAACCCACCCAGCCATTCTTCTCAAAGGGCAAGACTCAGAGCTGCAACTTACTCTCTTCTCAGGAGGAAAAGGAGCTGGTAGCTTGGCAGAGAGCCCGGATGCAGCTTAACCCTGGTAGAACACGCCACCTGCAAACCTTCAAAGTTATGCAGAAAAACTCAGAACCACTCGAAAACGTGAACTCCTATATCTTGATCGGAGCCCCTCCTAAGAAAAAAAGTGAGTGTGCACAAGGGGTCTAAGACCATGAAGGGGCAGGACAGGCAGGTGGAGAGCAGGGACCTATGACATCTGACACAGTAGACCACTCTCCTGTCAACACTCTCTCCGGTTGCTTCCAGGATCCCAAGCTCTGGTTTTCCTCCAGCCTCACTCACAGATCCTCAGTGTCTTCTGCTGGTTTATCTTCTCTCTCCAGCATCTAGATGTTGAGGTGCCCAAAGCTCAGTCCTTGTCTGGACTGCCTTGGTGACCTCACCCAATCTAACAGCTTTAAGTACCATCTATAGGCCAATTACTCTCAAAACACAGCTCCAGCTAGATCTGTCTGTGGTCCTCACTGACCCCTGCAGTGTCCTTTTCCCGCCATGGTAACCATGCTGGCAGCTGTTGCTAAGATCTGTGTCTAGACAACATGTGGCCTCTGATCTGTCAGCTCAGTCGGACTTTGTTATTCCCCCTGCTCGGCAAGCTCCCCTTTGAGACTGGACCCTCCTGAGGTCGGACTATGACACTCATTGGATCCTCATAAGTTGCAATGATAAGAAAAAATAAACCTTAACACAGAATAAGCTTTTTCTGATGCAAACAGTTTTAGAATTCAAAGGGCAAGACTAAGCTATTATGTTAATAAAATACAGTTAAGTTCAAGGGGACTGAAGAACGTTGGCCTTAATTATACAAGAACTCTGCCCTGGCTGGGTAGCCCAGGCCCATTAGAGTGTCATCCCAATATGCGAAGGTTGCAGGTTCGATCCCTGGTCAGGGCACATACAAGAAATAACCAATGAATGCATGGATGAGTGGAACAACAAATCAATGCTTCTCTCTCCCCACTCCCTCTCAAATCAATAAATTTAAAAAACAGTAACACAAGAATGCTGAATAAAGAAAAACTACTTTTTTCTTTAAAATTACATGCTTTTTATTTTTCAATTAGCAATAATCCCACTTTATATAAACCTCGCTGGCTATGATGCTGTACTTTTTTAATTAAATGCGCTATGAAGTATCAGTATGAACTCATGATGGTATTTTATCTCTTTAGAAATATATATATTTTGGCTCTATCCAATGGCCTAGAAATGAGCGTTTGTTACATAAATACTGTTTTCCACTGAAAATAACCAGGCTGATTCCAGGTCCAAGGCAGGAAATGTCTTATCAGATAGTAAGGAAGCCTTTAAAAATGACTAAAGTCGTATCAAAAAGACTCAGGATCCAACTTCAACAGGCTGTTTGACAAAGATAGGACAATTTGAGCCTCAATAGGATCAAATTTCAGTGGTTTGAAACGTGAAATTCGTGAGTTTATACAGATGCCTCTCCAGGTCTCAATGTCACCTTCAGGGAACCACACCCAGGGCTTTATCCTAGAGGCAGAAGCCACGTCAGCTCTGCCCTCTCCTCCTGCTGCTGCCTAGGGTTCTTGCTCCAGTCCTGGGGTTTCCTCCAGCCCAGGACTCACCCATAGGCTCTCCCCAGGCAGACCTTCCACTTTACTTAGAAAATCGTAGCACTTTGCCTGCGATGGATGTTGCCACAGCCAGCCCCTCAGTGGTCAGTGGTCCAGTGGTTCTGGAAGCAGTCCTGTGACCGATTTATCCAGGTGACCATCCCAGGGCTCATACCTTTCGTTTGGTGGCTCGAACTTAGAATTCCTCTGAGGCTTTCAGTATGAAACTACATCTGTGCATTTGTTTTCTCTGTGTGTCTTCTGAACTATGAATTCTTCTATTTAGACTTTTTCACCACCCCCATTCCATAGTCTCTATCTTCTAGGAATTCTGCAAATATTACAGTTCTCTAATGGCAAGCTTTCTGGTTTTTCAGTGGGACTCTGGTTGAGGAGACATAAATGCAAATGTTTTTAGTTTATCATCTTTATTTCTCCAACAATAGTTTCTCAAAGGTAATGATTTTTTTTTTTAATTCACAACTTATGACCAGATTATTAACTCCTAACATAGTCCATTCGTGGGCTTGGGGGAGAAAATGTACAATAACCATAGGAAGACATTAAGTTGGTATATGGAAAGATCTGCGAGTATTACGACCTCACCCGTAGCAACTATGTTTCTCACTTCTGTAAGCTGACAAAAGTCCTCTCTTCTTCCCAACCTTAGAACTGCTGACCATAGGGATTTCCTCAGGGCTGCATACTGAAGGGAGCAACCTCGTGGACACCCTGCAGTCTCTCTTCTTTGCTTCCTCCTCATCCGAGCGGAAACACTTCACGGTTCTGGTACACCTAGCGGGTCCTGACCCCAAATGGCTTGTTCAGATGATCTACAACCTCTCCACCATGTTTCAACCACACATCCAGGCCAGAGAGCTGGTGGTGATCACGACTCCTCTCACCAGCTACCTTCCTTTGAAAGTGACCTTTGATGACCCTCCTGGCCACACAGCTGTCCACTCCAAGCAAAACATGGACTATGCCTTCCTCATGAACTTTGCCACCCAGCACTCCGACTACTTCCTGATGATCGAAGATGATGTGAAATGTGCCCCCGGATTTGTCACCCAGATAGCTACTGCAGTATCGGCCTGGGCAAACAGACCCTGGCTGACTCTGGAGTTCTCCCCGATGGGCCTCACTGGCAAACTCTTTCGAACAGGAGACCTGCCCCGCTTTGTTCACTTCCTTCTCCTCTTCTACCGAGAAATGCCCTGGGGCTGCCTCCTCTCCCATTTTCAGGACCTCGTGCAGCACACATCAATTGAGTTCCTGCCCTCCCTCTTCCAGCACGTGGGCAACTCCTCCTCCTTTGAGGAAGATGACACTGGCTCTCCCAGCAACCCTGCTGCCTCCATCCACACCAGCCTGAAGGTTGCCAACGACTCGGTTCCCTCACATGCCTACAGCCTGGACGAGACTTTCTTTTACACCAAGTCGGCTGAGCCGGGCAGCCATCTGACTGTGGTTTTGGAGGTACCCGCCCACGTGTCCCGAGTTCAGGTGCTGACTGGCGCTGACCCGAGAGGCTGGAATCAGCTGGAAGAGGGACAAGTAGAACTGGGCTATGACTCTACAAACAGGGTCAGTGACTGTGACGACTACACTCTGCTGGGGCTGGTGGTGAATGGCGTCCTGAACAAGCAGGTACTATCTCCCACGTCTGGGAAGAAGGTGAAATGTGTGAGACTGCTTGTGACAGCCGCTGCTCCCTCCGGAATAGTGGTCAGGCACATCCACCTCTGGACCAAGTGAGGTTTAGGTGGTAAATGGAGAAGCCACCAGGAGTGCTGGGAGTGGTCAGATTGGAGGTGAGAGTCTACAGAGGTTAAACAAACAAAACATTAAAATATTGAACTTGGGTCCTTTCAGGATTGTTCATTCAGAAGAGGTGTGTGTTGAAAGGCAGAGTGAAGGTCACGTGCTCTTGGTCCCACTGGTGGACAAAGTGGCTTGTTAAAAGCCTTCCTTGTTTACTCACCAGAAGGTCTACCATTCGGAATTCTTCCCTTGGAGCAGGAACACCAGACTCGCAGAAACAGCAGGCGCACGTGGGTAGGACTGATTGATGCTCACATCACATGACAGGACGGGGGTCTCTCCACCAGCAGAAATGGACTCATTAAAGGCGGAACTTCCTGTGTGGCAGGAAAGAAACACAACTGTGTGCTCTGTGGTCTCATTTCCCATAAAAGGTGGTCATTCAATACACACTATTGATCCCTTTACAGTCAGGCAGAGTCCTCTTCTCCATGGTGACCCAACATGTCAGGTATTCCTTTTCAAATAGCCTCCAAGTTACTGAAACTCTTTTGTTCTGATCTGTGATAGCTCCTGTCCAGCAGTCTTATCTCTGGGACTATAAGGTAATATAGGTTTCTGATAGGAAAACCTTTGGATATTTTACTAACTTTTTTTTTTAGTTCAGTTTGGCTATGAGATCTTTATTTCCAGAAAAATCTAAGTCCTGAGCTCAGCTAATGTGCAGTGTCTAGTTTTCACTAGCTTGACTATAATCCATGAAGGCAGGGAGAGGAGAAAAGGAAAGGAGAGCTCTAAGAGGGATATTTGGGAAGAACCCAAATCAAAAGCCAGGAAGTGTATCCCAATGAGCTGTAATCCAAGTAGATGCAGGAGCCGGAGAGCCTGGAAACAGGATGTGGGATAGAAACAAGGAGAGGGGTGGGGGGACCAAATAAGGGCAGGAGGGAGAAGCTCTGAGCATCAGGCAGCCACAGGATCCACCACAGTGTTGGTGGCAAGGCCACGCTCTCCACAGAATGGTCCCAGCTGGTGGAGAGCCCGTTCTGGCAAGATGGAGGGTGCCTCTGACAGGTGACCTCAGCCTGTTTAAACTCCCAGAACCACACTGCAGTCTGGGGCTTCCTGGCCAAGCCTTCCTTTGTCACCTCCCACCCTTGTCAGACCTTGACGGCAATCTGAAGCCTCCCCCTGCCTCCTCCCCTCCACCAATGAAGCTCTGGGATGTATGATCCCATGTTCCTGCCAGCAGCTGGGCGGGTGTGAACTCACACAGGGGTGCTCAGAGTGTTCTGGGGAAATGGACAGCAAGGTGAGGATGTGGGACTGGCTTCCTCATGATACTCAGGTAGCTGTGGAAATAGACGTTAAAACAGGTTAACAGAACAGCATCACTGTGGGTAAAGTAGGTAGGGAGATGGCAACCACAAAAGGTAAAAATGGAGGGGAAGGAGGTTGAGGACAGTCACCCCAATAATTCAATCCCTTGCCTGGTTCTGGAGCTCGGCCCATTTTCAGGCCCATGTGCACTGATGGAAGAGGTGGGCAGGTCCCTAGAAGGAAGGTCCCTGAGACACAAATCCTGTAAGATTCCCGACACCCCACCACCACCACCACCACAGCGCCTTACAGACATGTACTTGGGTAGCTGTAAACTGGGGAAAGGGAAACACCCACACATTTAAGGAGGTCACCAGTTCGATTCCCAGTCAGGGCACATGCCCTCTAACTGGATATCCTGTGACATGGAGGGTTCCTCCAGGAGCCGTATGGGGCCCTCTAATAGGGAAGGGATCACTCAATATCCACCCTTGTCAATTTGATTCAAGCTGACAGTTAATTTTCAGCTTCTGGGTTGAGATAAGACTGGAAAGCTGGCTTTAAACCCTTATTCCCACTGTATCCAGAAGCAGGTGCTTGATGTGGGCAGTCCCCATTCAGGGTGAACAATGGTTGTCAGGGAGGGTCTCCTGGGAGGGTGGCTAGTTTCTGCTGCCTCAGAGGAGCCACTCTGGGCTCCCACCCTGCAGCACTGAAGTTTTTTCTCTGTGATTTCAGAGAAATCCCTGCTCTCTGATGGTTTATCAAGCCACATTTTCTAGACACAAAGCCTCCAATCGCTGTGGCTCTGCAAACCTGGTCAAGACTCCCGCAGGATTAGAAATTTCCGGCCACTTCTAGGTTTCCATCCTTCCTTCCAGTCCAGGGTCGGGGAGACACACAAGAGTTTCCCTTGGCCCTTCCGACTTGATTCAAAATCTCGTCATCTGTCCGAAGTAATCCCCAGTGGAGACTTTAACTCAAGTTTGAGTTTAGGGAGCTAACACCTAGCCCTTGATTTCTGGCAACACATCCCCTCTGGTGGGGCCTCTATTCCAAGTGGCTAAACTAATGTGCACCAGTTCCACCTGGAAACCCAGACAGGAGCTGCAGAAGGCAGCAGCTGAATAGAACCAAACTCCATGACCTTTGTCTCTCCTTCGATGGGGGGAGGGGGGGAGGACAGTCAAAGCGGGTGGAAAAGATTTAGGAAGAAATTTGGCAGAGGTGTGCAGGAGGGAGGGTGGGGGAAGGGAGGGGAGGCCACAGGCAACAGGAGGACATCCCTGGCTTCCCTCACTCAGGATCCAACTCCTGCTCACTTCCTGCCAAGTGCCAGGCCCAGCACCATGACGCTATGGAAATACTCCATCCTGGCTGTGTCCTTCATCTCCCTGAGCTTCTTCCTCCGGGACAATACGAACAAGCGCCTTGAGTACAGCGTGTCATTGGTAAGTTCCAGAAACTGAGATGGATTACTTGCCAACACTTTGGCAGGGAGGAAGTATGTCCCGTTATGTAAACACTCAAGTACCACCATAGTTCTAAGAAGAGGGCACTTGAAGATTCAGGAGAGTGCCAAAAAAAGATATTAACCCAGCCTTGAATATGGCTAGGATTTGAATAGGTTGAGGGAGGAAGAGGGCATTCTAACTGTGGAGAGAGCCTTGCCCAGACCTTCTAGGCGGCCATGCTGCCTGCCAGGCCCAGGGTGCGAGGGAGCTGCCTGGGTGCTGCCACTCTCCTCACCTCAGGAGAGATGGTGCTCCTCCCATTCTCCCTTCAGGGACAGACTCAAGCCCTAAGATGACTCCTCCCATGTGCACAGCATCTGCAAGTGGAGAAAGTCATGCTCAGGTTCTGGGGTCCATCTTCTCCCTATGTGCCTCAGACCAGCTAGAGCAGAGGGGGAGGTGGGTGTGCGGAAGTGTGCGGCCAGAAGTGAGCAAAGAAACGGCTGTAGAATTGAGGCACCATGTGTAATTCCTGAAGGACAAGATAGCTTGGTCTTCAGCAGCTGTCCCAGCACCCAGCACAGTCCAAGCAGAGTCAGGGGCTCTGCCAGCCTGTAATGGTGGAGAAATTAGACATGGGCAAGGTGGGGCAGGCAGGTTCTTACTCTGCAGAAGCCTGGGACCTTCCCACTTATCTCAACCCCCTCCCTTCCCACTTCCCTGACCCCAAGGCCCACCACCCCTTCCAGCATCACGGGTGTTCTCATGATGAGGTGGGGACAGTGCTTCACTGAGCCCCAAAACTCGAGCTCCCTGGTGACTGGATCCTGGGGCTTACTTGGTCTGTCCCAGAAAGGGGATTTGCCCTCATTTGTCTCCAGAGGAGCTAGGGTGAAGCTCAGGGCTGATGCTTATCCATCCTTAGCAGGAGGAAAAGAAGAAAATACTGCAGCAGCTGGACCAGGAGCAAATCAGCTCTGAAAGCAAGAACCACTTGGAGACCTTCAAGGAGATGCAGAGACGCTCTCCAGTGCTCCAGCACACCAGCTACAAAGTCCTGGCTGGAGCCCTTCCCCGGGAGAAGAGTGAGTATGTGGGAGAAAGGTCAGACTGAGGGAAGAGGGAGGGAGAGGACCCAGAGGGAGATGAATGTGATGGGTGCCAACTCATTGGACACTGAACTATGAGAGCCCTCAGGTTCCTCCATCCCTGCAGACCCTGCCATCCAGGTCTGAGGTCAAGGCCAAGCTCATATGCCATGCCAGCAGATTTCCCTTTGGTGCATGGCAGCCTCCCCAGCAGAGAGCCTGGTCCTCCAACGACCTTGCAAAGTAGTAATCAAATAAAACTACCTCACAACCTCTGACCAAAGATTAATCTCTATCCAACCACACTCTCCAAGGGAAAGGAAATGTGACTTTGTCCCCAGGGGTTGGCATTAAGGGCAGAGGGGAGGAGGGTCGTGTCACCACCTAGAGTGCTAATGGTGCCCTATGCCTTCCACCCCCAGAACTACTGACGGTGGGGATCTCCTCAGCGCAGCATCCTCATGGAAGCACCCTCTTGCACACCCTGCAGTCCCTGTTCCAAGCCTCCTCGGTGTCTGAGCTGGACTGTATTGTGGTGCTGGTCCACCTGTCAGATCCTGACCCTGCATGGCTCAGCCAAATGGTCGCCAACATATCAGGCCTCTTCCAAGCTCATATTGAGGCCCAGCAGCTGCTTGTGATCCACGGTCATCTCAGTGGCTCTCTCGTCCCAGGGGATCTGGGCAACATCAATGACTCCTCACCCTGTGGAGCTGTTTATTCCAGGCAGAAAGTCGACTATGCCCTCCTTATGAACTTTGCTGTCAGCCTCTCTGAATACTTTCTGATGGTAGAAGATCACGTTGACTGCACCCCCAAATTTGTTTCTACCATCTACTGGGCACTGGCAGCCTGGAAAGAACGACCCTGGGTGACCCTGGAGTTCTCTAGCCTGAGCTTCTCCGGGAAAGTATTCCACAACAGCGACCTCTCCCGCCTGACCACCTTCCTCCTCCTCTTCCCTAAGGACACGCCTACTCACTTGCTTCTCTCTGAATTCCGCCTTCTCTTGGCCCAACATGTTCCTATTCGTTTCAGTCCCTCAGTCTTCTATCCCAAGGGCAATTATTCTGCGTCTGAGGACACCTGCTTTCCTGTGGAGAAGGAAGTGGTCTTTGGTGAACCAGACAACCCCGTAGCCAATGTCCTCACTGACATGAGCCCGATACTGAATGTGATTCCCCAATACGCTTACGTTCTGAACGAGGAGGGCTACGTCACCCTTGATGTCTTAAGAGGCAACTACCTGGTGGTGATTTTGGAAAGGCCACAGCGAGTCATCCGCATAGAGGTGCTGACAGGTGCTGACAAAGATGGACAGTACCGGCTGCAGCAGGGCCAGGTAGAACTGGGCTACAACCCCCTGGCGCATTCCGAAGGCTGTGCGCGCTACACCCTGCTGGGACCGCTGGTGCAGGGGAACTTGGACCAGAGGGTGTTTTACGAAGAAGGCACCCTGGAGCAGCTGAGCTGCATACGACTGCTGGTGCTGGCCTCTCAGAACTCCTGGCTCCTCATCAGGCAGATCAGGGTCTGGACTCAGCCCGAGGAAGAGGAGAGCTGGAGGCACACTGGGGATTCTCCAGGCATTGGTCTTGGGAATGCAGCCTACATGGCTGGCAGGAAATAAAGCTAGAACCGGGTCAAAGCCTGTGCACACTCTGAGTGGGGTGGCTGTGTTATTGTCCAAACTGGGGTACGTGTGAGAAGGAAAGGAAGCACTACTGAAAATCACACTACAACCACAAAGGTAAGCCAGCCTAACCCCAGCAAGCAGAGGTGTGTGCTCAAACTAATCCAGTTTTGTGGGCCACGTAAGATACACGACACAGTCTGAGGAGGGGGAGAGACAAAACAATGTCCTTTTTGTTAGGTCCAGGCAGGGGGGAAGTCCAGAGCTGATGCAAGCATCTGCAAGGTAGATGGTGACAGAGATAACTGGCGTCTTTCTAGACCCCTGGCCCAAGGCAGGAATTCCACACCTCTCATGCCCTCCGCCCTCCCCTCACTAAACAGCTGTATAAAAGAAGTACCTATGCCCCCTTTTTGGCGCGAACTTCCCTGGCCCACCCTTGGACCAGCGAGTTTCCCCCCCGGGAGCGCAAGATTAAAACCTCCCCGCCTTTTAATCGCCTGGACTCTGTGTCTTGTTTCCTGCGTCGCAAACCTCTCACTTTTGGCTTCCAAGGGCCAGAGAGAGGGAAGGAGGCACCATGACCTGCCCCACTTCTTATCTGCACACAAGCATTAGACGCTCCACCAAGGAGTCCCTGCCCTGCCTGGAGCCACAAGTCCTAGGAGTGTCCCGCTCCTTTCCGCACCACCACTTCCGGTCCCCACACCCTGGGTCCGGTTCCGCCCCTTCCGCCCCTGCCGTACAGCCTCCGCCCCTTTCACGCCAATCCCTTCCTCCCCGGCGCCGCGCACAGGCCCCGCCTTTTCCGGGCCGAGACTGTGGTCAGGCCCGCTTCCCCGCCCCTTCCGACGCCGCCGCTTCCATCCCCACTCTGGCCAGGCCACGCACCTTTCAGACCGGCCCTTTCCGACACTACCTCGCGCTTTGTCAGGCCCCGCTCTTTCCAGCCTCAACCCCAACCCTACGACCCTTCTGGTCCTGTAACGCCAGACCCCGCTCTTCCGGCTTCCGGCCCCTTACTCCTGTTAGCCCCGCCCCTTCCGGGCCTACCTTCCGGCCCCCCCCCCAGTGAGTCCTCACCTCTTCCTGTCCCGCCCCTTCCGCCTCCCTCTCCGACGGGTCCAGCCCCGCCTATTCCAGCTCAGCTCTCCGCGGGGCCTGCCCCTCTCAGCGAGGCCCCGCCTCCTTTGGACCCACGCCTTTTCCGCCTCCCCGGTGCCAGGCCCCCCACCGCCCCTTCCAGCCCAGCTCTCTCCAGGCCCCGCCTCTGGCCCACCCCGCGGCGACTCGTGGGAGCGCCCCGCGGGCGCTGCGGTGGAGGACGCGGTGCTCGGTCATGGGGTTCCAGCCGGTGAGACCGAGCTCCAGGCCCTGCCCCTGGGACTCCACTCCATCTGGTTCTGGCCCCTCAGCTATGGGCCTGGGGTCTCCCCGCCGCCCTCGTCCTGATGGTGGGTCCCAGGACCCTGCCCAAGGGACCCCTCCGGCCTGCGCCTGCTCCTGCGCTGGGGCTCGGGCGGGACGGTCACCTCCTGTGCCGCGGACTCCCCTCTCGCGGGGCGGTCACAGGGCCTCCTCTCCCCACAGAGCCCAGGCCTGCTGGCCTCTCTCGGGGCGGGGCTGCTGACTCTACTCGGCCTGGCTCTGGGCTCCTACTTGGTTCGGAGGTCCCGCCGCCCCCGGGTCACTCTCCTGGACCCCAATGAGAAGTACCTGCTGCGACTGCTAGATAAGACGGTGAGTTGCGGAGGGAGGGAGGGGCGGGGTAGAGGCAGGACCAGAGCTCCCCTCCTGATGCGAAGCCACAGCATCCACTGTGGTTGGGATGTCCTGGTGACCCTGTCATCCGTCCTCCAGACTGTGAGCCACAACACCAAGAGGTTCCGATTTGCCCTGCCCACCGCCCAGCACACTCTGGGGCTGCCTGTGGGTAAGGAACGTGTGGGCTCCTTTTCCTAGCATCCTAAGAGCGCGATCCTCCTTCTGGAGTCTCCCAAAACACGCAGCTTCCGTCCATTCCCTCCCTCCGCACTCTCCCCTTCCTCGCCTGGCTGGATCCTCCAGGTTGTCACTGGGTCATTCTCGGGTGTGGCTTCTGTGCCCCAGACATCTTTAACACTCAGCAGTCCCCCTCCTTCCCGCAGGATTGGCTCTACCTACCCCTGACAAACACTGATTTTAAACCCATCTCTGCTGCTGCTGCTGCTAAGGCCCTGGTTGTAACTGAGTAGAGTTTATCCCTTGGGGCATCCAAGAGGGGTCCCCCTGGGGGCTCCAAGGGGTGAGTCCTCCCTGCCTGGTAGCTTATGGGGGCAAGACGTCCTCGTTCTCTCAAACCTCCCTGGGTATTTTGAAAGGTAACTGGAAGGCCGCACATCCACAAGCCACCCTCACCTGTTCTCTGCATGGTCCCCAGGCAAACATGTCTACCTCTCAGCCCGAATCGATGGCAGCCTGGTCATCAGGCCGTACACTCCTGTCACCAGTGACGAAGACCAAGGCTATGTGGATCTTGTCATTAAGGTAAGGGAGTAGGAAGGAGCCCCAGGAGCTCTCCACCCTACTTTTTTGGGGATTTGAGGAAACTTCTAAGTTTGTTAGATAGTAGAAGATGTGTGTCTGCTCTAGATATGAAGAGTACGTAGACTGGGGAAAAGATAGCACGTGCGTATATGGCCCCAGCCTAGGGAGGCTCAGTCAGCGGGACCTCAGAAATCATTGAGTCCAAATAAAGTCTATTAAGGTGTTACATATGTGTCCTCATCCCCCCATTGCCCCCCCCCAGTACCCCCCACTCATGCCCTCAACCCCTGGTGTCTGTGTCCATTGGTTAGGCTTATGTGCATGCATGCAAAACCGTTGGTTGATCTCTCCCCCTTACCCCCACCCTCCCCTACCTTCCCTCTGAGGTTTGACGGTCTGATCGATGCTTCTCTGTCTCTGGATCTGTTTTTGTTCATCAGTTTATGTTGTTCATTATATCCCACAAATGAGTGAGATCTTGTGATATTTATCTTTCTCTGACTGGCTTATTTCGCTTAGCATAATGCTCTCTAGTTCCATCCATGCTGTTACAAATGGTAAGAATTCTTCTTTTTTACTGTAGTGTAGTGTTCCATTGTGTAGATGTACCACTGTTTTTTAATCCACTCATCTGCTGATGGGCACTTAGGCTGTTTCCAAATCTTAGCTATGGTAAATTGTGCTGCTATGAACATAGGGGTGCATATATCCTTTCTGATTGGTGTTTCTAGTTTCTTGGGATATATTCCTAGAAGTGGAATCACTGGGTCAAATGGGAGTTCCATTTTTAGTTTTTTGAGGAAACTCCATACTGTTCTCCACAGTGGCTGCACCCGTCTGCATTCCCACCAGCAGTGCAAGAGGGTTCCTTTTCTCCGCATCCTCGCCAGCACTTGTCGTTTGTTGATTTGTTGATGGTAGCCATTCTGACAGGTGTGAGATGGTACCACATTGTTGTTTTGATTTGCTTCTCTCGGATGATTAGTGACTTTGGGCATGTTTTCATATGTCTCTTGGCCTTCCATATGTCCTCCCAAATAAAGTCTTTTCCATTCTGTCTTATCAGGTCTACCTGAAAGGTGTGCACCCCAAATTTCCTGAGGGAGGGAAGATGTCTCAGTACCTGGACAGCCTGGAGATTGGGGATGTGGTGGAATTTCGAGGGCCAAGTGGGTTGCTCACTTACACGGGGAAAGGTAATGGCCCCCCTGCTCCTTGAGCCTCTCCCAGCTCTCCAGTCCTCTGGGCACACGTGCCGTGCAGAGGGGCCAGGGCTGCCCTTCCTGTACACGTAGCTCTGACAGTATAGAGAGGCAGAGGTCGCAGCCCACTCGTCACTGGGATCGGGATCAGTTCCCTGTCCGCTTGAATTCGCCAACCATGGCAGCTGTGGAGTTAAGTAAAGCAGCCCTGCCTCACAGATTCGCCCCTCAGCCTGAGCTGTTTAGGAAGCCAGAGAGAGCTTTTAGCCCTTCTCGGGGGAACAGCATGAGCAAGTCCCTGGGGCTGCTCTGTGCACTTGGAAGAGTAGATTCACACCTGTCCCCAGGCCAGTTGCCCTGACTAGGGGTGACCCTCTGCCCGAAGCAGCTGCTGACTCACTGTGTGGGCCTGAACTGACTGGTAGTTAATAATACAGGCCATGTGGTCCTGGCCCCATTGTCCCTCCTGTGTATCATTAGGGCTGGCTCAAGTCAGATGTCCACCCGGCTCCAGGGTCAGATTTCATTGCAGCTGCTGACCTGGCCGGGGACGTTTTTAGTGCTGCATTTGTTTTCTTCGTTTCCTCTACTGACTCCACTCTTCCATCCCTTCTTCTCTTGACTTCTCAGGGAATTTTAGCATTCAGCCCAACAAAAAGTCTCCACCAGAGCCCCGCGTGGCGAAGAGACTGGGCATGATCGCCGGCGGGACAGGTGTGTGTTGCTTGGGGGCCCGTCTCTCCCACCATTGTTGATGTTGCCATGAGAACTTCCCAGTGACCCTCGGAAGGTTTTGGAATCAGGATCAAGCTGGGAATTAGGACTCCCAGCAATGCCCAGGGCTCCCCAGTACTTGAAAAACAAAATCATGATCAGGTAGAAACCAAAAGCAAGTTTTTTAACCGATAGAATGAGAAATAATTCACGTGTACTCTCCTAAGACCTCACACTGAATGGATCTCCTTCAGGTGAGAACAGGGACACAGCTAGAAACAGGCCAGTTAAGAAGAAAGTTAGCATTGGACATTTCCACATATTCGACACTATGGTAGTCTCTTTACGCCTGTGTCTATGAAGTGGGTACTTGCCTTTCCCTTTTACAAATGAGAAAATGCAGCTGCAAAGAGGTTAAGAGGTAAAGGATTGGTATCCAGCTCTGCCTGGTCCCAGAGCACTTGTCCTTAACCTGCCAGCCCAGTTCAGGCCTGTCCCACTGAGTCAGCTCCTGTGACATCTGAGTCCTAGCCAACAGGGGACATTGAGAGGAAGTCTTAGAGGGACTTTAAGAATATGAGCTTTATGTGAATATTGAGCATGACTATAGTTCACCTACCAGATAGGAATTTTTGTGAGTTTAGGGTAAGAGGCATGTCTATCCAGAAGTGTGGGTGCTGGAGAATACACAGGAGGTTAGAGGATTTGGACACTGAATGGAGGTGGGTGCAGTGGTGAACGGGAGGCATTCAGATGAAAGTGCTGGTTGGCTAAGGAGCTGGAACAGGTAAGCTGTGGCTACCATGTCTCCCTGTGGCTGTCTGTGCAGGAATCACCCCGATGCTTCAGCTGATCCGGGCCATCCTGAAAGACCCCACAGATCCAACCCAGTGCTCTTTGCTTTTTGCCAACCAGGTTGGTTTGCTTTTCTCGGTCCTGGGACTTTTCAGTTGTGTGGGTCAGCTCAGAGATGTGGCACCCATGGGCAGAAACAGGCCAGAGCCCAAGACCCCCTGTAGCTAGAGGACCCTCGCTGCCATAAGAGGACAAAGCCCTGAGCCAGTTCCTTCCCTGGGCCCAAGGAAAGAAGAAAAGAAAACATTTTTAGAATATCATCCTGAGCTTAAAAACTTGCTCTTCGGGTTACCTTGGTCAAATATGCCACCTTTATTTCTTCATGCCGTGTAAATAAAACCTGTTCCCCTCTCCTTCCCCCTCATCCTAACAACCTAAAAGTTGTGCTTTTCTTTTTCTCTGCTGGTTACAAAACGTTATGTGGGCCTGAGAGGATTCCTAAAGACTTTGTTTCTCCTTTTCACTTCAGACTGAAAAGGACATCATCTTACGGGAGGACTTGGAGGAGCTGCAGGCCCAATATCCCAGTCGCTTTAAACTCTGGTTCACTCTGGATCATCCCCCAGCAGGTGCCCTCCCCATGCTGGGTATCCCAGCACCAGGGCCTTGCCCCTGTTGGGTTCTGGTTTCGGTGGAACCACCCTCCCTGACACTGCTGGGCTGGGCTCCCAGGTCTGTGTGCCGGGACGCAGTGGTCTCCTGGCCCTTTCCTTCAGGGTCCTGTTCACCGGTCGGGGGCAGGAACGGCTGTGCTGCCGAGGCAGGCTGTGTTTCACTTGATACCTTCCCCAGAGCCTTCCTGGGCCTCCCCACCTCAGGGCTCTGCACCCCTTGCCAGCATGGGTCTGGAGTGACTGTTCTCTGCTCCTCTCCACTTCAGGTTGGGCCTACAGCCAGGGCTTTGTGACTGCGGACATGATCCGGGAGCACCTGCCTTCCCCGGGGGACGATGTGCTGCTGCTCCTCTGTGGGCCTCCCCCGATGGTGCAGCTGGCCTGCCACCCCAACCTGGACAAACTGGGCTACTCTCAAAAGATGCGCTTCACCTACTGACCGTCCCCTGGCTTCCCTGGTCCCGTTCCCGGCAATGTTCCTGGTCAGTGCTCGGATGCTGTAAGTCCTAGATCTCTTTCCTGGAAGGATAAGCCTTTTGTCTTTCTCTGAAGCTGAAATCGGATGGTGCCTACAGGAACAGCATCCTTGTAGCCCTGGAAGAGAGCTAAGGCTGAGTCGTTCCCTGGAAGGCCCCCCAAACCTCCCTGTGAGAAAAGGTCCAGGTCAGGCCGTGGAGCAGTGTCTTCCATGGGTCAGGAAGAAGGAAGCATGTACGTTCGTTCCAAGCCTGGCTGATCCCTGGGTAGCATCACACTCTTCTTTGTCTGTGTTGAAGGGAACAACCTATGTAATGGGTGTTACTTACTGCTTGGTGCTTAACTCGTAGCAGATTCGGTGTGAGTGCAAGTTGAGCAGACTTCTAGAGCGAGTCTTACAGAGGTTGCAGGAAAGAAGCAAGTGTTTCTTCAGACCTGCAGGCCTCAGAGAGAGGGATCTCAAGTATGTACTTGCATGTCTGTCTCTTTCTGCCCAGCCCAGGCTAGAGGGAAGTGGCTATCCACAGTCTGAGACCGCTGCTTGTGGCAGGAACCCCTGGCTATGCGAATAAATGGACTAAGGCCCCAGTGGTATACCTATAGGGCTGTTGTGTCTGGGGGTCTGGACTCCAAGGCTTTTCACACCTGAGAATTTGGGGAGGAAGGGCTTCCCAGCACAGAATTCTCCCAGGTCTTCCCAGAACCCTTGAGCAGCTGTCCTGTGTGCTAACATGTGAGCTGTCTCAGCAGAAGCAGACGCTTAGCTTCTCCCTGGAGGCTTTTCAGGTGGGGGACAGAGTACAGCTTAGAGGGGATGCATTCTGAGCCCAGGTGCAGTGTCCTTTTGTTGGTCATATTTCCTGCTCCCTCCTCTTGACCCTTCCTTCACCGTATTCATCCTTCAGGGTACCTGGCAAACAAATGAAAGCATTGTCTTTCTGTTTGGAAGAGAAGCCTTCTCCTACAAAAGTAACCTAAGCCCAGCCGGTGTGGCTCAGTGGTTGAGTGTTCACCTGTGAACCAGGAGGTCACAGTTCGATTCCTGGTCAGGGCACATGCCCGGGTTGGGGTATCAATCCCCAGTTAGGGGACCTGTAGGAGGCAGCCGATCAGTGATTCTTTCTGGTCATGGTTTCTATTTCTTTCTCCCTCTCCCTTCCTTTCTAAAATCAATAAAAATACATTTTAAAAAAACAATAACCTGACATTACCCGCCCGGCCAGACTTATTGGTGCCTGGACAGAGTTGCCCTCCCCGGCCCATCCGTCTTGCCTGCCCTCTCCTGTTATGACATCATGACCCAATCCACTCCCAACTCCCAGGGTTGGACCAGGCAGCTTTTTGAGATCTTTGTTAATCCCGTTGGGATAGAACTGTGCATCCATCTCAGGAGGAAAGGCCAGCATTGGTTTTCTGCATGAACCATGTATTGCTTTCTCTGGGATCCCTAAAAGACGGCTTATGGGACCCTGAGAATTCAACCCTTCCATAAAGCAGAATCATCAGTAAATTCTGTTCCTGGCATTCCATCAAACATTTCTTGATCAGCTAGTATGTGTGTACTACTAGCTGTGTATACAGGGGAGAATCTTAGCTTCCTCATCTCTAAAAAGGAAAATTGTACTTAGGATTGTTGGGTTCAGATAGTACAGCAGCCCAGCAAAGAAAATTTTTCACACACAAAGTCACCGTTCCTTGTTTTGCACCGGCTTCTATCTCATCCACTCAATATGCAAACATTTCTTTAGGACCTGCCATGTGCCAAGCACCGTGCTCAGCGCAGGATACCACTGTGACAAGACTGGTCTCCGACCCCCAAAGAGTTCCTAGTCTAAAATAAGATAGACGTGTGATAAATAATTACAACACAGTGACTGGAGTAGAGATACAAGATGTGGATGGGGGGAGGATTCAGAGGAGGAGGGAAGAGAAGAAAAAGCGTTGCTGAGTTCACAGCCACAAACCAGACACTTGCTTAAGTATTCATAATTTAATCCTTATGATAATCCTGAGTCTAAGATTAAGGATTTGGCAAAGGTCTCGCTGAAGAAAATTAAAGTCAGTCCCGTGGACAATGAATGTTTCTGAGGGTTTTATACAACAGACATCACATAACAGCTAACATGTATGAAGCATCTGCCATTTGCCTGGCATCATACAAGAGCCTGCATAAATCATCTCAGTCCTGACAAAGACCCGGTGAAGTAGCACAGTTTTCTTCCCATTTTTCAGGTGAGGCATTCAGTAAGGTGCTCAAGATCATCAGCTGGCCAGGAATGGAAACCTGGGTCTGTGGTACTCAAGTCCATGCTTTTAACCAGCACCAAGAGAATCTCACTGTCTCCAGGCATCCATAGATTGTAACCAACTACCATCTAAAATAGCAGTAGTTATGCACCATCCTCCGGAGAACTGAGAAAGTGGTCCCGCAGATCAGTGATATTCAACCTTTTTCATCTCATGACCCATGTAAACTAATTACTAAAATTCTGTAGCACACTAAAAAATATAAATTTTGCTGATCTGGCTCTTTGGTCGAAAATCGCTGCCTCGAATCACTTTCTGTGGTTAGAGGAAGGCTGCACCACCTGTGTCTCCCAGACCTGCACTCAGGCGGGAGCGTGGGAGCACAGACTGGCAGTGAGTTCTCCAGCAAGGATGGAAGCAGTTCTGTTTATGCGCCAAACTAACGCTCAGCCCAGCTCTTCGCACGTGATGGTTCCGTTCAATAAATATGGGAGGGACCAAGAGGCTGAAGAAGAGGGACTCAGGAGTGTTTGGAGGAGCGAACAACTGGCATCGGTCATGGTGAGATGAGGGGACTTGCCAGCAGAGAGGACAGGCGCATTGGGTGCAGTTCGGCGGGGTTCAGTCCAACTCCCTGACAGTCCTCCTTCGGGCGCTCCCGCGTGCAGCTGGGGGTGTGGTCCTCACGAAGCCAAGGAGGTGGGGCTCGGGATTGGAGCTGCGCGGGGGCGTGGCCCAGGAGAGCGGGCCTGTGATTGGCCTGCTGGAGGAAGACCCCCTCCGTGGGAGGGGCCAGGAGCTGCGTCGCGGAGGTGACGTCAGCGCTGGGCCCCCTTCCGGCGCGGGGAGCGTAAAGATCAGGGCCGCTGGGCTGCAGGCCGCCTGCGGCGCTGCGGGATGTAGCGCGGCGTCCGCGGCCCCAGCTGAGCCCGTCGCCCGGCGGTAAGTTTCGGGGGCTGCTGCAGCGAGCGGGTAGGAGAGGGGCGGGGGGCCGCCCCGAGGTCCGAGACCCCCGCCCTGATGCCGGCCGCGCCTCCGGCTCCTCCGCGGTCCGTGTTGTAAACATTTCCGGCCCCTCCCCGCTGCGCGCCGCCTCCGAGGCGACCTCGAAAGCCACTTAGGGGCGGATGGGCCGCGGCCCCAGCTGCCGAGCTGCCGGCCGAGCTGGTGAGTGCGGTGTCCTCCTGGCCCCGCCGGGGGAGCCGTCGGGATTCGGGCTCGGGCTTGGGGCGGGCCGGGCCCAGAACGAAGCCCGGTCCCGGCCGCGGCGCGAGCGCGTGGGGAGCGGGGGTGAGGGTGGGGGCCTGGCTCGCAGGACCGCCTGTCCAGCGAGACCTGCCTTTGGGGGCCTGAGCGCCCCAAGGACCCTCGACCTACAGTCTTTGTCAGATCAGACCCAGACAATGCCCCCCCCCCCCTTGGTGTTGGAAAAGGGGAGGTTAGTGGGCAGTTTACCTTTATTTACGGGAATCCTAAACGCTGAAGTGGAGCAAAAGCTAAACTACTTTGGGGGGGAAAACGAAATTTCATTCCCTCGGAAATTTTGCATTGATGTCTGCCGCCTTATGTTTAAGGTTTGTCCTTCACGCCTTTGATTTTTAAGAAAACAGAGTAGATACATGCTTTCCCCCAGTTTTTCCTGCTTCCTAGGCGGTGGGAAACTGACGAGGCATTTCAGTTTACACAGAATCCGGTGTGGGAGGAGCCATCGGAGCCCACGTAGGACTTCACGGAGTTAACCATAGCATTTCCCCCAGCAACAGGGAGTGAAGCTGCCAACTTAGGCCAAGTGAATGCGGTACTGGTTCTTTTCTGAAAGGGAGTGGTGGGGTGTGTTCACCGCTTTCCTCTCGGTAGGGCTTGGGTCACCTGTCATGGTGCAACTGCTGCTCCCGATGATGTTTTTATAGCATCTGCGGTAGGAGGAATGCACACTGGGCGGTGCTGAACAGATCGCAGTGTCAGATCGCAGGTCCCAGCTCAGCCACAGAAGTCACTCCAGGGGTACCCTCTGCCCCGTGTCCCGGTTGGTACTTGGGGAATCCGTCCTAAAAGCCTGTGGAGGTCCATCCGCCTTCGAGCGCGTCCGCTGTGCCTGCTTGCAGAGTAGAATCTGAAAGCGTTTTGTTCTCAGTGGCCAAGCATTTATGTGATTCTCAGGGGATTAGAGAAATCAGTCACTTTACCTGCAAGTAGGAAAGAATCTCAGGAAGCGCCCGCAGGCTCCCGCTGCTAATGAGTCAAGTGCACCACCCTAGGCGGGCTGTCAGGCCATCTTCCGGTTCTTCAGGCTGGCCTCAGTTTACCTTTCCAGGAATCCTTTATGGAGAAGTGGGGTGGGGGGTCGGGGGGGGGGGGAGAGGACTTAAAAAGGAAAAAAACTAAGAAAAAGAAAGAACAAAAACAAGATTTATGTCTCTTTCTAGGCCAGTTCTCTGTTTCCCTGGAAGGTCTCTACTTCCTTATAGCATGAAGCCACACTGACACTCCTGATACATGACATTATGTTCCATCTCCCTGTGGTCACACTGGCGAACGGAGCATTCATCTTTAAATTAGAAGCTTTATGAAGTGTGTTGGGGGTTTTCTGGTGCTGGTATCCATGAAAATCATTTCGTTTTCCCCTTAATGTCCATTTGTCCCTAATGTCGCTCACTGGACTTTGTTCCTCTCACTGCACTCAGAGTTGATTCTCTTTTTCTGCTCAGAAGTGTTTGGGGTGTGGTTATTACTTATAAGGTTTGTAGCTATCTTGGTTTGAAGGGACCCTGAAAGTGCCCCCTAGACAAACCCGTTCCCCGTAATTGGCTTCCAAGTGTGTACTTGGCTTGTGTTTGTTTCCTTGGGGCTTCTGGGGCACCCAGTGTAAAGTGACCACCATGTTGTGTGACTACTAACCGTGTATCTGTAATGTACTGATAGCCAGGTATTAAAGTAAAAACAGGGACTGGCTGAGACAGCTGCATGTGCCTGTGTACTGCTTACTTTCTTCTTTTTTTTTTTTTATCATGGCATTTGAAAAGCTTACCTGTCTGTTTGGGAGGGAAAAACAAACAAAAAAAAGACCTCTCCTGCTGGGACTGCTTTAGCTGGAGAAGAGCTACAAAGGACGTAAGCTTGTGATTTTCCGCTTCAGACTCTTAAGCCAGTGACTTGGCATCAAGTAGGAAAGCGGAGGCCCTGTTACTGCAGTTGGTAATTTTCAAGCATAGGCCTTCTCCCCAGCGGAGTATAGAGAGAAGGCAGCTGTGCTCTGTCTTGTCTTTTCCGCTAGACTAGTCTTGCTTTAAAATAGTGAGAATCCGGTCGGCATAGACAGAGATTACCCACGGAACCTCTAGGGGTGCAGGGACCCCAGAATAAAACCTCTAGAAGCTTTGTGCCTTTGACCGCAGGGAAGGAGTGTGCAATAGCCTGGAACATTGGGAACTGGTTCACAGCATAAATGTCTCAGAAACCTGTGAGGGACATAAACTCTCCAGCTGGCTGGCGAGTGATTGAGAATCAGTCCTTCCCAAGTTTGGCACAAGATTATCTTATTTATAGGAGCACAAACACCTCCCTGCCTCCATAGTTTACTCTCTGATACTGGTTTATCCAGATAGAAAGCTTAGTGGTAAAGACTTATTAGCTGGAATTGAAGAAATCCCTCAAAAAAAATGCATTTGGTGGGATTTGGCCCAATTATATTTTGCTCTATTGGGTGTGGTGAATTTTCTAAAATACATAAGGATATAGCTGGCTGAAGTCCTTAGTGCTCCCAGAATCAGTCTTAACCAACTTAAGGGTTCATGCTGATTTTATATATCATAGAGACTAACATTTGTAATAACTCCCAGCTGTTTATGAGTGGTCTGCCCTGTCAGAAATTGTATTTTCAGGTCCTAGTATTACCTGCTCTTCTTTCTTGCCAGACCTCCGATCCCTCTCTCTCCCTCTTCTGTCTCTCTGTGTTGCTACAGTTTAGAAGACCAAAGTGGACAGTGGACTTTTGCTCACTATGATGACCTCCACTGTATGTATTTTATTGCATGACGTATCTTGTAGCTGATGGCGGGTTCATGAGTTACCGGGTGTTAGGTTTAGTGACTGAGTCTAGGAGACAATGCTAGGGGGAGGGAGTGTACGAGTGAGTAATAGAGGAGTTGGAGGGAATCAGAAAAATTAGCAGCAAGTGATTTGGACAGAAACGAAAAAGACTTTGATGATGGCCAAAGACAGGTTATCCTAGGAGAATGCTAGACTTGAGGGCGTAGGAACTTTTCAGATCAAATGAAATGTTAAGACTACCAAGCTGGGTTCTGCATCTGATCTCCTGACCCTAATTGCCCAACTTAAAGTTTGTCTATATTATTCTGATTGCTTCTCGTAAAATAGTTTCCCAGCATTCAGAGAAACTGAACTTTGTGTGTGGCTGTTCTAGTTTAGGGGTTCTTGTATCCCTGGCTTTGCACATGCCACCAATTACCTTGTGCATCTGATTGTAGGCTCCTTGAAGAAAAGGACTTACCTTGTTCCACTGTGTATTTTGCACAGTACCTGAGAACGCCTTAGGGTCCACACTAAACACATTTGTTCAATATTCAGTGATGGAGAAAGCTCCACAAGCACAGGAAAGTGCATAAATCCTTAGCTAGTGATAAAAAGTTAATGAGTCACATGCTTGCTGGCTGGAAAGCTGCCCCATTCATCCATTCATTCCTTGTGAACTGTGGGCTCCGACCAGAATCGGGGATAGGAATCCACTTGTTACCGAGGTGGTGTTGGACCCCTGCACCTGAGAATGATTTTTTGGCCGCCCCTGCAGTACTGCCAGCAGTACACTAAGCTACGTGTATCCTCCTTTTGAGACTTACTTCTGAAAATGCCCACAGCTATTTATACATGTTTTCCCATATACATTATTTCTTAGGAAAGCTGTTGATAAGGGAGTGCTGCGCTGTGAGGAAACGTGTTTTGTGGTCAGCCTACTGGAAAGGATTTCCCAACGTTCCTTCTCACGTGGGTTGCCCTCTCCGAGGTTTTCAGGGCCTCCCGTTTCCTGTTCTCCGTGGGCTCCGCTGTTGCCTAAGTGGCATCTGTCTGTCAGTCTTGCACATTTGAAGAAAGAGGAACTCTCTTTGTGTTGACACCATGTAAAGGCCTCTGTACAGTGAATTATTGTTTGTCTCTTGAACTAAGTTTGCTTGTTGCTTTCAGTTGTGCTTGTGAGTTGAGCACAACATGATTTTTGAAACTTGAGGATTGCCCTCACTTGACTACATAAACCCAGCTATAATCCCTGAGAAGGAAGTGTGATTCCTTCTTGGATTTTGAAAGAAGAGCTGGTACAAAATGTAGTCAACAGCCATGGAAGAGACAGTCTCCCCTGGGAGCAGTCACCTTACCGTCCCTCATAAAAGTTTTGGTTCCCTGAGCTTAGTTTCCACTCCTGTAAAGCAACTCATTCCATGTGCAGGGTTACCTGGTCCTCTTTGCATTGCCCTGGAGATATGGGGACACAGGTAACCAGGGCAAGAAAATGCTAATACTATGGCGACTGCTATAGCTGTGAGAAATAAACTCCTTTGTTTATGACAGAGGGGAAAGACCTGGTCATTTACAAGATAGTGGAAATCTTTGGGCACTTTTCAATATTATTTTCATCACCCTGAGGCCTGATTAAAGACTGCCATCTGAAATCCAACTCTGGAACACCTGAAGTCTTGGAGACTTCCTAGAAAACTGAGTTCTAGGTTTCTCTGGTTTTCCTGAAGAATCTGTGTGCCTGTCTGGCTTCTGAAAAGCTAATTTGAGTGGGGCTTTGGTTACGACCTGTGGTGGCTGGCCAAGCTCTCGCTGAGCCGGGTGTTTGGTATTTGTGTGGCAAAGGGCAAAGCTACCTCCTTGTTCTCCGCTTCCTGCTTCCAGGTAAGTTTATTGGTTACTTTAAAGGGAAATGGTGGTGAAGCGTGTTATCTAAGTGTTGAACCCAGGCTCTAATCCTATAATAGAATTAGTAGGCCTTACAGAGAAATTAACCACTGGGCAGCTAGCCCACACGCTCCTTCTGCATGCAGGGCATTTGCACTTATCAGGGCATTTGTAGGGAAACCCAGCTGAGTTCAGCTGGCACTTACTTCCGTTCTTGTAGTTACAGCCAGGTGTTGACTTCATATTTTTGCTCCACAGTCTCAAAGCCAGACCTTTCTTGGACAGAATAGCTTTGGGATTGATGGGCTATTTCTTCTCACTGAATGGGGTCCCTACAAATTGGGGGGGGGGGGGGGGGGCAGTTGAGGGTAGACACCTGTTTTTCTGTGGTGACTGTTTGGTACAAAAACCACAGATGGCTTTGAAGGCAAGCAACCATGTGCTCTATTTTCAGCCTTACCTTTAAGATTAGTGGGGTTCTGAGTAAAGGGTACTATTAAAGAGGGAGAAGGAATAGATTTCATTCTAGCAATTAATTGGCCTTGAGAATTGGAGACAGAAGGTGAGTTTATTAGCTAGCATCTTACTCAGTACTGACTTGTGGAAATGGAACTGTAAGAGGAGCAAATTGTCAGCACCCTTCTCGTCTGTGTTTGCTTTTAGTGTCTGCCATCACAGGGAGATCTCTGCCCCCTGGGGCTGAGACACCAGCCTGTCCCCAAGCTGAAGCTGCAGGGCATTGAGGTACCAGCTAGATGTCTTCTCACAAAGGACCGGTGGTGGCACAGGGCAATGGGGCTCCTGCCAGTAACAGGGAGACGGACACGGTGGAGCTGGCTGAGCTGGGACCCCTGCTAGAAGAGAAGGGCACCCGCGGAATCGCTGACCCAGCCAAAGTAAGTTGTCTTTCCGGGAGTTATTTCCTCCATCAGTTCTCCTTAAACCTCTGCTGTCTCCATTTTTTAAGATCTCAGCTCCCTCCCCGGAAGAGGAACCAGAGCCCCCTGGGAATGTCTCCCCTCAGTCCTCATCATGCTGTGTTAAAGTGTCTTTTTATTTGTCTCTTTTCCCCACTGTCCGCTTTTACGAGTTCACTCATCTCGATAATCCCCCTGCTTAGCACAAGGCCGCAATCCAGTAAGTCATCCGTAAATGTCTGAGCGAAGGAAGGGTGCAGTTCGGTGAGGTTTGGCTTCAGATAACAAACAAAAATCCCTGTGGCTCTGGCAAGACAGAAGTCTGTCCAGTAAAGGTTCTGGAAGGAACTGGCCAAGGCTGTGTGGAGGCTGCGCTGCTGTCAGGAACCTGTCTTGCTCCTCCTCCTTCATTTAAAAAAAGTTTTTTAAATTTATTGGAGTGACATTGGTTAATAAAGTTATATAGGTTTTAGGGGTGCAGTTCTATAACACATCATCTGTATATTGTCTCGCGAGTCCTCCTTCCATCCCCATTTATTCCCCCCTTTTACCCTCTCCGACCTCCTCCACTTCTTTCCCTCGATAATCACCATGACTCATGGATACAGAGAACAGACTGATGGCTGTCAGAGGGGAGGGGGTTGTGGGGCTGAGTGAAAAAGGTGAAGGGATTAAGCAAAAAGAAAACCTCCTCCTTCATTCTTAAGGTCGCCCATCAGGCCCACACTGGCCACCACCAAGGAGGAGGGGAAGAAGGACCCGCCCTTTCTAGAAGTGTCTCGGGACACTGCCCTTGACACCACTTGTGGGAAGTCGTTGTGGGTCATGTTCAGCTGCAGTGGAGCTTGGACACACAGCCTTCTCATTGGGCCTGAGTAAAATTACAGTAACTACACCAAGGACTTTGCCCACCCTGAACAAAACCAAGGACTCTGTTACGGAGGACAAGGGGGAGTGTGGCTGCTGGGTAGGCAAGCTGGAATCTGTGTCACAGAGCCTGAGAGGGGCCATTTGCTTACCAGGGACCGTCAGCAGGAGAGAGAGAGGGTGCTCAGGGAAGGAGCTGAAGTGCCAGGCTCTCCGCCGTGGTTTGGGGTCTCGGGACAGCCTCCATGATGGGCGATCCCCCACCCCACCCCCCCCCCCGGGTGCGCTTAGGGCCCAGGCTCCTTCGGCACAGGTGTCAGTGCTGCTTGCTTCTGTGGAATCCGTTCCGGGCCCTCGTCCTGAGGATACAAAGTTTTGTCGTCGTGGCATCCCCAAAGTCAGCAAACGGAACTGTGAGCAGAGCTCAGCCCTAAGGGGATCTCTGAGACTCAGTCCTGCTCGCTGTTTGAGAATCTCGTGCTCTGGGAGATGGAAGTATTTGGGAAATTGGGGGACTTGAGAAGCGCTGTTCTAGAGATTTGGAGGGTGGGGGGGTTCAGACTTAAGGAACGTAGGGACTAGTGTGCTAATGCTGTGTCCTCCCTCCGTTGCCAGCTCCCATCAGCCTATCTACTGGGTGTGAATTGAGCTCTCACGCCAGCATTTACACCGTATCAGTAAATCTTGAACTAGAGTGTCGTAAACTTAACCGTCATGCTTTAGAGAAGAGGCCACAAGGCCCTGTGCACAAAGCTTTGAGTTTGGTTTCCCGAGCTGTGTCTGACCTGAAATGGCACCGTGTACGAGATGACTGCTAGGATTGGTTTGTGTTCACTTTTTTCACGAAGGCTGAACAAGAGCGAGCATGCCCAGTGCCCCAGGAGGAGGAGGAGGAGGTGAGGGTCCTGACACTTCCCCTGCAAGCACACCATGCCATGGAGAAGATGGAGGAGTTCGTGTATAAGGTGCTGAGCGCTCCGTCCTGGAGGGGAGGGGCGGTGGGCTTACTGGGGGTGTCCCAGCGGGTGGGCCTACAGTGGGCTAAAACCTTTTATTCCTGTGTGTGGATTTGTTTTTGCTTAAGGTGCAGTAAATACCGGGCTAGCAGATTTTTACTGCCTGATGTGTTAAAGCATTATTCAAAATATGTTCTGAGCAGGAGTGGTGGTGGTGGGGCAATCGGGGGGGAAAAGGAGACACATGTAATACTTTAAACAATAAAAATAAATAAGTAAATAAAAATTTAAATATATATGTTCTGAACAAGAGCTCTCAATTTTTATTTTTTATTTTTTTGCTGTGGATCCCTTTGGCAGTCATCAAAATATTAAAATGTGATTGGGCTCCTTTACTAATACATTAAATACGCACTAATGACAAGCTTTAAAATATTGTATTAAAATTTATGTGTGTGTTTTTAAATTTTTTATTGATTTTTTTAAGAGAGAGAGAAACATCGATTTGTTGTTCCACTTAATCTATACATTCATTGGTTGATTCTTGTATGTGCCCTGACCGGGGATCAAACCCACAGCCTTTATGTATTGGGTAGCTCTAACCAATTGAGCTACCCGGCCAGGACAAAATTTATTAAGTTCTAAGTAGTGATGAATAAAAATATTTTGGTATCTGCAAAACTCATGTATGAAAATACCTGTGATTTCTGTTGGTGACAGTCACAGTTCTGGTCCTGCTGTGGTTTGCTGCTCACACTTTCAGTTGAGGGACATGTTGAATTTTAGTGAGAGTTGAGTAAGAAGGAAGCTTTCCCATCTCACCCCTGGATCCTGCTCACTGTCCATGTGTCCTAGGTTAGGAACCCCTGCTCTACAGGACACTGTCTCAGCCTCGCGAGGATTTCGTTTCCTGGGAAGGGCAGAGCAGGAGCAGGTCAAGGAGGCTGAAATGTATGGTTTTAAAAAGCCACATGCATATTCATGTTCCAACTGTTCCAGGTCTGGGAGGGACGCTGGAGGGTCATCCCGTACGATGTGCTCCCTGACTGGCTGAAAGACAACGATTACCTGCTTCACGGCCACAGGCCGCCCATGCCCTCCTTCCGGGCCTGCTTCAAGAGCATCTTCCGCATCCACACAGAGACCGGCAATATCTGGACCCATCTGCTTGGTGAGTGATCTGGGTGGGAAAGTGCAATTTCTGTCTTCTTAAGTGCAAAGGAGTTTTATAGCCTTTGTCTCTGGGAAGGAAGAACAAAGTTGTTCTGGCTGATTGAATGCTGGCATTGCGCCTCCAAACTGCCAGTGAGCTTGGTCGGCTCTTGGTCATTGGTCTGTAAGACAGGCGTGGGGCGGGGGTGGGGGGTGGGGGTGGGACGAGAAATGGGAGAAGAAAATGCAATTAGGTGTTGTGTTGTCTGGTCCTCCCTGGAAGCACTACCCAGCATGGAGGCAGTTCCTTCCACTTCATGCATTCCCATTGTCACAGCAAAATGCCAGCATTTTCTTAAATGACCTTTTTGTCTGGGTTTATGTGCCTGCTGCCATTTTCTTCAGAAATTTTGGACTACAGTTCCCACAGCTAAACCCTGTAATTTCATTACTGACTTAACACCATCAGCTGTCAGAACGCACACATTCCCGTCTTCCTCAGGCTTTCTTTTCTTCCTCCTCCTCCAGGTTTTGTGCTGTTTCTGTTCCTGGGGATCTTGACGATGCTGAGACCAAACATGTACTTCATGGCCCCCCTGCAGGAGAAGGTGGTGTTTGGCATGTTCTTCCTGGGCGCCGTGCTCTGCCTCAGCTTCTCCTGGCTCTTTCACACCGTCTACTGTCACTCAGAGAAAGTCTCTCGGACTTTTTCCAAGTGAGTGGAAGACCTGACGTTGGGACGGGGGTGGGGAGAGAATAGCAGGCCCTGCTGTCACATCCTGTGACCTGAGGACTGGGACCCCCAGTGACCCCTAAAGACACCCTGCTGTGCCAAAGGAAAGGCTCTCTAACTTGTAGGTGTAAGAGTGGTGAGGCTCTTTTAAATCCTTCATGGAAAAATTCACGGCAGCCTCAACAGCTGGAACCCAGCTGTGGAATGTAGTTCCCACCTGCTTAGCGCTGTCCTGTGTGAGCTGGGTGCGAGTGGGCTACTCTCCGGACCAAGCGCCCGGGCCGAGCAGGGCGTGGCGGCGTGTCCTGTGCTGCGTTCTGCTGTGCTCCTACCCACAGCCAAGCAGCTTATCTTCGCTGCCCACACATCGCTGGAAGCCCCAGATGCCTGTCATCCGGAGCCTTCCGTAATCCCCCGTTCTGAGCCTGGAGTTCACGTTTGCTTGTTGTTGTTGGTTTTGGTTTTGGTGGTGGGTTATTTATTTTCCCAGTAACACCAGTAATGGCAATACATTTTTATCATTTAAAAGTCAACTAGAACAGCAGTACCCTTTAATACTACTTCCAGTTTAAGGGTTGGTTCTTAGAACTCAACCTGTCAGAACTGGGGGACAGTCAGAGCCCTCCTGAGCGAAAAGCTGGGAAGCAGCGGTCGTGACGGAGCTCCTGAATTTAAGTGCCCAGTGGGGGGCGTGGCTGTTCACGACTGAGGGGAAGAGACTTCTGAGGTTGGGGACTCGTAGCAACTCTTCCACTGCAAAGACAAGTGCTTGGCCTGTGGGATTTCAATCCAGGATGTAGACGAGAGACGGGTGATGGTCAGGTCTGCGAGCCGATGGAGAAGAGAAAAAACAAACACAGCTAAACGAGCCATAGGAAGTCTTCATTTCTCCACTGATGCATTTTAATTTTGGCTCTTTTTCAGACTGGATTATTCAGGGATTGCCCTACTGATTATGGGGAGCTTCGTCCCCTGGCTCTATTACTCCTTCTACTGCTCCCCACAGCCACGGCTCATCTACCTCTCCATCATCTGTGTCCTGGGCATTTCCGCCATCATTGTGGCACAGTGGGACCGGTTTGCCACTCCTAAACACCGGCAGACAAGAGCAGGTGGGTATGAAGGTGATGTAAATCTCAGGTATTTCAACCTTGACCCTAACAGGCTCAACCTTAGGCCCTAAGATTGGCAGTTTGAGGACCCCACTCAAACCCCGATTTGTGTTTAGAATCCTGAGAGCAGTGTTGTTGTTTTTATTAATTTAGAGAGACTGGAAGGGAGAGCGGGAGAGGAAGAAATGTCCATGTGAGAGAGAAACATTGATCGTATGCCCTCCACCGGGGATCAAACCCACAGCCTGGGGTATATGCCCCGACCGAACTGGCAGCCTTTCGGTGCATGGGACGATGCTCAACCACTGAGCCACGGCGGTCAGGCCACAGTATGGACCTTTAAAGCTCCGTTATCCCCCAGGTTTCATATTATTTCATAAGCATGCTAATGAGCCGCATAATGACCAAGTTTGTCAATTAGCTGCAAGTATAGAAATGACTGCTCTTATGAAAATGTACAGCCCTGGCCAGGGCGGCTCAGCTGACTGAGCATCATTCCGTGCACCCAGAGGTCACCAGTTTGATTCCCAGGCAGGTTGTCAGTTTGGTCCCAAGTCGGGTGCGTACGGGAGGCCACCGATGGGTGTGACCACTGGAATAGCTACAGCATGAGCATCTGGGTTGTGCCACCCACACTCCTCTTTTAAGCTTTATTACTTGCAGCAACACCAGTGACCTCCTTAGATTTCTTATCTGGAATGTTGTAACTTTCAGTTAAAAGAATTAAATGTTCATCAAGCATCAGCACATGCTGGGCGTGGTGCTTTAACAAGGTATATCTAAGAGCGGAGAAGGTGGTCCCCGTTCACGGCCCTGCCGCACCCCCCCCCCCCCCCCCCCCCCCCCGTTGTGTGCACTGCAGTGGTGTTGAGACAGGTGCCCGTTCTTCCCTTCCTCTTACCTCACTTGTGTGTCCCAATAGCTACAACAGCTTCTGACTTGAATGTCTACCTGCTCAGGTCAGAGCCTGGGTACTTAATGTTGTCTGATCTTACGGGAAACTGTCTACTCCTCTCCACCTCAAAGGCACCTGGAGCTTTGCCATCCGAGTCCTGATGGCAGCAGAGCTTCGAGCAGGTGGAGAATGGCTCGTTTAACTGTTGTTCCTGCTCTTCACCTGCTCGCAGATCTGATGCCCCCAGAGGGTTTGGTCTGTCACTTTTCCTACCACATAGTGAAGAATGTGAGATGCTTGTTCTTGGTGCTGTTTAGAGGATACTCTGTATAAGCACCACAGCCTTCCCATTCCGGATGTTGAAGAAATCGCTGCTAACGATTCTCCATTTTGTGGCCAGATTTCCTGAAAAGTAGCTAATGGCCGTAGACACTTGAATTCCAGAGAGAAGCAGCAGTGTGCACCGTGTGGCAGCTGTCCCCTCCCTGACAGTCTTGTCTGCTCCGAGCAGGGGTGTTCCTGGGCCTCGGCCTGAGCGGCGTCGTGCCCACCATGCACTTTACCATCGCCGAGGGCTTTGTCAAGGCCACCACCGTGGGCCAGATGGGCTGGTTCTTCCTCATGGCCGTGATGTACATCACCGGGGCTGGCCTCTACGCTGCTCGGATCCCTGAGCGCTTCTTTCCCGGAAAGTTTGACATATGGGTAAGCAACAGCTCTGCCGGCAGTGCCTGTGGTCAGGGACTGGCCCCAAGTGAAAGGTCTGAGTAAAAGGCAGTACAGACATGGGGTACATGTATGTACAGGGGAAGTGGGCAGGGGGAGGGAGTGATCAGGATGAACATTTTGGTGTATTTCTGACACACACACACACACACATATATATATATAATTATTTTTATTAATTGATTTTGGAGAGGAAGGGAGACAGAGAGAAATATAGAAACATCATGATGAGAGAGAGTCACTGATTGGCTGCCTCCTGCCCATAACTGGAAATCAAACCATGACCTCCTGGTCCCTAGGTGGAGGCTCAACCACTGAGCCAAGCTGGCTGAGCTCTGATAAGACTTTTTTTTAAATTTCTAGCCCTGGCCGGTGTGGCTTAGTTCCTTGAGCATCCGTCCTGTGCACCAAAAGATTGCTGGTTCAGTTCCCAGTCAGGGCACATGCCCAGGTTGTGGATACAATTCGCCAGTCAGGGTCCATGCCAGAGGCAATTGATCGATGTTTCTCACTCATCGATGTTCTCTCCCTCCCCCTTCCTCTCTCTAAAATCAATAAAAACATTAAAAAATTTTTATAGCAAATATATCATTTTTATGATATAAAACTTTGAGAGAAGTTAGATGAGGTAAGAGCTCTCTTCTCATGTCTGAGCCCTCCTTGCCTTCACCCTGAGGGTCATCTCTTGTTCCTACAGTTCCAGTCGCATCAGATTTTTCATGTCCTGGTGGTGGCAGCAGCCTTCGTCCACTTCTATGGGGTCTCCAACCTTCAGGAATTCCGCTACGGCTTGGAAGGCGGCTGTACTGATGACTCTCTTCTCTGAGCCTCCCCGCAGGGCTGGAGGGGACCTTCCCAAGTGCTTTCAAAAATAACTTCCTTGCTGAAGTGAAAGGAAGCGTCTGAGTTGTCTGTTTCTAGAAGAAACCTCTTAGAGAATTCAGTGCCAGCCAGGCTTCAGCCCACCTTCCCACCTCAGGGCGGGGGATAAGCTTCCCATGCCCCTTGCCGAGGAGGGGTGATCCACCTGGCCATGCCTCCTCAGCAAGGCAGCTCTGTCCCCTTGGCACAGAGCGCTTTGAAGCTCATGTTGAGATTTTATCCCTCCAACCATTTTGGGGAAAAATGATGGACTGGGACTCTTCAGAAATTCTTTTTCTGGAAGAAAACGTCCCTCCCTTACCCCGTCCTTACTTTGTAACCTGGCTTGGAACAGGCCATCCGTTTTGTAGCACACTTTTCAGAAACGATGGTAACCGGTCCCGTCTGTCTGGGGCCTGGATCTGCCGACAGCAGGAAGAAGTCACCAACTGGGAGGCACCAGCTAATCATGGAAGTGTGTCCAGGCTTCAGATAACTTGAGTTTCACTTTTTTTTCTTGGCAGAGTAATGTAAAATTAAAATGGGGAGAGATATTTAATATTTAATACTAAGCTTTAAAAAGAAATCTGCTATCATTGCTGTGTATCCTGATGCAAAGGCTATGATGATAATAAAAGGAAGTGCAGAAGACAATTAGCATTCAAATATTTAACATGTGTGGTCTCAGCTATTTGCACATACCTCCAAAGTATTAAAACCAGAAAAGTAATTTCAGATTCTGCAGAAGCACAAATTTGAATCAGGATTGACAGGCTGGCGTATTCGAGCCAATGAATAAGCCCAATTGATTTCCGAGCATCGGCTCCTACGTACGGCCTTATTTTTCTCTACTTATTGCACAGGCTTTTACTAGAGAAATTATTCTGAAGTAGTATTTAATAATGAAATGATTCTCAAAGGTATTGGGGTATATATATCCTTGTGACTATCAAAGGTCTGCTGTCTATCACTCTAGGGTTTGGTTTTAAGGTTGTCTCATCAAGAGGCCATTCCCTGCCTTTCTCTGCCTTTGAAATCGTACTCTGCCTGAAAGGAGTTGTGTTTGTGTGTGCGGCCCGAGCCTTCATTTCCAAGCGAACGTCGACAGTTAGAAGGCAGTCTTCTTGGGTTACAAAGATGGATTTGTTCAAGATTAAGTTTGTACAACTGGGAGAATAAGTTACCTTTTAAAAAACAATCCAGCCGAAACCGGTTTGGCTCAGTGGATAGAGCGTCGGTCTGCGGACTGAAAGGTCCCGGGTTCGATTCCGGTCAAAGGCATGTACCTTGGTTGCGGGCACATCCCCGGTGGGGGGTGTGCAGGAGGCAGCTCATGGATGTTTCTCTCTCATCGATGTTTCTAGCTCTCTATCCCTCTCCCTTCCTCTCTGTAAAAAATCAATAAAATATATATATATATAAAAAAAACACAATCCAACTAGGCTGACAAACAGGAAAGTTTCTCAGCCTCATGTGGTAATCAGGGAAATGTAAATTAAAACCAAAGTGATAACCCACTTCACTGCCACCAGATTGGCGCACCTTGAAAACCCTGCTGTTGAGTGCTGTGTGGACGTGGAGCAGACCAGGAGCTACGTTGGGTGGTAGGACCGGTTTTGTCGAGGGGTAGAGACTATGGACATGTGTTGCAACATGCAAACACTGTGTGAAACGCCACCTTACAACATGAGATGTATCTAAAATTCGTCCTAAATTAATTCATTTCAAAAATGTTGGTTCTGGCACGGCCCGGTAGCTTAGTTGGTTAGAGCGTCATCCTGATATGCAAGGTTGCAGATTTGATCCCCAGTCAGGGCATATCCCACAGTTTGAAAACCACTACTCTTGAGAAACAGCAGGTACAAAGATTTATTGCAGTTTTGGCTCCGTTGGGCATCATCTAGTGCACCAAAAGTTTGCCGATTCGATTCCCAGTCAGGGCACGGGCCTGGGTTTCGGGCTCCGTCCCTGGTGGAGGCCGTACAGGAAGCAGCCCACTGAAGTGCAGCTTTCACATCTCACATCAATCTTTCTCTTTCTCCCCCACCCTCTTTCTAAAAATCAATAAAAACATTTTTTTAAAAAAATTCATTGCTGCCAACTGTATTAGCAATGCACTAAAATGAAGCCAAATATCCAAAACTGTTTGCTGGAAAAGTAAATTTTGGCTTATTCATATAATGAAAGACTAACAGTGAAAATTAATTACAGTGACAATCGACAACACAGGAGGGAGGGAGGGAAGCAGCTTACAGAACCTAACTAGTCTGATTGCATTTCAGTAAAGCTCAGAATTCTGCAAAACTAATGGTAGTGTAAGGACACAAATATAGCAAGAATTTAAAAAGGGATTTTAATTCAGAAATAAACGGTAACTTCAGAACAGGAGGAGGGGAGGAGGACAGGCTATTTCATTAGTGTGGCTTATATTCTTTTTAACTAGGTGGTAAGTACCTGGATGTCCCTTAAACCATGATTATTTTTCTTGTATATATGTAATAAGTACATCTATTAATAAGAACTATTTTAAGTTTTAAAAAAGACTTGAGCTGGGACTGGTTTGGCTCAGTGGATGGAGCGTCGGCCTGCGGACTCAAGGGTCCCAGGTTCGATTCCGGTCAAGGGCATGTACCTTGGTTGCGGGCACATCCCCAGTAGGGGGTGTGCAAGAGGCAGCTGATCGATGTTTCTCTCTCATCGATGTTTCTAACTCTCTATCCCTCTCTCTCCCTCTCTGTAAAAAAATCAATAAAATATATAAATAAATAAATAAATAAAAGAACTGCAGAGTCAAGAAAGCTCTAGAAAAAAAAAAAAAAAAGACTTGAGCTGATAGCAGAAGCCACAGTGGTTCACAAACACGCTTTGGCCTGCCGTGGGAAGTCAGTGCTAACTGTACTAGGTCGGGGGAGGGAGGGGGTGTCTGCTCACCAGGTCCCCATTGTCCCTGCCTCCCTCTAGAGGCATCTGAGTTTGAAGTGCCCTGGACTACCTTGCATGCTAAGAAAGGTGCAGCAAAAACGCTTCAGAACAAGTCCTTGACCCAAAGTCTGCTGACAAAAGAGGCCCATCTTCCCCAGAAAAGGTCCGCTGTAGTATTTCTGTCCCCAGTGGGCTCGGAACTAACCCTTAGGAGGCATGGCCTGGCCTGGATGCAAATTCAGGGATGAATTTCAGAGCAGCAGCCGGGGCCCGGCTTTGATGATATTCAGTGAGTAACTAAGATCTTTTATTAAGTTCCTTCTCACATTGGAAATTTTTTTTATTTAGCATTCACATTCAGAAAACAAGCGTTATTTTTACTTTTAAAATTGTACATATTTTTAATGCACTGAAAAGTTCAAAAAGCACAAAAAGTCAGAGGGGGAAATCTCCCTCCCGTCCAGTCTCCCAAGCAACCAGTTCCTCTCTCCAAAGAAACTAAAATTACCACTTTATTTTGTATCTTTCCAAGGGCATTTTATACATATACGAATAGATATGAATATATTCTCCCAATCTTTTTATACAAGTAGTAGCCAACTATACGTAGTGTCCACAACCTCATGGTATTGTACGGATATATGTACTTTACTGAACCAGTCCTGCACACACATCATTGTCCATGTGCAAGAGTATTTACGAAGGATCATTTCATTCAAGGATGTCTGCGTTCATCATTTCGGTGACGTTTTCCAAAAGGTGTCGTCAGGGGCTTCCCACTCTTCTCCCACCTGGCGTGGCGGCTCCAGTAGAACTCGTACCTGTCCTGCTCTCCCACCCACCATGCCAGGGATCATTTTGGAGCAGAGAGATAGGATGTGAGAGATGGAAACTCTATGTCAAATCAGGTTGCTACCCACTCAGCTACGATTTATCTCTAAGGAATCACAGGCATAGGGGCTTAATCACAAGGAACAACAGCCTGTAATTATTGGAATCGAGAGTCTAGGTCGGTGGTCGGCAAACTCATTAGTCAACAGAGCGGCAAACCGCGGCTCGCGAGCCGCAGTTTGCCGACCCCTGCACTAGGCTAAGTGCACCCAAATCAATGAGAAGCAAAATCCCCAGACTGACCGCTCAGCCCGGGGAGCAGGGGCGGTGAGGACCGAGGCTTCCGACGCGCAGTGACTTCGGCTGACGGCGGGCCCCACGGCCAGGGTCCGCCCGAAAGGCCACGCTGGGCAACGGCCTGGGAGAAACTGGGCGCCTCCGTGGATTTTTCCCGACGGGAGCGGGCTCCCGGGTGTCCCGCGGGGAAGACAGACCCGCCATCCGCTCCTGGGCTCAGGGGTCCCGGGCGCCCTCCGTCTGCGGGGCCGCGCGCGCCTCCGGGAGATTCGCTGCCCGACCTCCCCGCCCACCCCTTCCCGCTCCGCCCGCAACGGGTCCGCAGCCACCGGGCGCCGGGTCCTGGGGGGGGGGGTCACGTGATGCAGCCGGGGGCGGCTCGCACACCGCGGCGTCATCACGTCGCGCGGTCCGCTGGCCCTTGTGGTCACGTGATCCTGGAAGGGGCGGTCTTTGCGCTGAAACGTCATCACGTCGCGCGGCCGCGGGGCCGACTGAGCGAGACGAGCGCAGTGACGGCTCCTGAGCCTCCGGGTCGGGGTGGCGGCGGCGGCGGCGGCGCCTGGGTTTCTCCTGAGCCGCCTGCTGGCCGCGCGCCCCCCTCTCGACCCCACCGGCGGGCGCAGGTGAGCCGATGGGCAGGGGGCGCTCGGTCTTCTCCGTCCCTCCCTCCCTCCCTGCGCCCGGGCGGGCCTTGCCCCCGCGTCGTCTCTCCGCGGGGACGGGGTGGCGGGGGCTCTCAGCCCCTCGCAGGCGGCCTCCACCTGCGGCGCCAGTTGTCGGGGGCTTCCCCGCTCTTCTCCCACCTGGACCGTGGCGGTTCCGGAATCTGACGCCCCTCCCGAACCTCCAGCGGGGGACCCCTATTCCGGTGTCTCGGAAGTTCTTGGGGGAGGGGGGGGGGGGGGGGGATGCTGGCTTCGCTCGCCGAGGCCGATCCCCACGCTGCACCAGGGCGACCCGGTTTGACCCTGAAATGGTGCAGCCCAGTCCAGGCCGAGCCCGGTGGGAACCCCCGGCCACCGGGCTTTGTTCGGGCCTTCCTAGACCTCCAGAGCTGCACCCGAAGCTGAAAAACATCGTCCGCCGGGATGACTCACGCCTCCGCTGTCACCTGGGTCTTGCAGGGCTCTGGGAGGGGGTGTGAGAGGAACTGCACAGCGACAGGCCAGCTGTGGACGGCCGTGGTGGGAACTCAGGATGTCCTGTTGGCTCTTCAGAAATTACGGTTGTGAGCTGTGGGGCTTGTGGTTTGTTTCGGTTTGTTTTGTTTCGTTTTTCTTGAATCATCTATGAAAGTGCTGGAATCCAAATAAGAGAGAGTCTCTTAGTAGCCACCCCATTTCATTCCCCGCAAGTTGTCGTTAAAGAACAATGTAGTGCCAAAGCCGGTGTGGCTCAATGGATAGAGCGTCGGTCTGCGGACTGAAAGGTCCCAGGTTCGATTCCGGTCAAGGGCATGTACATTGGCTGCGGGCACATCCCTGGTAGGGGGTGTGCAGGAGGCAGCTGGTCAATGATTCTCTCTCTAGCTCTCTATCCTTTTCCCTTCCTCTCTGTAAAAAATCAATAAAATATATTTAAAAAAAAAAAAAAAGAACAATGTAATGTGGCTAAAGCCTGTCCGTAACCGAGAAAGTGCTTCTTAGGTTGGCTTCTTTTACATGTGGAATCTGCTGCTGAATTCATTTAACTGATGCGTGCAAGTGACTGTGGCAGAAAATGAGAAGTGAGTTTTGATAAGTTTCTGTCCTAGTAAGGCTCTTCGTTTCAGTATAGAAGAATTTCTACAAATACTGATTTGCTGGTGTTGATGGACATCTAATGATGTAGAGAAGGGAGACCCTTCCGTGAAAGATTTGTAATAGCGTAGCCAGGTGGAAGTCCATAGACAAGCTTGCATGGTTTCCATGGTCCAGTGTAGATACTGGGTCCTCAGTGGGTCCAGGTATATTTGGAAATCTTCCTACATAATTCTCTGCATTCTTCTTTGGGAAAAAAAGTTTGTTTTTGCTGGCTCTGGCTTTTACTGCTCTAAGTTGAATACCCAATTCTTTTTTTTTTTTTTTTGCATTCATTTACTACATATTTATTGTACACCTGCTGTGATAGAAAAATATATACACATGGCCCTAGCCGGTGTGGTTCAGTGGATAGAGCGTCGGCCTGGGGACTGAAAGGTCCTGGGTTCGATTCCCCGTCAGGGTACATGCCTGGGTTGCAGGCTTGATCCCCAGTAGGGGGCGTACAGGGAGACAGCCGATCAATGATTCTCTCTCATAATTGATGTTTCTCTCTTTCTCTCCCTCTCCATTGCTGTCTGAACTCAATAAAAATATATTTAAAAAATATATATGTATATATACACAATTGATCCCCATCCTCTAAATCAGGGGTCCTCAAACTTTTTAAACAGGGGGCCAGTTCACTGTCCCTCAGACCGTTGGAGGGCCGGACTATAGTTTAAAAAAAACTATGAACAAATTCCTATGCACACTGCACATATCTTATTTTGAAGTAAAAAAACAAAACGGCAAAAACACCCGCATGTGGCCCGCGGGCCGTAGTTTGAGGACGCCTGCTCTAAATACCGTTTAATCTGCTTATGGATATTCAATAATAGTGATAGAGGCCTTAAGCAATTTTATTTTTCCATCATCTCTGTTCAGAGTTGAGTGTTGATGATGAGTGCCAACTGGCGGGGGCACTCTGTACTATGGGAATTCAGAGGAGGGGAGAGCATTCTTACTTGGCATGATTAGCAGCTGGACTGTGGGGGTGATGCCAGGAAGAGGCGTGCTCTCGACTCCATGTTTGGTTCTGAGGAAGCCGCCTTAATTTGGAAAGCTACGTGAAAAATGTTCCGATGTTCCGTTTCCCCAGTCCTTCACATGTGCTCATTGCGTTTTCCTTTGTATTTCCAGAATCCAAGGACCCCTTTCATTGTTTCTCCACTTTGCTTGATGGGAGGCATTATGGCCCCCAAAGATATCATGACAAACACACATGCTAAGTCCATCCTCAACTCCATGAACTCCCTCAGGAAGAGCAACACCCTGTGTGACGTGACTCTGAGGGTGGAGCAGAAAGACTTCCCGGCCCATCGGATCGTGCTGGCTGCCTGTAGCGATTACTTCTGTGCCATGTTCACTAGTGAGGTAAGATACCTGCCCTTTTAGTATAAAAGTAGAAGTTTGGCAGGAATTCATTGGTTTTATAGCTTGATTCTAAAGAGTTTTTGTCTTTTTTTTTTTTTATATATATTTTATTGATTTTTTTTACAGAGAGGAAGGGAGAGGGATAGAGAGTTAGAAACACCGATGAGAGAGAAACATCGATCAGCTGCCTCCTGCACACCCCCCACCAGGGATATTCCCACAACCAAGGTATATGCCCTTGACCAGAATCGAACCTTGGGACCCTTCAGTCCGCAGGCCGATGCTTTATCCACTGAGCCAAACCGGTTAGGGCTCGTCTTTATTTTTAAGAATAATTATTACTTATAACTCCCAAGGATGTGTTCTAGGCAAAATATACCATCAGTGATTCGGTGATCCCAAAATCAAGTTAACCCCGTATCTTGCAGAGTATCAAACAACTCGGTAAAATTGATATCCCAGGAAGGTGTCATCTCACTGTGTGCTCTTGGGTTACTTTCAGTTCCTTCCCCGTTGGAACAGCTACAAATGCGTGCTTTATACAAATCAAACAAAATAGACTATGATTTTAAAAAGATGTGTATTCAGTTCATATTATTAACATCCCTCAGGCTGGTGGATATGAGATGCTGCCTTTATCATGGAGAACGATAACCACGGGTATTTCACGCCCTTTGCATTTCCAGCTTTCAGAGAAAGGGAAGCCGTACGTCGATATCCAAGGTTTAACTGCCTCCACCATGGAAATCCTGTTGGACTTTGTGTACACGGAAACGGTGCACGTGACGGTGGAGAACGTGCAGGAGCTGCTCCCGGCAGCGTGTCTGCTCCAGCTGAAAGGTACAGGTGTTCCTGTTGTGCACGCCCAGATGCCCCGGAAGTTTAAAGTGGAGGCCGACGTAGGCGCTCACAGTTACTGCCCATGGCCCAGAGATCGGGTTTCAGGCGCAGTAGAAAGGGCCTCTCCCAGCGTGAGTGTCGGGCTCTTTAGGAGAGATCGTTTACCCCTGATCTGTTTTCAGGAAAACGAAGGAGGAGAGGACAGATGCGCTTCCTTGCATGCATGTACACAATAGCCCTGCAAGGACACAAGAAACCGATACAGTTGTCACCCACGTAGAGGGTTGCGATGACCGGGGGGTAGGGAGGCACGGGGGACTGCTCATGGGAGCCCTTTGTACCTTGACTCACCGCGCAAAGTGTGTATTGGAGACTTTAATTGACACACAAAAACGAAGTGTCAAGTTTTCACAGTTAGCGGTGGTGACCCTTGACCCTTCCAGGGCCCCGTCCGCTTCTTCACCTCCAGTGCCGTTTCTGTTGTTTTCCGTTTTAATGGTTGAGACAATGGGAGGGCTTTGCATTACTGCACAGCTAGGTTTATGCTCTGAACTTCTCCGTTAGAGAAGCATGAGCTAGATATTAGTTTCCTATTTTTTCTTCACTGGAGTCTTTTAGCAAATTAAAAAAAAAAACTTTTAACTTTTCAATTACAGTTGACATTCAATATTATGTTAGTTTAGGTGTACAGCATAGTGGTTTCACATTTATGTAACTTACAAGGTAAATTTTCACATAGAGTAGAAATTAGGCACATTATGCTGAATTAGAATTGGTTTTATAGCTTGATTTTCAAGAGTTTTATGGGCAGTTTTGCTTAATTGTGCCAGTGTCCCCAGAAGCAGTTTGTCTTGCTCTACTTGTTTTAAAGCTGAAGCAGAGACCATCATAAAGGCCTTGTTGGAGGTCACCTAGTGCCGTGGTCGGCAAACTGCGGCTCTCGAGCCACATGCAGCTCTTTGGCCCCTTGAGTGTGGCTCTTCCACAAAATACCACGGCCTGGGAGAGTCTATTTTGAAGAAGTGGCGTTAGAAGAAGTTTAAGTTTAAAAAATTTGGCTCTCCGAAGAAATTTCAATCGTTGTCCTGTTGCTATTTAGCTCTGTTGACTAATGAGTTTGCCGACCACTGACCTAGTACATAACACAGAAATAGGTTTGCATTCCTTAAGCATGAAATTTCTAATCTGGTCCTTAGTGCTGAGCCAGGGTTCTCTAACTCTGTGTAGAGATGTTGCGATGGAGAATAGAGACCAGAGCACAGCTGGCCACGTGTCCTGAAGTATTCAATGTCTGTGTTTGTCCTAGGTGTGAAGCAAGCCTGCTGTGAGTTCTTAGAAAGTCAGTTGGACCCTTCTAATTGCCTGGGTATCAGGGATTTTGCTGAAACTCACAGTTGTGTTGACCTGATGCAAGCCGCTGAGGTTTTTAGCCAGAAGCACTTTCCTGAAGTGGTACAGCACGAAGAATTCATCCTCCTGAGTCAAGGAGAGGTGGAAAAGCTAATCAAGTGTGATGAAATTCAGGTACAGATTTGGCTTCTTACGGTGGCTTCTTTAAGATTGGGCCATTACAAAAAGCAAGGTGGACTTCCATGTTTCTGTAGCAGGGCTTCTTACTCCACGTCCACATTGGCTCCACAGGTTTCATTAAATGCCCCTGAGATTACATGCCAAATTATTGGCATATTTATGGAGGGAGTTCACCACCTTCCTGAATGAAATGTGTGATCCCAGTGTTGAAGAATCATTGCTGTACAGAGTGGATGACGCAGAAATTGGAAGGAAAGTGGATTTCTCTGTTACCCCTTCACTCATCTTACGAACATCTATCGCGAATATCTGTGACATAGCAATCAAGGCGCCAGGTTCTATGGACCCAGAAGTAAGGGGCAGTTCTTGTTTTCAGAGAATTCACAGTCCAGTGGTAGAAACAACAACACCAAAACCGATTGTCATAGAGTGTAATGAGAATAACGAGCCTACTCAGAGTGAGGACATTGCATCGGAGAACGAAGTGTGAACCTGGTTTAAATCAGATCAGAAAGGAAGGGACAGAGGTTGGAGACCGTGAGCAGGAGCCAGGTTCTGAGTGCCGCGTGGGGGACGAGGAAGGGAGGGAGGGGCCTGGGACGTGGGCGTAAGGCAGCGTTCAGTGCTGAGCCTGGCAAGGGAACTTCAGCCCACTTCCGCACAGTTTTCATCGCACATAGGCCTCGGGATCGTGAGAAGTCTAGCACAGAGCTGTTCGTATCAGCAGGCCTAAGGCCTTCCTCTCCAGTGGTCCGGTTCTGTAATCCAGTCAGGAGCGTCTGGGAAATACCTCGCAGAGCCACGTGGGGGGATAAGTCCCCCTGTTGGCTTTGTCCCCGCAGTTAGGAGAAATCCAGCTCTATAGGAAGCTCGGAGTTCTTCCTCCCCACGTCCCCTCTTGCTCTCCTTGGATATAGTAAAAAATGAATTTTAAATTAATGGATTCCTAGATATTAGTGGCTCCTCAATTTCAAGGGCTCCCAGCGCTCGGCCCTTCTGCTCTGTTCTACCCAAGGTCGTTGGTGATCCTTACAGACCTCAGTGTGATTAGGTCACAGGCCGGCTTAAAGGCTTGTCATGGCTCCCAGTCGCTCTTAGAGTGAAGTCAGTCTCTGAGGCTATGACCGGCCTCGTCTACTTCTGCAGCTGATCTTCTACAGCCCTCCCCACCCGTTCATTCCACTGCCCCTGCCTCCTCAGTCCCTAAGTGGTCATTGCTGCTTCGCACTGGACCTGCGCCCGCGCTGTCCAGCTCAGCAGCCACTGGAGCACCAAAGGGTGGCGAGTGTGGCCGAGCGGCCGAGTTTCCAGTTTCACTTAATTTTGATTAATGTCAATGCAGTTGCCGCACAGGCTGGCTCCGGGTCGGACAGTGCGGCTCCAGGTTTCTGCTTGTGCTCTGTCTGCCCAGAGGCCTCTCTCCCTGGCGAACTGCCGCTCGCCCATCAGATTTAAATCTCTTGCTTCTGCAGGGAGGCCTTCCCTGGCCCATCTGTGGGAACGGGGAAATCGCGTGCATTTCTGTCTCGTGCCCCTGTGCTTTCCCAGTGCAGTGTGTAAGGACAGAACGGAGTCTTCACTTTATGATTTTACCATGATCGCCCCACTGAAGAGCCGGTTCGTGTCTGGCCTGTTCACCACTGAGTAACCGCCTCTGGCACAGTGCCTGGCACTCCCTAGGTGTTCGGGAAAGCCCTCGGATGAGGGGACATTCTGGGACATTTTCTGTGTTTTCAGTTCTTAGGAAAAGTTCACAGGGTGGTTACCTACATAGGTCCTGTCACACGCTGGAAGGCGTCTGTCAGGACCGGCACCGTCGGGCTGGTGGGAGGACACAGAACCCCACTCTGGTGTCATCTTTGGAAGGTTCTGGGTGCTGTCACACCTGGTGCTCTTCCAGGGGAATAGTACCGGTTGTTTGTGGTTCTTAACCTGATCCATCTGTCATAGGTAGCCTAGACTCAGGTTCCCCGTGATGCCTATGTGCAGCGTGTCCCCAAGAAATGTATCCACACTCTAACAGCTGTTAGCTCCATTTTGAAATGAACTGCATTTTAATAAACACTGCCTTTATAATTAGTCAGAATGTGGATGCGTTTTGGGGCACCCTGTATATTGTCTCAATAGCTCCATGCCTCTTAGAGCAGGTGCCCAGGTGCTGGGCCCGTAGTGATGTGGAGAAGCCGGAGGTCTTTGACGGCACGAGGGAGTGAACGTTCCCTTAGAGCCAGCTCTGAATCGGCAGCAGGTCCTCCCCCACGCCCCTGAGAGCTTCAGAAGTGACCAGAGAAGGTTCGGGAGTGGAGGACATTCTGAAGCCAACACCAGCCTGTGGCTGAGGCTTATTGGGCACTCTCTGTGTCAGATATTTACCCACTCTGACCGTTATCTTCTTCCTGGTCTGAGGCAGTTGTGTGTGAAAAGATGTTTTCCTAAGAGCCTAGCTTTCCTGGGAGATGTTAAATAATGGTGGGGGTGGGGGGGTGGGGAACAGGAAGGGGAAGGTAGGCATGGCTACTTTCTGAGCTTGTGAGGCGATTGGCAGAACACAGATCTGTGATTGTGCACTGATAGGTAGATTCTGAAGAGCCAGTCTTTGAGGCCGTCATCAACTGGGTGAAGCACGCCAAGAAGGAGCGAGAAGAATCCCTGCCTGACCTGCTGCAGTACGTCCGGATGCCCCTGCTGACCCCCAGGTACATCACCGACGTCATCGATGCGGAGGTAAGTCCTGGAAGACACCGGACCCCGCGCCTGACTGTCCTCAGCACAGTGTTGTGGCCTCAGGGTCCTTCGTCATTTCCGGACGCCACAGCGTAGTTACTACCAGAGCCTCCTGGGACCACATTTTGGAAACTGGTTTCTAGATCAGAAGCTAATGACAACGTAACCGTAAACGTGCCGTTTGTCCTGTAACACTAGTGGGGCCACGGCTCCCTCTGCTCTGTGTTCCAGCCTTTCATCCGCTGCAGTCTCCAGTGCAGGGACCTCGTCGACGAGGCAAAGAAGTTCCACCTGAGGCCCGAGCTGCGGAGTCAGATGCAGGGACCCAGGACACGGGCTCGTCTGGGTGAGCTGGCGTCTGCAGAAAACTGCCCCTTGCCTGGTGGATGATGGGGCTAAAGGAACATTCTGTGAAAAATACAAGGACCTTGCGGGGGGCCTGAAGCGGCGGGGATCTCCCTTTTCCGCGTCCCGCGCGGAAAGAGAGATGAACGAACCGGTCCTAAATGGAGGCGGCCAGGGATTGAGAAATAATAGAAATAAAGAAAACAAGACGCAAAAATAGATTCATGAAGCTGGGGCTGGGTGGGACGCCATCTTTCCTCTCTGATGGAGAGGCAGCATGAGGACGACGACGACCCTGAGCCACTCAGCAGGTTTATTTTATATCCCCAAAATCCAGGAAGTAACACCAAAACTTAGGATCAAAGGAGCTTATTTGCATTCTTAACTAGGCCCTAGCATTACTGGATTTACATATCTAGACCCGCCCCTGCTGACACCTGGGCTGCTATGAAGTCAGAACTGATTAACATGTCCAGCCTCATTGGGGAAGCATGTTCCCAGGGCGTGACTCGGCCTAAGCCCTGAGTTTGGCTGACAATAATTAAGGAAATGCCCAGGTGCCTCCCAGGCGGCCCTCTACACCTTGTCTCAGGCCTGTTTTTAGTCTTTTCTTCGTCAGGTCCTCTCAGACAGATCACTTTACCACCAAGCTTTCTTCCATGTCTGTTGTGCACAACTCTGTGGAGGATTCCATGAGACAAAGTGTGACAATTTATAAACTGTCAAGTTTAGTTTCAGTATGTTTGGAGCCTGTAAATTGGGAATTATTTAGAATGTCATGTAGGACTTGGTATGTCCCCATCCACCTGTCCCCTTCCCCCCGTGTGTTTTCCCTTCTGGGTGAGGAAGGAAGGAGGAGCAGGTGGTGGGGACAGCCCAGGACGGGCAGGGGCCTGCAGTGGGTGGAGCCCTCACTCGAGCCAGGCTGGGTGGGTGCAGCACACAGGGCATTTCCTCAAAAGACTTTGTCTTTCAAAAGAAAGGCGGGAAAGGTTATCAGATACCTTCTTTGGGAAAATTGTAGAGAAAGACTCCCTTTAAAAGCCTAGTCTTATGGTTACTTGGCAGTTTTGATGACATCGTTGGCTAAACTGGAAAAATAAAAGTTCATAGAAAAGAGGTGTTTTTTAAAATACGTTTTTAATGATTTTAGAGAGAGGGATAGAGAAATAGAAACATCGATGAGAGAAACATCCATCGGCTGCCTCCTGCACGGCCCCCACTGGGGATCAAGCCCATAACCCAGACATGTGCCCTGACTGGGAATCGAACCGGTGACCTCTCAGTGCACTGGATGACACTCAACCAACTGAGCCACACCGGCCAGGGCATGGGAAAGAGACCTTTAAGTATATCACTTGGTTCCTATTTCACAACTCTCAACTTCTTTGAGGTGAGGTTAGGAGAGGGGTCTTTCACCACCAAGAACACTTCCGTTTTGAGGTGCAGGCTGGGAAGGGAAGGAGCTCCTCTTGGCTCCCACCTCCACGGGGAACCTCAGTTGATGTGTCGGCCAGAGGCGTCTGGGTGGGTTGGAAAGGCGGGGACTCAAATTTGCCTTCTGTAGTCTTAATGTCCAGGAATTTCAATGTAAGATACTTGAGTTCTCAAGCTAGAGCCTCTAGAAGAAATAATTTCCTATTAGGCAACCTTACAGTGACTCTTGTATTTCAGATGGCTTCTCTGGGTCGCATAAAACGACCTTCATTGTAGAACTGTTTCTGCTTATACGTCCCTGTGAGTGTTTACCCAGCCCAGGACGGTGGGGAGACCTGCCTTTTCCTCCTCTCTCCTCAGGAGCCAATGAAGTGCTGCTGGTGGTTGGGGGCTTTGGCAGCCAGCAGTCTCCCATCGACGTGGTGGAGAAGTATGACCCCAAGACTCAGGAGTGGAGCTTTCTGCCAGTACGTAAGGTGGAACCCGTCGTGGGGAAAGAGCTCACATGTCCTCCGTCCCTGGCTCTGGGTCATAAATAACCCAGCTCTAAACATGGGACAACCTAGTAACTGCTAACGCTCCTTACAACAGTGTCATGCGCACAGTAGGTATTCAGTAAATAGTTATCAACTGTTTACATTAGGTTAGACCTCAGAATGCCAGTGGCCAGTGTCAGCTGCCACCCTGCTTCAGCGCCTTCCTGAGCTGTCTGTAACTCCCAGCATGCTCCACTGGTCTTGCTCTGTCACCCTGAGCTTGGTGTTGTGTTAAATTGAACTCAAGTTTGTATCTTTCTCTGACTTAGTCTGTCTCTGTTTGAGTGGTGAAAAAAATAATTCTGAGGAAACCTGGAAATCTTTCAATCAGTCCTCATGACTTTAGGGTCATTGAATCTGGCCCTTTGATTAGCAGTTCGGGAAAACTTCCATCTGTGGGAGGATCTTCGTCTGTAGCACAGAGCCCTATGGAGTAGAAAGGAATGAGACCCTGGATAATGGGAAGCCTTGGAGTGAGGCAGGGGTGTAGAATGCTCGATGCTAGAGCATCACAACAAGCGAAAGAGTGTCTGCTCGGAGGGGGGCAGCGGGGGAGACAGCTGGAGGCCACTGAGGAGCGCTGCTCCCGAAGGCTCCTGCTGGCGAGTGAAGAGGCGGAGACGGGACAGAGAGCCGGGAGGAGGCCGAGGCTGCGTGACTGAAGTGCTCTGTCCCCTTCTCTCCTGAACCACAGAGCATCACTCGGAAGAGACGTTACGTGGCCTCCGTGTCTTTACATGACCGGATCTATGTCATCGGTGGCTACGATGGCCGTTCCCGCCTCAGTTCAGTGGAATGTCTGGACTACACAGCAGATGAGGATGGGGTCTGGTATTCCGTGGCCCCAATGAATGTCCGACGAGGCCTTGCCGGCGCCACCACCCTGGGAGGTAGGCTGGGTGTGCAGGGTGGCGTGGCCATGCTGTTGGGGCTGGATCGGGGCTCGGACCTCCCTGCTGTCTGGCAGGAGCATGGCCTGTGGAGGGTCCCGGTGAGGTCAGATGCTCCTGTTTGCTTGGGCAATAGCAGTTACAAAGCTGTTCAGTGTTCACGGGCGCTTCAGTGCTGACAACATGCTGGGTAGGGTTGCAGCATACTGAGAGGGACGTTGGCCTGGATTTCTGGGACCCGCGGCTGGTCTGGGAGTGCTTTGAGGACCTCATCCACTGTCTGCATGTATGGCCTGTGCTCGCTTCCTTATCGATACGACGTCATTGACTTATCCCATAAGAAACACGTTGGTTTTGCTCCCAAACATGTGAAGGACTTGTGGGGAATTGGTAGAGAAAAGAATGATTAGAAATCTCTCGTTGAGGGGAGGGCAGGTGATGGGGGTGGGGGTGGCCGGGGAGAGTTCAATGGGGGAAAAAGGAGACCTATGTAATACTTGAAACAATAAAGAACTGAAATTTTTTTTAAAATATATTTTATTGATTTTTCACAGAGAGGAAGGGAGCTAGAAACATCAATGAGAGAGAAACATTGATCAGCTGCCTCCTGCGCACCCCCCACTGGGGATGTGCCCGCAGCCAACGCACATGCCCTTGACCGGAATCGAACCTGGGACCCTCCAGTCCACAGGCCGACGCTCTATCCACTAAGCCAAACCGGTTTTGGCTGAAATTTTTTTTAAAAAAGAAAATAAATTTCTTAGTGAATAATGAGGCTGTTGATATAATTAGAGTGATTTATGATTAAAATGTTTAAATTCACAACATAAAAAAAGAAATCTCTACTTCTCTAAGAGTCTGTGGTTGGTTCATTCTGAGCAGATATGATCTACGTCTCTGGAGGCTTTGACGGGAGCAGGCGTCACACCAGTATGGAGCGCTATGACCCCAACATTGACCAGTGGAGCATGCTGGGAGATATGCAGACAGCCCGGGAAGGCGCGGGGCTGGTGGTGGCCGGCGGAGTGATCTACTGTCTAGGTGTTGACCCGGGGAGGCAGGGACGGGGGAGGGCATAATGGGTGGCAGCCTTTGGGGGCAGAGGGTTCTCGTTTTACCAGAGTCAAGTTCATAGATGGCCTTCAACTAAAACCCTGGTCTATCCCAATACAGTTCCATTAACTGGGATTGTCTTTTTCATGGAAGCAGAACATGGGATTCTGTTAGATTTCTCTTTGGACTGTTAGAACCCTTGAAGGAGAACTGAGATTAAAGATCAAGTTGGAACACAGAGAAAGGCAGGCTGGGAGTGGGGGTCAGGATTTGTCGTTCTCTCTGGAATGGCCTCTACTTTGTCTTTCAGGAGGATACGACGGCTTGAATATCTTAAATTCAGTTGAGAAATATGACCCCCATACAGGACACTGGACTAACGTTACACCGATGGCCACCAAGCGCTCGGGTAAGACCGTCGGGTCTGGGGGGCAGTCTGCAGTCGGGTCTCTGCTTGCACGGTGGGGGCGCAGTCACAGGATAGCCCATCGGTCAGGGTTGTAGTTCCTCTTTGCTCCGACTTCAGTGAAGCAGGAGTCAGAGTTCACCCTCCTCGCCTCTGATCTCCGTGTCCTGAGAACGAAGACAGCTTTTCAAACAGAGTATACATTTGAGGACAGAAGCCTTCTTGTTTTATTCATTTTTTAAATCCCAGCATTGTCACGTCTGGTACAGTCGTGTGTGTTTAGCATGTTACGTGGGCGAGTGCCGACAGAACTTCCTGGACAGAGGAGCTGGGCTCTGAGGCAGGAGAACGCTGTGCTGTTCTGATTCACTTTCTCTGTAAAAACTGCCCAGAACCATCACAGCTCCTTTCCGTCCTTCCTCCTTCATTGCCTCCTTTTTCCATTTCCTTCTTTTCTGTTAATGGAGAGGGTTGGGCTCTGAATTAATGAAAGTGAAGGTGAGAACCATTTTGTGTTATTTTCTTCTCATTTCAACTCCCACCAATGGGTTTACAGATGGGATAGGATAACCTGTGCCAGCTGATTTCAGGCCTGTCTGGCTCTGTGCACATCCCTGAGCTACCTGAGGATTCAGCTGGCCATCAGCGACCATGTCTTTCTGGAATCTGGCCTCAGTTCAGGAGTAGTGACCTGCTCTACCTTTTTCCAGGTGCAGGAGTAGCCCTGCTGAATGACCATATCTATGTGGTGGGGGGATTTGATGGCACAGCCCACCTTTCTTCCGTTGAAGCATACAACATCCGTACCGATTCCTGGACGGCTGTCACTTGCATGACCACCCCCCGATGCTATGTGGGGGCCACCGTGCTTCGGGGCCGACTTTATGCAATTGCAGGGTGAGGATTTAAAACCAGGCTGGGGCCATCATGCATCAGGGCAACATGATCCCATCCACACTGTTGGGTGGAGACGGTGTGGGTCAGGGGAGATGTCTCCATGGCGACCTCAGTGTGGGATGTGGGTGGAGAGGAACAGAAAGCTCATTTCCCTCTCTTGCTTCTTCCCCACTCAGATATGATGGAAACTCCCTGCTGAGCAGCATCGAGTGCTATGACCCTATCATCGACAGCTGGGAAGTGGTGACCTCCATGGGAACCCAGCGCTGTGATGCTGGCGTGTGTGTTCTCCGAGAGAAGTGACCTTGTTGGAGCTCCATCCAGAGCTAGTGACCAGTCCAGGGGCCAGATAGCAGGAGAATCAAGGATCGTGTCCAGAATGTCTGCTTCTCGCTGTGTGCTCAGGGCGATTACAAGCACCAGGGCGGTGATGATGGTCTTTATTTGCACACACTCCCCCTCGCGCTGGGACTTGTCCCTGAGTAGAGTGGTGAACGGCACTCACGGGAAAAGAATGCACTGAGGAGATGTGCGAGGCCAGGCCGCCTCTCCTGGTCTGGGCAGCACTTTCTGGCCGTGTCTGACTCACCATGTGCTTAGGAGGACATGCATAAGTTGCGCCCGTGTGTTGCAGAGAACGAAAGTGAGGGTGACCTACTAGAGGTGGGCAGTGTCCAGCCGACGTCTGGATTGGAAGGATTCCAGCTTGAGTCAGCCTGATGAAGTGCAGGTCCTGTTTTTCAGGACTAAGTGTACTTCCTGGTCTGCAGGGAGCTGCAGCATAGCTCTGCTGGAGGGGAACCAAGGGAAGCGCCTGTCACAGCTGTGGGCTTGGAAGACACCTGTCACACTCCTGGGAGCAGAGCTGCTCTATCCCAACTGGGCTGAGAGTGCAGTGCCCTGAACTCGCCGGTGTGAGTGAGCCTGGACCTCCACGACGTGAGACCTGGAAGGCAGGGTGGATGTTGGAAGGGTCTTCTGATGTCCCCGGTCTTTCTGGACTGCAGTGTGGCCTGCCTGGCCCTGGCCCTGTGCGAGACAAGCACAGTGAACAAGTGTCAGGTGGGCGGAGTGGAGTCAGTGGGGGACAAAGAAGTACCTGTGAGTTCGTATTCGTCTCACTCCTGCCAGGGCTCATACCCCGCAGCAAGGTTCGCCTTGGGGTGAGAGGTCTTTATTGAATCAGATACTACTATGCTGTAACATTTCCATACTATTTATTGGGGGAAGGGGTGGGGGTGCAGCAGCCTGGAAGTTCAGCTACTTGGTATTGCCCGTCCTTTTATGCGCACACTTCTGCTAAGGGGTGGTTTTTACTGCTGTTTGGTACATTTCGTCCTTGTCCTACTGTCGGGTTCCCAACCTGTCCTTAGAGTGGATTATGTTCATCCCAGGACAGAGGAATCAAAGGACAGCCAAAGTCCTGTGTTATCCAGTACCTGCTCTCACCATTTCTGAGCCACCATTCTAGGCTCTCCTGTGTTACCGAGTGAAATTCTTGCTTTATGGGTATTGGGAGTGTGGGAATGTGATGACCTAAACAAGAAAACACTCCTTTTACATTGAAATTCCATTTTCTCCTCTCCCTGAATTGAATTGACCTAAAGAGTTCATTTCCTTTGTATATTTTTAAGAAAATATTAAAAATAATCTGTCTCAAATGCCTTAAGAAAATTTGTGGCAAACCAGCACTGCCCTCCTACATTTGGGGGAGCAGACATAGACATCAGCTATGGGTCCTGTTGACCTTGTGTTTGTCAACTAGCTCCACTGTTTCTCTGTAAACACAGGTATGAGAGTCTCACCAGGAAAATGTTTCTGAATTTGCCATATTCGTTGACTCCTCTCACACTTGGAGTGTCCTTGAACCAAGGAGAAGCTCATTTAGTATCCACTTGAATTTCAGGGTTTTCGTCATCCCAGCCCCTCCATTTGCTTCAGTTTATGGCATGTGATAGAAACAGCTATGCAGAAGTCCAGATATTGCCAGAGCAAAGGGAAGGGGGAGCCAAAGACGAATTGGTTCGCCGAAGAGCCTGCCAAGCTCTCTCCAGCAGATGGACTGTGCCTGCTGGTGAAACTACAACTACGAAACGTGCCTCTCAGCCGGAGTCTCGGGGAGACAGACTAGGCGGCTCCTCAAACGAGTTTCAGACCAAATTCCCAGGAGTTCTGACATGACCCCGCACCGGATGTTGGGCAGTGCTCCCCACTCATGCCTCCCCGTCACGTAAATCTTGCTCCCCGCCAGGCGTGCCCCTAACTTGGTGGTTCCTCCTGCCTTTCTCGGTCTCTTAACTGGAAGCCAGTCACTTGGTTATCCACCACGGAAAGCTATCATTCATTTTGTGGGCACACATTTGACTAGTTTCTGGGTTCTGCATGGTTGTATCTTTGTCCCAAATCCATTCCTGTATTTTTACTTGCCCCGACCCATGGAGCAGTGGTCTCCTGATGTCCTGGCCACTTCTCTGTCGTCCAGCCCAGGCCCTCCATTTGTCCTAACTTTCCAAGCACAGCTGGGATCATTGCAGTACCTGACATGCAGCAAGTTCTCAGGAAATGTCGAAGTTATTTCTGGTACAAAGTGCCCATGCCATGGATCCTGAGGGGTTAGCATATTATATGAGTGCTTGAATCTTGAGTTGACAGAAGAGGAGGAAATGCAGGTGGGTCATGGGTGGTGGGTGGGTGATACCTGGCCTGACCCAGTGCGAGCCTGGGTTCAGGACCCTGTGCCCGCGCGGCTCTGAACCGAGAACCTGGGGACTCTGTCCTGTCCCAGGGGATGTGATGACAGCTGTGGCTGGACCCGTGCATCCCGGGAGGTCACCTCTGACCCGGACCTTCCTCACTGCGCCCATCGGATGGATGAGCGACAACCACAGGGAGGTAGTGGCGATCCAGCTCGGTTCTAAAGCGCTTCCACCCCATGCTGTGCCGCTGGTGGGAGCTCACCGGTTAGCACTGACCGGCCCTCGGCTTCCGGCAGCGAAGGGGTGCGTGTCCCCGCGGGTGGGACCCACATTGCCTTCCGTCCCCTCCCGCTCGGCACTGAATTCACGTCTCCGGAGACAGGGAGTTACGAGCAACCCTGATGACTCAATAGTAAGGGAGTCGGGTGACCGGGTCGGTGTGCTGAGGACTCGTGTCCGCCCCGCACTGGTCCTGTCACAAAGCCGCCGGCGCCTGCCACTCAGGGCCGCGGGGAGGGTCTGCGCGTGCGCAGCAGAGTCGACGCGGGCAGTGGGCGCCTGCGCAGGAAGCAGTGGCCGTCCGCCCCGCCCTCGACGAGAGCCGCGCCTGCGCGGTCCGGGCCCCGAGGCTGTGGCGGCGGCGATGGAGCCCGTGGCGCCGCGGAACGAGCTGGTGTCGGCGGAGGGCCGGAACCGGAAGGCGGTGCTGTGCCAGCGCTGCGGCTCGCGGGTGCTGCAGCCGGGCACGGCGCTCTTCTCCCGCCGGCAGGTAGGCGCCGGGCGGGGGTCGAGCGGGGCGCTGGGAGGAGCCGCACTGCAGGGCCGAGCGAGCCTCAGCTCCTGGGACCCGGGTCCTGCTTCCTCCAAGTCACGGGCCTTAATGCCCTCCTTCCGCCGTCACCGCTAGCGAGAAGGCGGAAGGGATGTCCCGGTTAACCTGCCGCAGGGAAAGGCGGTTAATCCGCACCGTGTGCGCGGCGGTCACCCGCATTCTCTCCCGGGGGCTCCGCCCGCAGCGCCTGTCACTGGGGCCGGGGTTCAGCTAAGAACGGGGACACGGTGTAGCGGGGCTGGTGGCACCTCGCGGGGGGAGGCCTGAAGACGCAGCGCGATCCCACACCTGGGACCCCACACCTGGGACCTCATCCCACACCTGGGACCTCACACCTGGGACCTCACATCTGGGACCCCACACCTGGGACCTCACACCTGGGATTCCACACCTGGGACCCCACACCTGGGACCTCACACCTGTGGTCTCACACCTGGGACCTCACATCTGGGACCCCACACCTGGGACCCCACACCTGGGATTCCACACCTGGGACCTCACACCTGGGACCCCACACCTGGGGTCCCACTCCTGGGATCCCAGACCTGGGGTCTCGGCTGGGCCTGTGATACTCGTTTTTACCGCTACACCAGGAGGCCTGTGTCCCGCCAGTTCTCACTCGGGGTCTTTCCTGAACTGAGGTCGCAGCGACACCGGAGCAGTGGGGTACCTAGCGGCTCCCAGCGCAGGTGTCGCCTCCAGGGCCCTGACCTCGGGGCCACCACAGGGCCTGCCGGGCTCCAGGGCACTGGCGTGAGCACCGCTGGGTGGAAGGGTTGTCCCAGAATTTATGGCCATGTTTTAAAACCACCTCAAGTTCTCAGAGGAAGGGAGAAACTAGAAACAAGGTAACCGAAGTTTTCTCTCTATTGTAACAGTTTTCATTCTCATCTACATTGTAGCATGCTTGCCAAGCTTTCTACACTAAGAATGTATTTTCTACAAAGAAAATATTCTTGAAAAAGCAACAGCGGTGTCAACAGAATCCTGCTGAGTTGTGGTGGTTACCTATATCTGAGGAGCCCATACAGCATTAGGGGCCAATTTTTTTTCTAATTTTTACAAACTGCCTGCTTTTACTAGGTGTACCGGTTAAAAATTCGGATTAACTGTTAACCGGTTAATAATGCGGATTTTGTAATCAAAGAAAACACGATAATTTCAAGAGAAACCTCAAAAGTGCTTTATTCAAAGTGATGTCCATCGCTAGCTACACATTTCCCACATCTTTCAGGTAATTTGTGGGTACCGTCCCAATAGAACTTTTCTTGTTTTGGGGGCAGACCATTCAGAGACCCAATTTTCCACTTCGTACGTTTTGAAGTGCTGCTCAGAAAGTGCATGTGCCATCGATCGGAACACGTGGTCGTCTGAAGGAGCAAGGTCTGGTGAACACGGCGGGTGGGTTCATACTTCCCAGGCAAGATCTTTTAACATGTCTTTAGTTGGTTTTGAAGTGTGTGATGGTGTGTTACCATGAAGCAAAATTACTTTGCCGTGTCTTCTGGCCCATTGTGGTCGTTTTATGATCAAAGCGTGGTTCCAATTGATTATTTGTCTTTGGTAGCGATCAGTACTCACGGTTTCACCTGGTTTTAGAAGATCATAATACACCACACCTTCCTGATCCCACCAAACGCAGAGCAGTGTCTTCTTTCTGAAGCGATTTGGCCTTGCAGTCGATGTTGATGGTTGACCTGGATCAACCCATGATTTTGTGCGTTTGGGATTCTCAAATAAATCCACTTTTCATCGCCAGTCACAATTTGTTGCAAAAAAGACTTTCGTGCCGTTGAAGCAACATTTTACTGATGACTTTTCAGTTTTCCATTTGTCTTTCGTTCAGTTGATGTGGCACCCATTTCCCTTCCTTTAAAATCTTTCCCATTGCTTGTAAATGGTCGGAAATTGTTTGCTGAGCAACGTTTAATCTTTCTGCAAGTTGTTTTTGAGTTGGACACGCATCTTCATCCAATAATGCTTGTCATTGTTGGTCTTCAAACTTTTTTGGTTGACCTGGACGTTCTTTGTCTTTCACATCAAAATCATCCCTTTTAAAGCGTTTAAACCAGCCTTCACAAGTATCTTGAGATGGAGCATGTTCACCATAAGCTTCCCAAAGTATAGATCACTTTCAGCAGCACTTTTCTTCAAAATAGTAATGAATTAAAATTTCCCTCAAATGCTCTTTTTTTTGGCATGAAATTTGACATTTTTAAGCGTAAAAATATCTATGATGTTAACACCTTCAGAAAATTTGACATATGAAGTTTGAAGCTTGTTGTCACTACAAAATAGTATACGTATCAAATCACATATATATCAACGTATGTGTAACTCCCATCTATTGAAAAAAATCCGCATTATTCACCAGTACACCTAGTATTGTGATTGCCAATGCCAGACAAGCACACGAAGGCCATGCTGTTTTGTTAAAGAGTTTGGGAAGACCTGACCATGTTGCTCAGTTGGTTAAAGCATCATCCATCCTGATACACCAAGGTTTCGGGTTTGATCCTAGATCGGGGCACATACAAGAATCAACCAATGAGTGCATAAATAAGTGGAACAATAAAGCAGTGTTTCTCTCTGCCTTAAAAATAAATTAATACTACAATGGGCATTATGGGAAGCTAATTCAGATTGTTTGGCTAAGGAAGACCTACCAGGGAGGTTACTTTTGAGCTGAATATCAAGAAGGGGCTGGCCTTGCCAAGACCCGAGGGCAGAGTAGACTTACCCTGCCTGAGGAAGGCCCGTGTGGCTGGAGCAGGGTAAGCTCGGGGGAGATTAGAAGCCGGTGGGGCCTCGAAGCCCAAGGTCAGGATAGCAGTGAAGACAAGTTACCACCACAGCTGGTCAGAGTTCCTTTTTTTTTTTTTTTTTAATATATTTTATTGATTTTTTACAGAGAGGAAGGGAGAGGGATAGAGAGTTAGAAACATGGATGAGAGAGAAACATCCATCAGCTGCCTCCTGCACACTCCCCCGACTGGGGATGTGCCCGCAACCAAGGTACATGCCCTTGACCGGAATCGAACCTGGGACCCTTCAGTCCGCAGGCCGACGCTCTATCCACTGAGCCACACCAGTCAGGGCCAGAGTTCCTTTTTCAGTCTCTTTAGAATCTGGGCACAGAGCACAGACAACAGAGGAGCAACCCGCATCCTCGTCTGTCACCTGCTGGGACTGCGTGTCTTGTTTGTGAGGGCACCGCGTGAAGTCCACGGTGCGTGGGGTGCTGGCGTGACGGGTGCTCAGCATGGCATTCCTTGTGTTCCCTCCCCCCCCCCGCCCCCCCCGCAGCTCTTCCTTCCCTCCATGAGAAAGAAGCCGGCTCTGGCCGACGGCAGCAGCCCCGACGGCGACCTCCTCCAGGAGCACTGGCTGGTGGAGGACATGTTCGTCTTCGAGAATGTGGGCTTCACCAACGACGTGGGCAACGTCAAGTTTCTGGTCTGCGCCGACTGCGAGATCGGGCCCATCGGCTGGCACTGCCTCGAAGACAAGAACAGCTTCTACGTGGCCTTGGAACGGGTGTCCCACGAGTAACGGAGGGGAGGGGGCTCCGCTGCACCCCGCGTGTCAGAGCTGCCCCTTCCCAAGAACTGGTTTTTAACCTGGTGCGACGGTTCTGCTGCTGCCGCTCTGTCCTCATGGCGAGCGTGGATGCATCCCGCTGAACGGGCGGGGCCAGCCCTGCTTCCTTAGAGCCTGGCGTGCGTGCCCCTTCTAGTTCGCGGTGCGCCACGCCGTGCCCTAAGCTCCGTTCCCCCAGTTGCGGACACGGGGAGCATCCCACCCTTCTCCTCTCACCCCTGCATCCTGCCGGGCTCTCCTGTACCCAGGGCTCCCTGGCTGCTTGCTCTGGACGGGCATCGCGACACTCATGTGCTGATAGTTGAGGCTTCACCTCTTTCCTCATCCCAGAAGGCGCGCGGATGTCTGAGAGTGACTTTGCTGTGTGGCTGACTTCACCGGCGTTTCTTCTTTTTAAACGGATAACCTTTGCGGGCTTTGGTATTTAGGCTCCTGATCAGGAACGCTGCGGGTGCACCTCTGTGCCAGGGGTGAGAACCTCACCTCCAGGTGGTCAGAAGCCTTTCGTGGTGAAGATGAAGGTGGCCCCTCTTCCCTTCAAACCCTGATGAGGTTTACAGCCTGTCAGTTGAGAATCAGACTTTCCACCCCATCGGGAGCCATTGTCCCCGGATCTAAGACCCTGGATGTGGGGTCTAAGAGGAATAGGCCTTTGCCATATTACACAGGAGTTTGTAGGTTTGTCTTCCTTTGTTCTCAAGAAAGACTTCCTTAATGGATGATGTCATTTACTGAACCTGCTGGGCCTGGTTCATTTGGAATCTCTACACTGACCCCCAAAACAAACCTTCCATCCAGAGGCCTCGGTTGCTACAGCTGGGGAGTCGCTCTGACCCTGTGATTTTAGCGAAGTATTTCACCTTTCAATAGGACTTGAGTTCTTCCGGAATGACTCACCTCAGCAGGAGTCTGTGCAACCAGGTCCAGGTTCCTCCCCATCACCCACCTCTCAGATCCAGGAGACCTGGCACTGCAGGAGGACTAACTGGAGACCGCCTCTCTGCGGTCCGTTTGTCCCCTTCCCCCCAGAGCTTACTCTAAGGGCTCCCTCACTAACGGGGTGGGGAGGGCCTTGGGCATGGTTTTGCAACTGGCCTGCTTCCTCCTGTGCGGTCAGAGCCCAGTGAGCTCCCGCAGAAATGAGAGAGCCGTTCTCTAGACAAGTGGTCTAGGGTCCATGATTATGGCGTGTACGGAAAGACGGCTGCGAGAGTTCTCCACTCCGGTTGGAAGGAACAAAACCAAGCAGATGCCTCTCTGGGCGAGTGGCCCCTCCTGGCACAGCCAAGTCCAGGCAAAGCATTTTCTAAAATTGGGCTTTGACTTTTCTTTCCTTTTTTAATCACAGAAACAGTACCCATTCGTTGCAGAGACACACAAAAAGGGGCACGCACGTTTTTTAATCCCTCGTATTTCCACCATCCACAGATGGTAATGCTGTGTATGTCCATCTCCATGTTTTCTACACGTACGTACGCATGTATGGCTTTTAACACAAATATGAGCCCATACTGTACTCGGTTATAGCTAGCTTTCTCCGTTTAACAATACACCAACTTCCCTTGCGTGTGGCTGTCCCCGGTGTCCGCCATTGTATGTCTGTCTGTATGTAAGCAGTCCCCTGTCAGATTGCAGCTTAAACGCACATTCCTAATGGCTCCCTCGGGGTAAAAAGTGGGATTGCAGGGTGTGCCGTGCACATGCCTCGGAACTGGCCTCGCTGTTTACCCTCCAGAGTAAGGCAGACTCCCGTTGCTGAACCGTTCTAACACCGGGCATGTGTTATCATTAAAAGAGCATTTGGCCCTGGCCACGTAACTCGGTTGGTTAGAGTGTGGTCCAGATACGCCAAGGTTGCGGGTTCAACCTCCAGTCAGGGTATATATGCAGGAATCAACCAATGAATGCACCAATATGTGGAACAACAAATCGACGTGTTTTTTTCTCTCTCTCAAAAAAAATACATTTTGCCACTTTAATAGAAACAATAGTCTCATTTTGATTTGCATTTGTTATTTCTAATGAAGTTTTTATATACTTAGTGATTTGTATTTCTTTTTTTTTTTTTTTGAGAATTGCCAAACACTGTTGCCCAGTAGCCAAAAAAATATCAAGTTGTTATCTTGTCTTTTCAGTTTGATTTGAAAGAAATAAAGGCATTTAAACAATGGAAATTGTACTCCTGCACGTCCTTGGAAAGAACATGTAATTTTAGACAGCAGAGGAGAGCTGAAACTTAAGATTTACCTTGAGGTCTGTCAACTCACTGGTTAATGATGTAGTGTCTGTGACACAATGAGAATGTCATCGCTCAGTCTCCCTCACACCATAAGGCAGGCAGAGAACGCACACTCGCTGTTTTGAGGAGAGAAAGCCGCCTTCCTGTCGGGGAGAGGTTGATTTTCCTAAAGACTCCTTGTTTGTTTAACACAGAATCAAAGCTGGACAGTGGTGTGCTGACATTTTACGTATTGTTACTATGCTGTGCAGGACGCTCGATGTTAGTTAATGACATAACTAGCAAGGACTTCTGCTGAAAAGCACGGACAGGTCACTTGGCCTGGCCATCCCACCGATGGCCGCTAGAAGGGCTGGACAGAATACTTTTTAAGTCAGAAGGCATCAGCCCTAGCCGGTGTGGCTCAGCGCATAGAGCATCAGCCTGCAGACTGAAGGCTCCCAGGTTCGATTCCAGCCAAGTGCACGTTCCTCAGATGGAGGCTGGATCCCCAACCCTGGTCGGGGCTTGTGTGGGAGGCAGCCAGTCGATGGGTCTCTCTCACATCCATGTTTCTCTGTGTCTCTCCCCTCTCCCACTCTAAAAACCAATGGAAAAATATCGAGTGAGGATTAACCAAAAAAAAAATTTTTTTAATCCAATAACCAAAATTAAGAATTCAGTGGAAGGTTTTAGCAGCCAATTAAGCACAGCCTTGTAGAGAGGGTCTGGTGAAAGCCACTGAAAGTGTACCTGCCCCAAGCATCCTGGACAGAAAGTACTCAATTTCAATGCACTTTGCCTGTCCTCCCTCTTGGCAGCCAGCAGAGGGCAGTAGAGGCTGCAGCCACAGGCCAGTCCACAGGGGCCAGCTTCCCATTCAGGGCCGGCCCAGGCCTGTGGTCCCAGGATTCCCAAGGACAGGGGTGTTTAGTCTCTGTTCTTTTTAAGCTCCAGTGAGCTTCAGGGCTGCCTGGAAATGCCACTGGGGGGTCTAGTTGTTAGCATTAACCTGGGGGGTTAATTAATGAATTAGCATTCGTCTGTGGGTCCTGCTTGAGGGGTCCCTGGGAGGGGCTTGCTGAGAGGATGGGGTCTGAGGGCCCAGGCCACCGACAGGACCCCTGCCGAGGAAGTGCCTGCACTTACTTAACAGGGGCCGTGGTCTCTCTCTGATGTCCCATCTCCCTCCATCGTTGCGGCTCCTGGGATCCCCCTGTCCCCTCAGTCCCCCTAGTCCCAAGAGACAAGGCCCTCAGCCTGCGTTAGCGCTTTGTCTTTTTTTTTTTTTTTTTTTTAAAGTATATTTTATTGATTTTTTTACAGAGAGGAAGAGAGAGGGATAGAGAGTTAGAAACATCAATGAGAGAGAAACATCCATCAGCTGCCTCTTGCACACCCCCTACTGGGGATGTGCCCGCAACCAAGGTACATGCCCTTGACTGGAATCGAACCTGTGACCCTTGAGTCTGCAGGCCGACGCTCTATCCACTGAGCCAAACCGGTTTCGGCTAGCGCTTTGTCTTGATCCCTCCAGAGCCGGGTCATGGCTGTTGACTTTCCACGTGAGACCGGCTGACTCTCGGCCTCCGGGTTCCCTGGGACCCAGGGGCTCAGGTTAGAGGTGGAGTTGGGGCTCGGTCCGCAGGGAAGGCGGTTAGGAAAACCTGCCCGTCACACGTTCAAGTACAGGCCTGTGTCTGCTCGGCCTGTAGGGCCCGCTCCACTGGTCTCTTCGCCCAGAAACCAGGAGCTGACCTCCTTCCAGTCTTCCCAGGACACGCCACCCAGGGAGGCAGCCTCCAGGGGCGGGACAAGCTAATCATCATTTGCATAAACTTCCTGCCATGACCTTCTCTCAGGTCCCAAACCAGAGAAGAAGTGGAGACCAGGGAGGCTGCTCACCATCCTACAAGGCACCAGACAGACCCCACGTGGCCCAAGGAGGAAGTCCAAGGTCGCCCCCCCCGACACCCCTCCCCACAGGCGGGTCACGTCCACGACCCCTCCCCACATACAACGACCCCTCCCTACATACAGGTCACGTCCACGACCCCTCCCTACAGTCACGTCTCTGCCACTCAGCCCTCCCCTCCCACCCCAGCTCCGGCTGAAGCTCTGCCTCCCCACATGGTGCCGGAACCTTCTAGCAGCTGCGGAGCCGAGGAGTTTCCGTCTCAGAACCACGGACGAGGACAGAGTGGGTGGGGGGCAGAGGGGAGGTTGCTTTTGGTGCTCCGGACGCACAAAAAAATCCAGAGCGCCAGGTGGGGAGTAGGAATCCCTTGCTCCTATTTTTTACCTAACGTAGAAGAATTCATCTTTTATTCGTTCACATGAACGGGAAGAAAGGAGTTAGATGCTATTCGAGCATTTCATCTTCTAAGAAGCAGCATTTCAGGGCAGAGAGACCCCACCAGGCCCTTCTGAGGACGCAGTGAGTCTAGGGAAGGTAGGTTCATCGGGCAGCACCGCCCCCCAACACTACAACACTAGGGCCCTTGGCCCTCCAAGGCCACTGGCTAGGGGTCCCAGGCCCATGGGGCGGGGAACCCCCCCACTGGAGCCTGGAAGAGCAGACACAGTGAGGAGAGGAAGGTATGGGAACCCTGTGCAACGCGGTGTGATACGCGGGAGTAGAAATGTGAGTCAAGTCAGGACCGTGACAGTCTCAGGGGGTGGACAGCAGCTGACCGGGCAGGAAGAGGTCCAGGGCCAGGTAGGAGGTCTCAGAACCAGGCTGGGGCCAAGGCTGAGAGCAGAGCGGCGGAAACGGGTACCAGCTACGGAGCAGGGACATCCTGACCCGACAAGAGGTCCTGCTGATGAGTGTGTGTGTGTGTGTGTGTGTGTGTGTGTGTGTGTGTGTGTGAATCCCAGGCACATGGAGCTGGCCCCGTGCACACGCGTGTCCTGAGCTGGCTGAGGGACTTGCGTGGGAGGCAGGAAGCAGGAGCTGTGGTACCCGGCTGTGGACAGAGCATGGTGACCGCCTGGGACCTCAGGGTCAGGGAGTCAGGGTTCCAGGGGTGTGATGAATGTCGGTGACCCTGTGTCCCTGCCACCTGACCTCCCGTGTCCCTGCCACCGGACCTGCACCAGGAGGCTCGGTCTTCCTTCTCGGGGACAGAAGGAACAAGAAACAAAACTGGTGACGGAGTTCCGGCCTCGGCCTGGAGCTGGGCCTGCCTCTGCCACCCACATGCCAAGGAGGACGCTGCCCCCAGGCCTTCGGGTGGGAAAATCCGCCCTGCCCCACCTACTGGGGGCGGGGCCAAGCATCCTACCTGCCTGGGCCTGTCCTACCCACCTGCCTGGGTCCCTGAAGCTCCTGGGCAGGAGGGACGGGCTCAGGAGGGCAGAGGGCGGAGTGTGCATCGCCCTGGAGTCTCCCCTCACCCTTCATCTACCCCCCTACCCCCACCCCCACCTGTGCCAGGTGGGAGCAGTCCTGGGCAGCGAGGGGTGGAAAGAGGTGGGCCCAGCAGTGGGCTCGCCCCTGAGCCTCATTAGCCCGTCCACAGAGGCCTGCAGGAGACAGGTTTGCACTGAGGCCCTCGCCCTCACTCCCCATGCAGGGGAGACTCAGTAAAAGTTTGGAAAATGAGCCCGGCCAGCGTGGCTCAGTGGGTTGAGCGTTGACCCAAGAACCAGGAGGTCACGGTTCGATTCCAGGTTAGGGCACATACCCAGGTTGTGGGCTCAGTCCCCAGTGTGGGGTGTGCAGGAGGCAGCCGATCCCTGATTCTCTCATCACTGATGTTTTGGTCTCTCTCTCCTTCTCCCTTCCTTTCTGAAATCAATAAAAAATATTTAAAAAAAAGAAAAAACAGACGGTATGAGTCACTCGTCTGGGAACAAAGGGGAAGGAACAGGCCTCCTGACGTCTCTGTGGCACGGAACGCGTGATGGAGCCGCCTCCCTCTGCCCTCTTCCCTCCTCCCGCCCGTCAGAGGGGCTGGAATGAACCGGCGTCCAGGCTTCCATTGTTCGCACCCTTTACCGATTTATCTTCAACCCTGAGCTGCTACGGTGGCCCTGGCGCCCTCCTCCCAGAGGTAGATGTGCCTGACCATGAGCCCGCCCGCCTGGTCGGCGTTCACCACCAGCTTCACGCAGCTCACGTCGGACCCCACGCGTGTCGGCAGCGCCTCCTGGTCCAGCTGGCCCTCCAGGAGCTGGCCCAGCAGGACGAAGCTGGTGCAGAACTGGGGCACCCCCTCGGGGCTGTGGCCCAGCTCCACCTGCCCCCTCTGCAGGGCGTGCTTTCCCTCCACGACCGTGCCCGTCAGCACCTGCACGCGGCTCAGGTTCGCGGGGCGGTTCAGGACGACGGTGAGGTGGCTTCCGGCGCTGACGTTGTGGGTCCAGAAGAAAGACTCGTCCAGGGTGTAGGCCTCCCAGGGGGCGTGGACGTCAAAGACCCTCATGTCCGTGAACACGGCTCCCGGCGGGTTGTGGGGGCCGGGCGGGCCCCGGCTCTGAGCGGCCCTGGCCTTGGGGTCCTGGCTGGCTCGGTAGTAGGAGACCCGGTAGTAGAAGAGGAAGGGCCTGCAGAGGACGGGCCTCCTCTGGGCCTGGAGGACGCTGAACCGCGGGATGAGCCTGCTGAGGGGCTGGTCCTGCTGGAAGAGGAGGAGGAAGCGGGCCAGCCGGGGGAGGTCGCCGCCCCGGAACAGTTTGCCCAGGGAGCCCCTGTTGGAGAATTCCAGCAGCGCCCAGGGGTGGGCGCGCAGGGCCCACACCTTCCGACGAACGTGGGTGAGGAAGCTGGGGGCGCAGAAGACGTTGTCCCGCAGCAAGAGGAAGTAGTCGGAGAGCTTGGCCGCGAAGCTCACCAGGAAGGCGTGATCCGCGTTCTGCTTGGCGGAGGCGCCCCCGCAGCGGGCCCCCTGGTCCCCGTCCCCGCAGTGGGCCCCCTGGTCCCCGGCAGGACCCGCCGCGGAGTAGGCGTCCGGGGGAGCGTGGATCAGCACCAGCCGCCCCGCCAGGATCTGGGGGCTGAAGAGGCTTGAGATCCGGACGACGGTCTCCCGGAGCCACGCGAAGTCCGAGTCCGCCAGGTGCACCAGCACCGTGAGGTGTCTCTGCTCGACCTTGGAGGAGGCGCGGAACAGGGAGCCCAGCGTGTACAGGAGGCCGTTGGGGTCCCGCCCGGGCCCCGAGGAGATGCCCACCGTCAGCCACGCTGGGGGAGTAACAGAGAGACAGCGGTCAGCGCGCATGGGGGGGGGGGGGGCGTCCAGGGGGCGGGGGGGAGTTCTTTGGGGCTCTTTCTTCTCTTCCTTTCTTCCCCTCCTATTTTCTTTTTTTATTATTATTAAATATATTTTTATTGATGTCAGAGAGGGAGAGGGAAGGAGAGGGAGAGAGATAGAAACACCAATGATGAGAGAGAATCATGGATCAGCTGCCTCCTGCACGCCCCCCATTGGGGATGGAGCCTGCAACCCAGGCCTGTGCCCTGACCGGGAACGAATGGGTGACCTCTCGGTTCCTGGGTCAATGCTCAACCACGGAGCCATGCCAGCCGGCCCTCCTCCTGTCTTCCATGGAGTCGGCCTTTCGGTGGAGGGAGGTTCGAGTCCTTGCTACCAAAGTGTGGTCCTCAGTCCGGCAACACCAGCCTCGCCTGGAAGCTTCCGGACACGCACACGTGGGCCCTGCCTGACCTGGACTGGAACAGAGCTGACTTCGACTGACATCACCGGGCGCCCCGTGTGCGCACTCAGTCGGCGTGGTGCTGGGCCCCCGGGTCCCCCCGAGCTTCTCCGCGCGGCTTTATGGCACCTGGTCCACACGCTCGGGAGCTACCAGCTCTGTGTACCCCGTCCGTCTCCCCTGAGCTCTCCTTGAAGAAGATGCATTTGAAAAGGCACTTCCCCTACAAGCCAGGAACCCAAGGTTCCCCCCAAGGTTTCCCGCCACTGATTGTGTGACCTTGGGCAAGTCCCTTCACCCCTGAGCCTCCTTCCTGATCCGTAAACCGGAGCGGGTGGGGCCGTGTGGCTCTAAGGCCTGTCCTGGTCCCGGTGTTCTCTAATCCCGAGGTTCCGCTTCCCCAGAACAGGTAGCTGTGTCTGCCCGCCTTCCTGGTGCCTGACGGGTAGGTGACTTGGTGGGGAGAAAGTCGCCAGATTCCGATATTCCCCGGGCAAAGGGCTGTGCTCCTTCTCTCCTCCCTCTCTCCTTCCTCGCTGCCTTTACTTCTGGGGACGCCCCTGCCTCCCGTGGGACCCCATTCCCCTCCCTGGAACTCACTCTTCCTTCTCTGCTGGATCGTTTTCATGTACGTGGAGGTGAGGTCCTGCCAGTCTCCTGGTGGTCTCGGGGCCTTCTTCCCGCCATCACTGACCGGGGGCATCGACGAAAGCAAAGCATGGACCTTCTTTCAGGAGAAGAACCAGGGTTAGCTCTGGGGCGTCCCAGAGCTTCTCTCGGGGGGGGAGAGGGGGAGTGGGTCCCCTAGGTGAGCCCAGTGCACTCTCAGGACGTCTGACCACTGGCCCAAGGATCCGGGCTCCAGCAGTATTTGCTGCCTTTCTCCCCTCAGCCCCTGTAGGGGGGATGGGAAGGGGGATGTGGCTTCTTTATGGACCAACAGGTCCCAGTCCACCCCCCACCCCCTTTGGAGCTTCCTGCTCTCAGGTGGACAGGGACAGGCACTTTGAGAGTCTGCCTGTCCACCCCCCGCCCCCCCACCCATACCCTCCGTTCCCTCTGAGAGCAACTTGGCCTTTACATTTTGATCCTCGTCCATGTCCCTGGGGATTTGCAAGGTGAGGAAGAGCCACAGGAATCCGACGGCCAGGGAGGTCAGGAGGCAGTGTCTGAGGGAACACCGCATGGTGTCGGTGCCGGCACTCGGTTCCTGCAGCCAAAAGCGACATGCACCCTGGGGACGGCCCATCCCGCCCACGCCTACAGCTTCCCCTCATCCCCCTGAGAGCCTCATCCCTGAACCCTCCAGGCCCTATCCTTCCTCTTCTTTTTATTTTATTTTTACTTTTTTTTTTTAAATATATTTTTATTGATTTTTTTTTACAGATAGGAAGGGAGAAGCATAGAGAGTTAGAAACATCGATGAGAGAGAAACATCCATCAGCTGCCTCCTGCACGCCTCCCACTGGGGATGTGCCCGCAACCAAGGTACATGCCCCTGACCGGAATCGCACCGGGGACCCTTCAGTCCGCAGGCCGACGCTCTATCCACGGAGCCAAACCAGCTAGGGCTTTATTTTATTTTTAAAATATGTTTTTACTGATGTCAGAGAGGAAGGCAGAAGGAGGGAGAGATAGAAGCATCAACGATGACAGAGAATCATGGACCGGCTGCCTCCTGCACGCCCCACACTAGGAATTGAGCCCACAACCCGGGCATGTGCCCTGACCGGGAATCGAACCCTGACCTCCTGGTTCCTAGGTCGACGCTCAACCACTGAGCCACACCAGCCGGATCCTCTTCTTCATTGTGAATTACTGCCCAAGCCAGTCTTTTCTTTAATTTTTTTTTTTTTTTTTTTTAGTCCTCACCCGAGGACATTTTTCCTTTGATTTTTAGAGAGGGTGGAAGAGAGAGGGAAAGACAGAGAAACATTGATGTGAGAGAAACACATCGGTTGGTTGCCTCCTGCACGCGCCCCAACCAGGGCCAGGGATCGAGCCTGCAACCGAGGTCTGTGCCCTTGACCGGAAATGAACCCGGGACCCTTCGGTCCGCAGGCCAGGGCCCAAGCCCGCCTTTTCATCTGAGCTGGGACCTCACGGAAGAACCGTGCTCACCCCTCCAGGAGGGGGGGCTGGTTGTCCTCCCGTCCTGGGACCTCTGCTGACTTCTCTTTGCAGCTTTCACTTTGCCAGCGTGTTTCCCTCTCAAACGGAGAGTGCCCGCTGCACACGCACACGCACACGCACACGCACGGCGGCCCCCTCGGGGATGAGGCCTGTTTATCTTAGAGAACAGATGTTCGCCAGCCCACCCTGCTTCTCCTAACCAAAGTGAAACTATTTCATAAAACAGCTGACGTTCGTGAAGGGCTGCTAAGTGCTAGGCAACTTGGGTGCCCTTCTTGGCTTTTTAATGAAAAAGCATTTCCCTGAATTTCCCCCCAAGCCGGAATCGTATTCACGGGCCTTGATTAGCACAGGATCCCGTGAACTGGGAGTAAATCACCCCTTTCCTGAGGGGTTGGGCTGTTGGAATTCGGCTGGCGCGGCCTCAAACGCCCGAATGTGCTTTCCTCCTCTGTGGCTTTTCTCTGGGGAGAATGTTTTCCTCTGTTTCTACATGATCAGAGGAAAGCCTTTAATATGCTTGTCACCAGCTCTTGATTCTTACCGGGCGTATTCGGGACACAAAAGAAATCGCAGTCGGTAATTTCTACGCTCCCGAGGCCACAGCATTCTCTCATCTCCCCATTTCCATGGAACCCTGCCAGGTCAGCATTTCACTGGAGGTTAGCAGGCTCCTCTCCCTTAACCATTTAGCTTTAAAAAAATATTATTTTTTATTTATTTCAGAGAGAAAGGGAGACGGAGAGAGAGAGAGAGAGAAACATCCATGATGAGAGAGAATCATGGATCTGCTGCCTCCTGCACGCCCCACACTGGGGATCGAGCCCACAACCTGGGCCTGTGCCCTGACTGGGAATCACACCGTGACCTCCTGGTTCGTAGGTCGACGCTCAGTCACTGAGCAGCACTGGTCGGGCCCACGTGGTAGGAATTATTAAAATACTTGTAGTAGTGGTAGGGCTTCACAGATTAAACTTTTCTTACCCGGCCTTTTTGTCAGAGGTGATTCAGATACAAACCACTTTACATAAAAGAAATAGGCTGGCCCTGGCCGGCTTGGCCCAGTGGGTAGAGCATCGGCCTGCAGACTGAGGGGTCCCGGGTTTGATTCAGGTCTAGGGCACATGCCCAGGTTGTGGGCTTGATTCCCAGTAGGGGGCGTGCAGGAGGCAGCCGATCCACGATTCTCTCTCATCATGGATGTTTCTATCTCTCCCCCTCGCTCTCTGAAATCAATAAAAATACATTTTATTTATTTATTTTTTAAAATATATTTTATTGGTGTTTTACAGAGAGGAATTGAGAGGGATAGAGAGTTAGAAACATCAATCAGCTGCCTCCTGCACACCTCCCACTGGGGATGTGCCCGCAACCAAGGTATGTGCCCTTGACCGGAATCGAACCTGGGACCTTTCAGTCTGCAGGCCGACGCTCTGTCCACTGAGCCAAACCGGTTTCGGCAACAAAAATACATTTTAAGAAACAGGCTGCTGTGCTCTGGAACAGCAGAGCACGGGAGGGTGTATACTGCGCGAGGCTTTCCTGTTACAGCCGGAGGCGTCCACACAGTGGCTCTGTCCCCTCAGCCCCCCCCCCCGTGTCCTTTACCTGTCACTGGGGCACCAGCATCCAGCCCTCCGACCCCCACAGGCGTCGCCAGAGGTGAGGATGTGGGTGCCCAGGACCCACTGCAGGCGTCTGAACAGAGGGGGGCGGGGAGGGGGGCTGGCAAGCACCCGGAGGCCTCCTCAGGGGTCCACCCTTGAACTAGGCTGCCTCTGTGATGTTGCCCTTGTGTGCTGCTCCCCTGCCCGGCATCACAGGTGCCCAGGGACAGGGCTCCCCGGAGCGGTGCCCGCGCAGGGGCTGGCACTGTGCACTGTGATGCGTCTGGAGGGGCAGCATCTCCTCAGAGATCCGAGCACTGACGGCCCCGCGCCCCCGGCATCACTGGAAAGGACAAGTATTGTAGTCTTTATTTAATATATTTTTATTGATTTCAGGGAGAGAGAGAGAGAGAGAGAGAGAGAGAGAGAGAGAGAGAGAGAGAGAGAGAAACATCAATGATGAGAATCATGATCGGCTGCCTCCTGCACAACCAACACTGGGGATCGAGCCCGCCACTTGGGCAGGTGCCCAGACCAGGAATCGAACCCTGACCTCCTGGCTCCTAGGCCAATGCTCAACCCCTGAGAGCCACGCTGGCCAGGCCAGTCAAGGGCAAGTATTTTGTGAAACTGTTCGTGCTGGAGATCACAGACAAGACAGTGTGAAGCCGCTTTGTGGAGCATGGACACATGTGGGCAGGAGGAGGGGCCGAGGTGGAGATGGGTTTCTATGTCCCTTCCCTCAGTTTCACTGACGTCAGGTTGGTGCTTGGGGAAGGCCAGAGGCTCTGGGATCGCCATTCCGGGGGTCACTTTGGCTAATTAACCTTTCTTTCTTTTTTTAAAAAATATATTTTACTGCCAAAACCGGTTTGGCTCAGTGGATAGAGCGTCGGCCTGCGGACTGAAGGGTCCCGGGTTCGGTTCCGGTCAAGGGCATGCACCTTGGTTGCGGGCACATCCCCAGTGGGAGGTGTGCAGGAGGCGGCTGATCGATGTTTCTCTCTCATCGATGTTTCTAACTCTCTATCCCTCTCCCTTCCTCTCTGTAAAAAATCAATAAAATACAGAGAGGAAGGGAGAGGGATATATAAATATATTTTATTGAATTTTTACAGAGAGGAAGGGAGAGGGATATATAAATATATTTTATTGATTTTTTACAGAGAGGAAGAGAGAGGGATAGAGAGTTAGAAACATCGATGAGAGAGAAACATTGATCAGCCGCCTCTTGCACGCCCCCCACTGGGGATGTGCCCGCAACCAAGGTACATGCCCTTGACCGGAACCGAACCCGGGACCCTTGAGTCCACAGGCCGACGCTCTATCCACTGAGCCACACCGGTCAGGGCTAATGAACCTGTCTGAGCCTCAGTTTCTCCATCTGAAAAGTGGTGACGATGCCCATTCGTGGGGTGGATTGTCCACTAGAGGACAGGTTTTCCCCAGCCCCGGGCCCTGCCTTATTCCTGATTGCGTTTCCGGGTCCCTTCCTGCCAGAAGGAGGGATGAGCTTTAGGGCGTCAGACGTCAGACCCTGTAATCCGTGGGCTGAGGACACACACAGTTTGGTTGGACACTGTGTGTTGCAAGTGAGCTTGGCAGGTCCCGGTGCTGCCTGAAGTCCTGATATTTGTGTGGGGAAGACTGACGGAGAATTCCAAGCCCTCCAAGCCGGGGAGCATGCTGGGAGGGCCTTCAGTCCAGAGACCGGGGGTCGTCGGGGTGATGGTGGCAGGAGGACCAGGGAACAGGCGTTTCCCCCTCTGCCTCTCGGCAGCTCCCAGCTGGGAGTCTGGGACCTGCAAAGGGGCCCAACCTGAATACCAGGCCACACCTACAGCCACGGTGTGGGGTGCGCTGCCCAACCCCACCCTGGGCAGGGCCCACGGGAACCTCCCACCTACCAGTGCCTGAGGGAGGGTCCTGGGAGGCGGCCCACACCCAGGGACACGGGGCCCTGGACCCTGGGTCCCCTGAGCTGAGGCAGCTGAGTAAGGGTGGCAGGACTGGGGAGGAGGAGAGAATGGAGAGGAGGAAGGGATGGGGATGAGGAGGGGATGAGGAGGAAAGGGAGGGGTGGGGAGGAGGAGGAGATAGGAATGAGGAGGGGATGGGGAGGAGGGGAGAAAGAGGAAGGGAGGGGTGGGGAGGAGCAGGAGGAGGGGAAGAGGAGGAAGGAGAGGGTTGGGGATGAGGAGGGAAGGGAGGAAGGGGAGGGGATGATGATGAGGAGAGGTAGGGAGGAGAGAGGTGGGGAGGAGGAGAGGTGGGGAGGGGAAGGGGATAAAGAGGAAGGGGAGGGGATGAGGAGGAGGGGTGGGGAGGAGAAGGGGTGGAGAGGAGAAGGGGTGTGGAGGAGGAGTGGGGAGGAGGAAGGATGGGGAGGAGGAGGTGCCTTCCCTGGACCCAGACCCAGCTTCCCAGGGACAGAAGCTCGGAAATGAGGTCCTCATCACGGTGGGAGCTGATCAGCAAGGGGCAAGGGGTCCATGGCCGGGCTGGGGCAGAACCGGGCGCGGAGGCCGCACACAGACCAGCCCCTCGGAGAAGGGGTGGCTGGTTCCAGGGGAATGAACGGGGCCAGGCAATGGGGTGCCCCTGACCCCACGTGCTGACCGACTGCGATCTCCCACCAGGAAGCCAGATTCTCCCGTCTAGCCCCCAATCCATCCCAGCCAACGCTCAAGGCCACCCCTCCCCCTCAACAAATATTTGTGGAGCTTGTGTAGGTGCTCGGGGCCAGGGCTGGAGCCCACTCCTCCCTCTGCAGCTTAGGTGCGGGAGGGCGTGGGCAGGGGCGGGGAGGGTGTGTGCTGGGGCAGGGGCAGGGGGCAGCGAGGGTTCGGGGAAAGGCAAGCACCCCGTTACCCGCGCCCCCACAGAAGGAACGAGACGTCCAGGGGACACAATAGACAAGCAGGAGGCCCAAGAGGCCGCAGCGCATCGTGAGGGCGCAGGGCCTGTGGTCTCCACCCGGGACGTCCGTCCGACGCCGGGCATCGCAGGCCCAGAAGGTGGCGGGGCGCCCGCACCGAACTGGAGGAGAGCGGAGACGCGCTGAGGCCGGGGAGACGGGCGGGGGTGGGTGGGGAGGAGACGGGGCAGGGACCCCGGACCCGAGGAGAGCTGCGGGCAGAAGGGCCGCAGTCCCAGGAAGGCGCAGGCCGGAGGCCCGGGCGGAAGCGAGCCCCGGAAAGCGGGGGAGGCCGCGGGGAGAGGTTTGCGGGGGGCGGGGCGGGGGCGAGCACCCCACACGTGCGCTACGTGCTGCGCGAGCGCTCCTCCCCCGCCCCGGCCGCGGGGAGCAGGGCCCGCCCCCATCCTCCTCGGGCCCCGGTGCGTGGGGGCTGGGCTGGGGGAGAGAGCTCGTCGCCCCCCAAACCCGGGGCCCTTAGCGACCGAAAGGAACGCGGAGCGCGCCCCTCGCAGGCCGGCGGCCCTGGGGGCGCCACCCGGGGGACGGGCGCGGGCAGGTGGGGACGGAGCGGCCGGGTGAGGATGCAGCCCCCGGAGCGTGCTCCGAGGCTCCCGGCTGCACGGCGGGCGGTGGGGACGGCGGGGCGGGGTGTCGGGAGCAGGGGGGGCTCCTGGGGACGTGGCACTGCGAGCGGGGCTGGCTCCGCCTGGGCCTGCCGGGCTCCGGCCCCGCTCTCTCCCGGGAGCCCGAGCCGGACCCGGCCCGGGCCTCGCGTCCGCCGTCCCGCGAGCCCCTGCGCGGTGCCCGCCGTCCCGGGCGGCCGGTCCGGCCTCCGGGGCGCCCCGCGGCCCCGACCAGACAATGCGGCCGGGCCCCGCCCCCGGGGTCCCGCGACCAATCGGCGCCCGCGGCCGGGCTCTTTAAAAAAAGAAGGTCCGGGCGGCGGTGCCAGCTGGAGGATCCCTCCGCCATGTAAACACGCATCATAAAGGGCGGAGGCGCGCCCGCCCGTCCTCGCGCCGCCCCCTGACGTCACGGCGTCCGCCTCACCTGGGAGCCCCGCCGGCTCCTCGCTGGGGGCCACCGCCGGAAACTGGGGCGCACCTGGGGCTGGGAGCGGAGGGGTTGCGGCAGCACGGGCCACGCAGCTAGGGGGTGTTCCGAGGCGGGTTCTGTGCGCCCCAGCCAAGTGAGAGGCACGAGTCATGTGTCTACAACTTCCCTCCCAGGGATGCCCACCTGGGTCGGAGGGTGCCAGTGTTGAGTGGGACCGGTCTCGAGGCCCCCCAGGGCAGGAACTCAACTCCGAGACCCTCAGAAGCTCAGCCCGCCCTTGACAAAGGGCCACAGGATGGCTCTTCTCCCCATTTTATTATGAGAAAGTGCCACATACTCAGCAAAGTTAGAACATTTCTGCAGCAAACTCCCCTATGCCCACCTAGATCCCACCATGATCATTTGATAACTCCCCGACACTGGCGACTTCCTCTAACACGATGCCCCTGCCAGCTTGGTCTGCAGCCAGTGGGTCCTGGAGGGCCAAGGAAAGGCTGCCTCTCCCAGGACCCCCTGGACTCTTGGGGGGCCAAGTCTTTCTGGAAAGAGTTTATTGAGGAGGCGGCTTCCCCTCTCCCCCCTTTCTGGTTGAGGAACCCCTAAGGCCAGGCCTCTGTGGACCCCTCCTAAGGAGGCCCCAGCCAACAGTCCTTCCCCAGGGGTTTGGCTGCTCTCCGGATAAAAGAGGTCTTTTTCTTTTGAGTTTCCTCTCTCCCCCTTTCTGGGGCAGGACCCTATAAAAAAAAAAAAGTGCCTAACGTGTTCCTGGCTTAGGGTTACTTAACCGCTGTGTGCTGTCGCCTGCTCTGCACAATGGGGACACTAGCAGCCCCCACCCCACAGGATGGTTGTGGAGCTCCGATAAGCGAACAGACTACTGTAGGCCAAGCGTTCCTCGCCCACAGATAAGGAGCTATTCGTTATGCACACCCATGCGAGTGCTCCAGACGGACACCCCCACTTCCATGTCTCCCCTCGGGCCTGCGGGGACTCTCCCTCTGCACCAAAGACCCCCCCAAGTCACCACGTCCGAGGGGCCCACACTGTGTCCCTCCCCAGATGACTTTTCGCTCGTCTGACTGCCGGCCTGGCTCGCCAGCCGCGGGCACCCGAGTCTTCCGGAGGCCTCCACGTGCCCCGTCCCCCCACCCCCCAAATTGATCGCCACGTCCCCACGGGGCCGCCTACGTTCTGCCTGGCTCTGGGAGTATTCCTGTCTGCTGCTCCTCTCCCGAGCCGCCTCACCCCCATACTGCCGGTGAACCCCTCTTTCTGCCGCCCTCCCTCAACAGAGGCTGCATCCCTCGGCCCCGTGGACTTGGCCCACGACTTCACCACCCCGTGCCTCGCCGTCCTCCTCCGTGAAATGGGGACGAGGGGCCCGGCCTCCGGGGTGGCTGCGTGGAGGGGCCTCATCGTGGAAGCTCTGAGGAAGGTGCCTCGGACGGGCGGGCGCTCAGGATGAGCTGGGTGTTCACGTTCTCACGACCCTTTGCTCCCCTCCTTGGTGTCACCACGGGGAGCTGGTGCCTGTGCCCCGCAGGGTCCCCCAAGGGTGCACCCCCCCCGCGGCACGTAGCTCCGAGCGCAACACCCCGGGCGCAAGGCGACCGCAGGCCCCCTCCCCCGCCAGAGGCGGCCGGTGGGGGGCAGCGCCCGGGGCGCGCAGGGAGGGGTCCGTGGAGGCGGGGCCGCGGGGCCCGGCCCGCCCTCCCTGGGGGCGGCGGTGGGGGCGGGGCGGGACTCCTTTTCCTGCCGCGGCGCGGAGGAGCACAGCGTGGCTGCGCAGACGCGGTGCCGCCATCCGCGGAGGGGGAGGAGGAGGAGGAGGAGGAGGAGGAAGGCCGAGGCCCCGCGGAGGCTCAGCAGCCCGGCCGCCGTCCCCTCCCGCAGCCCGGACCCCGGCCTCGTCCCGCGCCCCCCGAGCCGCGGCGATGGAGCCGGCCGCCGCGCCGCCCTCCTGCCCGCGCCCCGCGCCGCCGCTCGGGGGCCCCGGGCCGCTGGGCGAGTTCCTGCCGCCGCCCGAGTGCCCGGTGTTCGAGCCCAGCTGGGAGGAGTTCGCCGACCCGTTCGCCTTCATCCACAAGATCCGGCCCATCGCCGAGCAGACGGGCATCTGCAAGGTGCGGCCGCCGCCGGTGAGTGAGGGGCCGGGGCTGCGGGGAGCGGGGGCGGCGGGCGCGGAGGCCGGCGGGCGGGGACGTGCGGGCGGCGCGGGGCGCGGGTGCGGGCGGGGAGTCCCGTGCGCGCAGCAAAGTTTCAATATGGCGGCGGCCCGGTCCTTTGTGTGGCGGCGGCGGCGGCGGCCTCCCCTGCCCCGCGCTCGGCCGGCACCGGGGCACCGGGGGCGGCCCCGGCCCCGGGGGTGCGGGCGGCCGGGGGACGGGCGCGGCGCGCGGGCGGGGCGGCGGGTGCGCGAGGGCGGCGCCAGGCGGGGGACCCCCTTCGGGGACGGGCCGGTTCCCTGCCCGGGGCTGGGGCGCCCCCTCGTGCCGGGGCCGGGGTACGTGGGGGCCCCTGAAACGGCCCCCAACGGCTCCAACGTCCGCGGAGCAGAGGCCCCGCCGGAGCGGGACGCGCCCCGCACCCTCCGCACCCCCCACCCCCGCCTGCCTCGTGGGGCGCAGGGGCCGTTGGGCCGGACGGCGGTTGGACGGCGGGGACCGTTGGGACGGGCTCTAACTGCCGCGGCGACGGCGGCCGACGAGTCGCCCCCCGCCCCGCCCCGCCCGGCCCCTCCCTCCGCCAGGCCCGGCCCCTCCGGCCCCTCCCCGCCCCCCAGCCTGGTCCTCCCGGGGCGCCTCCGCCGTGACCTTCGCAGTTGCAGCGACTCCCTACGGCGATCCCTGCGTTTGGGGAGCTGTTTTCAGCGCATTCCCCACCAGGAACCCCGTATTTCAGCCGCCCCCCCCCGATTAAAACACCGACCCCCGTGCTGTAGTTGTTCTCAAGTTTGCAGTCGGACCCGACCTGCGCGCCCGGGAAGCTACCGGGCCGCCGGGGTGGGGGCCGGGGAGCGGGGCGCAGCCCGGGGAGGCGCGCTCGGTGCGCAGGGACCCGCACGCGTCGCCGCGGGCCTGGCTCCCGCCCAGACTTGGGTCTGACGAACGCGCGTGGATCAGACGCGGGGCGGCGGGTGGGGAGGGGACAGCAGGTTGTGCCCGCTGCGTTCGTGGGGTTCACGCAGGCGTCGGGCAGCGGGAGAGAGTTCTCGGCCCCCGGAACGTGGCGTCCCGCCCCCGGGGCTGAGCTGCCCGCGTCGCGCTGTGGGAACGAGGCTGGGGAACCCGGGCCCCGACTCTCTCGACGCCTTTTCTGGGCCTTTTCCCCACAGAGATGGCTGGGTCAGGGGCTCGGGGCCCGGCCTGGCCCCGATGTGCGTGGTGGTCCCTGCAGGGTGTGCGGTGGCCGCACGAAGGGCACCATCTTGTGTGGAGAGGGCGCCCCGCAGCCCCGCAGGCGGCCCCGCACCTGGCCCTGCTCCCCGGGCCCGGGCGGGCCGCGCCGCCTCCTTTGTCTCCAGCTCCTGGGCCCCGGGGCGGCGTGGGGGCCGCGCTCGCGGTGGGTGCAATCGCGGGAGGAAAGCTCCCCAGGAGTGGAGCTCCGGGGAGGGGTCTGGTGGGAACAAAGGCTCCTCGGGAGGTGGAAACAGTGTCCCCGAAAGTTGCGTTTTCCGGGGCTAATTGTGAACAAGTGGCTTCGGGTCGCAGAAGCGGAGTCCCGAGCAGGAGCGGTGTGGCGTCTTCCGCGGCCATGGTTACATAATGTCTGTTTCTGGGTGAGTCCTGCCCGCTAAGCGTTGGGGCCCCGAGTGGCTGTTGAAATGGGGGCCGGTCCCCCGGTGTGTTGTCTTGGGAGGGGAGGGCCGGAATTAGGGGGCATTTGTTTGCTTTTGTTCGGTGGGTCTTCCGTTGGAGGCGGGGAGGTGGAGGGTAGCTGCTTCCTCAGTGAGGGGGGGGCCTAGACTGCCTTCCTTTTGGAGCCACGGGGTTCTGTCCACAGAAGTTTGTGGGAATGTAGGGAGCCACGCGTGACCAGGGAATGAAGTCTACTCCTGAGGTCAAGGTCCGTTCCATCAGCTGTCGGATAACCGGGCGTGGGTCCTGGGCTGTTTCTTTCACTCTTCAGTTACCCTGACTTCTGGTTTTGTTACCTTTAAGACACAAATTTCCGTTTCCTCTGGATGTACGCGGGAGTCTCTTTAAGGACAAGCCCCCTCTGCCGTGTCACTTTGTGGTGCTTGGAGATGATGATTTCAGGGATGGGCTATCAGGCAGACATAGTCGGCTTTTGCATCTCCCACGTTGGATGGGAATGCATTTTTTGGCTTTAATAACTTCCTTCCCTGCCCTCAAACGTTTGGCCCTAGGTAGGCAAGATTTCACAAGTTTCTTCTTTGGAAATGTCCAAAAGTCAGGGATTAAGTCAAACCCCAGATGGCACACGAGGCACATTTTTTCACCTTTAACTTCCTGTGGTCATTAATTTGATCCCTTCATCATTGTAGCCAAAGTGTAAAACAAACGTTTAAGTGTTTTAACACAGCATCTTTGAGTGAGCCTATTGGTTCCACCCTTAGGAACGGATAAGAACTAAATCCTTTTTTTGTGCAATAGAAGTGTTAGTGATATGGAGCTCACGCTTTTTCCAGCCTGTCATTCTCTCCCATTTTCAGTTTGCTTGATTTTGTTGTTAATCCTCACTGGAGGATATATTTTTTCCCCACTGGTTTTTGTTTTTTGTTTTTTTTAGAGAGTAGAAAGAAGGGAGTGGGGGGGAGACACATCCCTGAGAGAGAGAGAGAGAGAGAGAGAGAGAGACGGATTGGTTGCCTTCCGCACACGCCCGGACCAGGGCTGAGGACTGAGCCTGCAACCCAGGTATGTGCCTTTGACCAGAGTCAAACCTGGGACCTTCCGTCCAAGGGCGGACCTCTGTCCACTGAGCAAAACCCACTGGGGCCGGTTGATTGACGTGGGTCTAACCTTCTCTGGTTTTCTACTTTTGTGTGTGTCTGTCACAAAATTTTTCTGTTGTGATTCTTTGGTCACGTTAAACCCTTGACATTTGGAGAAAAGGCTCATTAATAGAAACATTCTTAAGTGAAGGAAGAACATACAATTACTTTAAAAAATAACAGCTTTATTGAGATATAATTCATATACCGTACAATTCATCCATTTTTCATGTTTTCACAGAATTGTACGACCATCACCATAGTCCGCGCTAGAACATTTTTATCACCCCAAAGAAACCCCATGCCCATTTGTGAACTTTTTTAAAATCCTCACCTGAGACTATGTTTATTGATTTATTTTTATTTTTAGAGAGAGAGAGGGGCGGGGGAGACAGACAGACGGACATCGGTATGAGAGAGAAACATGGATGGATTGCCTCCGTATGTGCCCTGACGGGATTGGGACCTGCAGCCTAGCTGTCTTCCCTGAGGGGGAATTGAACCCACGACCTTTTGGTGTTGGGGAGAATGCCCCAGCCAACTGAATCACCCGCCAGGGCTGCAACTGGGTTTTAAAATCGGAGGTGGGAGAAACTTGTTTTAGATGATAGCTGTGTGCGTCCTAAGAGATTTCTTAAACGTTGTATTAACTTCACTGTCCTAGCACGGGGTTAAAGAGGAAAATGTGCCTTTGTACACTTCCAAAAAATTCCTCCCAAAATGTTCCTTTTTCTTTCATTAACTATTAGATGAGTTCTGTGGTGAGTGTGCTTTCTTGTACGTCCCAGTGTATATGAACCAGACTAATGAGGAGAAGTTTCTGAGACCTTTCTGTGCCATAATTGTAAGATGTTTAGAACAAAGATATGGAATTTGACTTATTGCATTCCTGTAAGTCCTTTTAAAAAACACCACCATCACACATTTAAATCTTCCCTTGTAGACCATTCCTCGTTCACCTGTTCATTTCAATCATACGCTTTCTTCCTGGGTATAAAGGAGTCGTTACTTTCCTCTGCCAGGGCCGTCAATTCCAGGTGTGAGTTACACACTTTTTATTATGGAAATATTCACGCATCTGCAGGAGCGTGAGGAATAGAGTGCCCTTAGCGGTGTTCCTGATGGGAGAGCACAGAACAGACGCCACCCGGGCTGAGAGTGGACTAGTGGCCTAACTGCTGTCCTACTGGGGATGAGTGGGGTTGGGCCGTTAGGATCGGGGTGCCAGCCTCCAGTGAGTGATGGGCTCTGTCCCGTGAGGATGGGTTGCATTTCCGTCTGAGCGGTGGTTTTGTTGCTTTGTTACACGTTTGCTGGAACCTGTGTAGAGCTTGGCCGTCTTCAGGCCGTGTCTGGGCACACTGTTGGGGTGGTGGGTGGAGGGATTTCTCCATTCTGCTCTTTGTCCAGTTTCCTCCCCGCCAGGTTTCATCAGCCGAACAGAGCTGGGAGTCAGGACCACCAGGACATAGAATCAGTCCGCTTCTGGAAAAGGAGTTTCACGGAAACGAATCGAAAGGCCCCGATGAGTGGGTCAGATTTGACTTTCAGCCCGGACCGCCGTTTCTCTGCAGCAGAATTGCTATCTAATGTGTAGGCAGTACCAGCTACATCAAAGAACAATTTAAAAGTCAGGTCACTGGGAAATATTTTCTGTCAATACCCCTAAAATCTAAGCGCTCTTCCCCTCACAAGATTAACTTCATTTCTCTGATGAAAGACCAGTTAACACTGCCAGGCGGAAGATCTCATAATGAATGCTTTTTAGAACTTGTTGATTTCATTTCACTTGGCAATCTGTTACTTTACAACAGATGTAAAACTTAAGTACTATTTTGCTGGGATAAAAAGTTTTATCAAGGGGAGAGAGAGTGGATTTTTATGTGTTTTTAAAAGTCAGTTTCTCTTATGCAAATGAAGGAGTAACTGTTTCTAAACCTAAAACACAAATAAGCAGGTAGAATCTTGAATCTAATTCCATCATGACCTCGGACAAAGTTATTTTTCTCCGAAGTAAGTATAAGGGGATCTGACACTGACCTAGGGCGGCTGTCCGATTAATTAATTGATGGCTTGCAAGGAGCTTACCCAAGCGTATTTGCTTACTGCCGGAGAATGGGGACAGACTTAGCGAGACGGGTTAGTGCCAAATACATGTCCCTCATTTTCTCCTCTAGTGAAGGGATTTTTTAAAAAGTGAAAAGCCCACCCAGCATCAAAACTAGAATATACAGAATATAATTCTTCCATTGGTTTGGGCGGAGCTTTTCGTACCTGGGAACTTAAAAAAAATTAGTGTGATAAACTATTTCAGGAAGGTTGCAGGTTCGTGTGTGTGACGTGTATTTAGAGTGGTGTGTGTATACTGGCAGGAGTTGGTTTTGGTGAGTTGTGTGTTAAGAAGTGTTTAAAATTATTTAATTGCCCCTGGTATGGGATGGCTGTGATGCTGTGGAATCCAATTCTTGCCTGACAGGAGGGTAAATAGATGGAGTTTTAAATATTCTACAATTATTTTACTTGTAGAAGAGGCGAGGGATGGGGTAAAATTCACAGGCTGGATTATATTTATTTTATTCTTTACTATCAGGCAGATTTAACAAGAAAGCTAATTAGAACTTCTATGTAATCACCCAAACCTGGATTCTCCGGTGTTTGTTAAGTAAATCTGCTGTCACTGGACCTCTGGCATTGCCTCTGAGGCAGACCCCTATACCAGTGCACTCTGCCTCCAGAGTGGTTCTTTTTGTTTGTCTTTATCTTGAATCTAGAAATTCCCTTGATACTGCGTTCTGGATGTACGCAGTGTTCTTCCGAGTTTCACATCTGCCGGTGCTGGAGCTGAGCTGTGCACATGCTGCAGGCAGAGCTGAGCATTCCTGTGTGAATGCTCGCCCTCTCACCAGCTTGACCAAACCGTAACGTTGAGAGAACTAAAGTCTAAAACCTCGAGTGCTCTGAACACTTGGTTAGAGCTTTTATTAAGCATATTCCTATGAGGCATACACACTCCAGACTAAAGATACCAAACATTGCCAGTTTACTCCAATCTCATAACTCCAGAAACAAAGAACAAATCCCAGTCGAAACCACATAACTACAAGGTCTTTAAGGCAAGATCCTCCCAGTTTTCTGTGTGGTTGTACCAACTCGTCATTGGTAATATTTAAACCAGATGGTGCCGCCTCGTCCTCGCCAGGAGGGAGGAGACCGGGAGAGCAGGATCTTCTGGGATTTGCATTCTGGTATCTTAATTTGTGGGTCAAAGGTGAGGGGGTGGAGGTGAGAGAGATCTATAAAGAGAATTTGGGGAGTACACATAACCTTCAGTTTGTAAGATTCCAGGGATTCCCAGCTTGTTCTTCTAGAGAGGCTCTTGGCCAGTATTCTGATACGTTTTGGACAAATTGGGAAGAGTCACCAAACTCCAGTGGGAGCTGGCATCAGGGCTCTGTGTAGGGTGTGGGTTTCGGGTTTGAGACATTGGTACTTGACGGCAGCCCATTCTTCTGGGTTCCTCTGCACCTGTGTTTTCACTGCTAACCCTGTGGCTGTCCCGACCTTCATTTGCAAAAATGCATGTTTTTCTTATATAGTAGATCATTGCTCACCAAGATTCTTTGAGGGGGCAGCGTTTAGAATTTGATTAGATGCAAGGTCATTTGGTTTGGAAGTTGGTATTAGAGAATAGAGATCCCGTGGGAAGGATACTTGGTAGGAATAGAACATGTGGCTTCTGGTATGTGTTCATCCTTGTTGCTGAGGGTGACGGTCCTATAGAAAGGAGGCTGTGCGGAGAAGGTACGGGACTTGCCCAAGATGTCGCAGCGGCTAAAGGGCAGCGAGGAGCTCCACGGGCCGTGTTCCTCCCACACGGAGCGGCTCCCCCACAGATAGATACCAGCAGTCACCCAGCTTCTCTCCCCTCCCCAGCTTCCTCCTGGCCATCCAGACCCAACCGCAGGGAAACCAGTTAAGATCGTGAGATGCACGTATATGACATCATCATCGTACCACTTCTTTTAATTTTTTCCTACATTTTACTTTTTCCCCATCACCATTTACCCCCCTTTACCCTCTCCTACCTCCCTCCTCCCCCGCAATCTCCACACTGTTGTCCATGTCTGTGAGTTCTTTTGTTTTGTTTTGCTCGACGTACCATGTCTTCTGTCCAGTATATTTATCTATAAAATTTTATTTTATTTTTTAAAATATACTTTTAATGGTTTCGGAGAGGAGAGAGAGAGAAACATCAATGATGAGAGAATCATTGATCAGCTGCCTCCTGCACGCCCCCTATTGGGGATCGAGCTCGCAACCCAGGCATATGCCCTTCACTGGAATTGAACCCGGGACCTCTCCGTCTCCAGGCCAACGCTCTCTCCACTGAGCCAAACCAGCTAGGGCTATCTATAACATTTTAAATCATACCTTCGTTCTTTTAGTTTATCAATATGTATGAGCTTAGCCATTTCATGTGTTTATTGGTTGGCCGGCTCATTTGTGTGGAAACTCCTGGCTCATCACTTTCACTGACCGCTGTAGACCCCAAGCGTTTGAATTTTAAGTAGCTCTTCTGGTCATGCTGCAGCTCAGCCAACCGGGCTACCTGGGCGGGCGCCTCTCCAAATACTTAATGTTTAGAAGGTAAAACATTCTTTTAAGTAAGTAGTTCTGTGAAGCTGGACTGATGCTTTCGCCAGGCCTGTTCTGTCTGTAGTCATCATTTTCACAAATGTTCTTATCCTTTGGTCCTTACTGTTTTAATACCACGTATGTTTGCAAACGGTGGTGTTGGTGTTTCGGGATCATTTCGGGGGTAGGACTTAGGGAACACTGGTTTGACATGTGTGTAAGGGAACACTGGTTTGACGTGTGTAAGGGAACACTGGTTTGACATGTGTGTAAGGGAACACTGGTTTGACATGTGTGTAAGGGAACACTGGTTTGACATGCGTGTAAGGGAACACTGGTTTGACATGCGTGTAAGGGAACACTGGTTTGACATGTGTGTAAGGGAACACTGGTTTGACATGCGTGTAAGGGAACACTGGTTTGACATGTGTGTAAGGGAACACTGGTTTGACGTGTGTGTAAGGGAACACTGGTTTGACGTGTGTGTAAGGGAACACTGGTTTGACGTGTGTAAGGGAACACTGGTTTGACGTGTGTGTAAGGAATGTTGGCCTTACACACAGGTCAGGCATTGACTGTGGCTTGTGAAAGGGATAGCACAGGAAAGCAAGGCTGCTTTTGATACCCGGTGGGCAGTTTGCTGGAAGGACGGATGGGATGGGGAACCTTTAGGGGTTCGATGAGGGCAGTTGGTTTCCAAGTTTGGACTGAGGACACGGGAGGGTTCGAAGACCCTTTCAGCAGGTCCAAGGGAACTTCCTCTTGTCAACTAAACGCCAGCCACCATCTTTTCTTTCTATGTTTGAACCACAACAACTGATGCTGCCACCGATGGGCTTCGGGAGGTAGGAAAAGCCAGCCTGTTCCTGTTGAGCCAGGTACACAGACTGGAAAACGTTTGAAATAAAACAGCGCCACTATCTTGTGCTTAATAAATGAAATGACTTTTAAAATGCCTTTTAATTTCTAATGTGGTAAAAACGGATAGCTGTTTCTCATACACATTAAAGCTCTTTGATGCCCTCACCTTTCAAGTTTAAAAAGGGTCCTGCCCTGGCTGGTGTGGCTCAGTGGATACAGCGTTGGCCTGCGGACTGGAGGGTCCCGGGTTTGATTCTGGTCGAGGGTGCGTGCCTGTGTTGTGGGCTCGATCCCTGGTGCGGGGCTGCAGGAGGAAACCTGTCGACAATTTTCTCTCATTATAGATGTTTCTGCCTCTCCCTCTCCCTTCCTGTGAAATCAGTAAAAATATATTTAAAAAGGGGGTGGGATCCTGAGGCCAGAACTTTGAGAGAGGTTGTGTTAGTAAGAAGGGAACGTTGCTTAGGCAAAGGCTCAACTCGGTAGGAAAGATGCCGCGCTGGGGAAGAGGGTTCTCGGTCGTCCTGGAAGAGGCCGTTGTGGAACCAGGAGGGCTTGGTAACGGCTTCAGCTAGTTGCCCATCTTTCCCTCCATGGAGTGAAAAAGTGAGACGTTCTAGATAGCCAGCGGCCTTCGGTCTCTTCACTGAGTCTTAGCATCTTTCAGGAAACACTCGGTCAGTAACCTGGCCTGTGTCTCACTCAGGTTCCCTTAGTTCTACCGGCTGCCCCTCCTGGGCCGCACCCCACCAGGCTGCCCTGTTCGTGGCGCTGTCACGTCTCTCTGGGCGCTCTTCTTGGCGATAACGGTTTCTCAGACTCTTCCTTGTTTTTGACGACCTTGTTTTTGGTTTTGAGGAGTACTGACCGGCTGGGTATTTTGTAGGACTTCATTTGATGTTTTTCTCAAGGTAAGACTGGGTAGATGAGCAGCTGAGTTGTTTTTTTAAAGGGACATCTGTCTCTTCTTGCAGTCTTCCTGTTGTCTGTGGAAGGCTTTAAACATTAAAGCTGTGGGAGTTGGTGTATCATCTCAGTGAAGGGAAAACCATGCCACAGTGTGAACCTCAGTTGATACAATTACCCTCTAAGGAAGGAGTGGGTGTGTCTTTACTAAACAGTTCCCTTTGTTTACAGAGTCTGTCACTAAGTTGTCTTAATTGGCAACTTTTTAGCAGTCAGCTTTTGATTTTCTACTTTTCACCTTTAGCTCTCGAAACATTTAAATCTAACTTCCCTATTGCCCTGGCTGGGCAGCTCAGTTGGTTAGAGCGTCGTCCGATACGCCAGCGTTGTGAGTTCCATCCCCAGACAAGGCACACACAAGAATCAACCAGTGGTCCTAGCCAGTTTGGCTCAGGGGATAGAGCGGTGACCTGTGGACTCAGGGTCCTGGGTGCGATTCCGGTCAAGGGCACATGCCAGGGTTGTGGGCTCGATCCCCAGTGTGGGGTGTGCAGGAGGCAGCCAATCAATGATTCTCTCATCATTGATGTTTCTCTCTCTCTCTCCCTCTTCTTTCCTCTCTGAAATCAATAAAAATATATTTTAAAAAAATCAACCAATGAATAAGTGGAACAACAAATTGATGTCTCCCTCCTCTCTCTCTCTCTCTCTCTCTCTCTCTCTCTCTCTCTCTCTCTCTCTCATCAATAAAGTAAAAAGAAATTAACTTTCCTAATTGGAATTTTTACTTGCTCAGTAACATTTATTGAGCACCAGTAGCACTGTTTTGTGAAGGCAGTTGTAATTTTTAATTCCTCTTAGAAACCATTGCTACACTGACAAGTAGCTGGTGTCTGCCTGTCGAGCCAAATGAAGCCCCGTTCTTAGAGTCCAAGCTGCTGTGCTCAGGTTGATTTCCCTCTCAAGCTGCAGGATGTGAGACCTGGACCATTGAATGAGGCTAAAACAAGCTTCCTTAGAGTATGGGTGTTTTGTTTATAATGAGCACTATTGGAAAGTAAAGGAAATAACCTAAAAGTATCCATTAAAACCCTAGAACCCAGGGTTTTAATAGGAAATAATTCTTAAAATGCCAGAATTAGAAGTTCTTCTAACACAAGCCTTTGCCTCGTCCCCAGGATTGGCAGCCGCCGTTTGCATGTGATGTCGACAAGCTTCACTTCACGCCCCGGATCCAGAGGCTGAACGAGTTGGAGGTACTGTCTTCACTGCTGCGCTGGGGCCTGGGTCCTGGGGGGGGGGTGGGTGGGGGGTGGAGGAGCCCCCGGCCAGAGGCGCCCCCACAGGGCTAGTGGTTTTAGTGAAACTAAAATATGGCCAAATCACTGAAGATCATGGTAAAGAACATGGCAGCGGGGCCTTTGCAGCAAACCCATTTTCGTGGAAAACACCGATTTTTGTCCCTGGTTAGCCTATTCCTTCATCGAAATCTACGTTTAGATGGCACCCACTCGGATTTAGGTTTTGAAAGGAATGTCCTTTAAGAACCATCTACAGGGAGAGATTCTTCAGCTCTGACTTTCTTCCAAGCACACGTCTTCACCCCAGTTTGCTACACTCCAGCTTCCCGAGGAGTGAGCTGGGCTCGAGAGAAGAGCGGGGTCTCAGCCCCGTCTGCTGAGACCTCACTGCAGGGCGAGCAGGGCTCGGGCGGGTCACGGAGGAGGCGGGGTGTTCACCGTCGTGTTTGCCGATCTGATTTTCGCTTTGGACCAGAGCACGTTTTGGTTTTCTCTCCTGAGCAGCCATTCTTAGTGGGAACGTGTGTCCCCGGGATGCTGTGGGCACCGCTGGTGGTGGCGCGGGCATGCGTTTTCAAGTTGAACTTGAACGACAGGAGATGGGCATAGCTTGGAGGTCTTGGGAGGTGGTTGGCAAGGTCTGAGCATTGCTCTCAGTTTGTTCTTGTGCCAGTTCTAAAACTGCCTAACATTTACAAGGAAGGAAAAGAAAAACGACAGTTTTTAAGGACTTGTGGACCACTGTGGTAATCTGTTAAAGGAATCGCACTTAGGAAACTTAGCTGGTTTTCTGTGGTCGCTAAGTCCTCAGGACTTGTTAAAATTCATGCTGTCAGATGGCGGTGTGAGCAGGTAAGAAAACGGGTGCTTTGGGAGAGCAGGCCTTCAGAGCACCGACGTGGTGAGGTGGAGGGGAGCATGGGCAGCTGACTTGTCACACGGCTGCTTCCAGCGCCCTCAGGAAGCACTCGCAGAGCCGAGACGCCGCGGGGGCTGACGGGGGCTTAGCTTTTTGCTGGGACACGGTAGGAGTGGAATTAAGTTTCTGTTGAGTTAAATAATTATTTAACCAGCTTTATTTTGTATCTTTTTGACAGTTTATTGAATTCAAAAGTGTTCTTGCACTTCAATATTGTAAGAAGGAAAATACCTTAACATAAGATTAAACACAATTCTGTGCCGTGCAGGCGCAGACCCGTGTAAAACTGAATTTCCTGGACCAGATTGCCAAGTACTGGGAGTTGCAGGGCAGCACGCTGAAGATCCCCCACGTGGAGAGGAAGATTCTGGACTTGTTTCAGCTGAATAAGGTGAAAGGCAATGAGCGTCTCTCCCTTAACCGTCCTTCTGGCAGCACCAATGGGGTCTTCTTTGCCTTAAAGCGCAAACTTCGTTGTTTGAAATGTGTAAAATGAAATGCTTCGTTCGGTTCAGTTGATTGGGCTCTTACGTGGCAGGTCTTGAAAGCCTTATCTTGTGAAATATTTTGCCGCCACCTGTTTTTCTGTTTCGTTTTGTTTTTAAATTGACTTTTATTGATTTCAGAGAGGAAGGGAGAGGGAGAGATAGAAACATCAATGATGAGAGAGAATCGTTGATTGGCTGCCTCCTGCACGCCCCCACTGGGGGTTGAGCTCACAACCCAGGCATGTGCCCTTGATTGGAATTGAACCTGGGACCCTTCAGTCCACAGGCTGATACTCTATCCACGGAGCCAAACCAGCTAGGGCTCTGTTGTTGTTTTTTAAACCTTCCTATTTTATTACAAACTAGAGGCCTGGCCTTCTTACAATCCGGGACCCCTCGGGGAATGTTGGAGAGCCGGTTTCGGCCCGATCCCTGCAGGCCAGCCTGAGGGACCCCACCAGTGCACGAATCCATGCACCGGGCCTCTGGTATGCATATAAGATCTTTGGTTAATCTCTTCCCGCCTTCCCTCTGAGATTCATCAGTCTGTTCCATGTTTCCATGCCTGTAGTTTCTGCTCCTGCATTGAGCGTCTGCCCGTGGTGGTCAGTGTGCGTCATAGCTACTGGCTGGTTGCTTAGGCTTTTATATATATATATATATATATATATATATATATATATACCTAGAGGCCTGGTGCATGAATTTGTGCACAGGTGGGGTCCCTCGGGGTGGCCTGCGGGGATCGGGCCCCAGCTTGTGCCCCCAGCCTCGCAGCCCTGCAGCCCCGCCTGGCACCCCACTGTGGCCTGGCGCCGCCCCCTCACCTGCTCCACCATCCTGCCTGCAGGGCGATCGATCGGGGCCAGGCCCCCTGCCCAGCTCCCTCAGTGCCGGGGGGCGATGGGGCCCCCGCTTGCACCCGTCTTGGCCAGGTGCTGCCCACTCCCCTTGCCAAGGTTCCGCTCCCGTCAGGGCTCACCGGGGCCGGCGCCTCCACTGCTGCCAGCACCGCATCGCAGATGCCAGCCATGTTCCACGACACCCCCTGGTGGTCAGCGCACATCATAGCGAGCAGTTGAACTCCTGCCAAAGGGGACAAATTGCATATTAGGCTTTTATTATATAGGATAGCCAGGACAACTGAGGCTCAGAGAAAACTGACCGAATTAAAAGTTCAAGTCATAATTTAATAACAAGGCTCCAGCCTTAAGTCTACATTCTTCCTACCAAACACACTGCCATCCTCCCTCCTTCGTAGCTTGTGGGGATTTAAAGGGTCACTGAGTCGGATCCTTTCTTTAGAGAGAGATTTCATTGTTAACTTAGTGCTTCCTCCCAGAAAGTCTTCACTGCTTCGGGGAAGTAGCTTTTGGGGTACAGAACCATTGTGGAGTAGCTGTCAAAGCGATGTTTAATTTTCCAGCTTAAAAATAACAGTGTCGCCCTGCCGGTGGCTCAGGTGGTTGGAGCTTCATCCCTACACGTAAAGCTTGCGTGTTGGTTCCCGGGCAGTGCTTACTCTTAGGTTGGGAGTTGGGTCCCCACTTGGGGGTGTATAGGAGGCAACTTGTTAATGTTTCCTCTTACATCCATGTCCCCTCCCCCTCAGAAAAAAATCAATTAAAAAACATATCCTCTGGTGAGGATTACAAAAAAAGAGAAGATTCTTTAAAAAGAAGTAGTGTGTGTGTATTTCCTTATGGCTTAGAAAATGCACTGTTAGAAGATTACCAGAGCTGAGGACATTTTGTTTTTGGAGTCATACCTAGGCACGAGGGGATTAGAAGTGGTTTCTGTGTAGGTGTTTCTAATTTCTTTTTCTTTTAACAGTTAGTTGCAGAAGAAGGTGGATTTGCCGTTGTTTGCAAGGATAGAAAATGGACCAAAATTGCCACCAAGATGGGGTTTGCTCCTGGCAAAGCCGTGGGCTCCCACATCAGAGGGCACTACGAGCGCATCCTCCACCCCTACAACCTGTTCTTGTCGGGGGACAGTCTGAGGGTGAGTATTGGGGGGCCTCCCTCTGTTGTATTCCACGGGTGGTGCGCACGCTGTGTCCATGGGGAGCGAACAGGCCTGGATTGTGTGTGGAAGACTTTGTTGTGAGTTATTCGTCAGTTTCTTGTTCTGTTTTGAGAGCAGCCGTGGGACGGGGAAGGCTGTGTGTGTGTGTGTGTGTGTGTGTGTGTGTGTGTGTGTGTGTGTGTCTGTCTGTGTGTGTGTGTGTCTGTGTGTGTGTGTCTGTCTGTCTGTGTGTGTGTGTGTGTGTGTGTCTGTGTGTGTCTGTGTCTGTGTGTGTGTGTCTGTCTGTCTGTGTGTGTGCATGTGTGAGACAGGCACGTGTGGACTTTGTGTTTATTTAGATTTAAAACACTGCAGGCCTGTGTGTGTGTAATAGTAATGGTGAGGTTGTCTAGGCTTTAACACCGGGGGTTCTTGTGTGTGATTTCCAGTGTCTGCAGAAGCCTAACCTGGCCACAGACACCAAGGACAAGGAGTACAAGCCCCACGACATTCCCCAGAGGCAGTCTGTGCAGCCCCTGGAGACCTGCCCCCCCGCCCGG